>NC_086184.1:19731732-20039336 GCF_023053635.1 Elgaria multicarinata webbii | reverse complement strand
TAAAGCCCTACATGGTTTGGGTCCAGGCTACCTGCGGGATCGCCTTCTCCCATACAATCCGCCCCACACACTCAGGTCCTCTGGGAAAAATCTACTTCAGCTAGCAAAAACTTGATTAACAACTGTTACCCAGAGAACCTTCTCTTCTGCTGCTTCCAGACTGTGGAATGGCCTGCCGTAGGAGACTCGTCGACTTAACAGTCTACTAACATTCAAGAAAGCTATCAAGACTGATCTCTTCCGGCAGGCCTATCCAGTGGAATTTTAAGATGTTTCTAGAATGTTTTTAGGATGTTTTTTAGGACGTTTTTAACAATGTATATTATGTTTTAATTGAGTATTATGTATTTTATCATTTATTGTTGTTCCCCGCCTCAATCAAAATGGAGAGGCAGGCAAGACATTATTATGATGATGATGATGATGATGATGATGATGATGATGATGGCCAATTCGTAACAATCAGTTTTATGGATTTACCCTTCTAACTGATGCCAAGCAGGTGACACATATGCTTGGAAAAGAGCGGTTGTGGGTGAGGGAGGACGCATGAAAGAAGACACAGACACCAGAGCATTGGGTATAACTAGGGCCTCTTTATTGAATAATTCTGTTAATCCAACCCTTCCTGGATCTGAGTGTGACAGTGCGGGAATCTCACATCTACTCAGGCCTACTGCCTGCCAAAGGGCGAGCCACTCTCCAGGCAAGAAGCCGTTTCATCGGCTCCCTGCCTGTATGACACTCTGAGAGTGTGGAGAGACCATCCCACTGCACCCCCCGCCCGCTGCCATAAGGGACAGTGGGTAGATGCAGTCAGTATGGTCTCCAACTGCACACCATAGCCTGACTCACGAGCCGCACAACCCCGAGGAGCAGGTCCTCTGGCTATGCAGCTCACTGCCAAGGGTGCCAGTGGGCTCACCGTCCCTGTCCTAGGTTTAGATTCCCGCACCTTCCTGCTCACAAATTAACCTACTTATAACCCAGATCGCCCTAACGCTCCTAGTATGAAGTAGGCGAAAACCACATTGTGGGAAAAATTCCTACTTAACCCTCCTTCCAAAAGGAGCAGCTGGCTAATCCCAAACTAGGAATGGGCGGGAGGGAGGGAGCCGGAAAACCGAAAGAGGCCGAGCCTCGGGCGGTGCGGCTTTTATAGCCACGGCCCCGCCCCAAGCACACGAGGCTCGCACACTGAGCCACGTGAGCACTTGCTCCTTTCCAGCCCCTCCCAACCCACAACCGTTGCTTTCCCGCCCAAACTTTCAGGTTGGGCGGGAAGCACATTTAGCTGTATTCTTACAGGAGCTATCAGTATGGCTTTAAGAAAAGTCCATTCATTCTTTCTGGTTAGAGAAACGTTTGACATGGTACAAGATAGAGATGTACAGAAGTTTTGTTTCTGCTTGAAAGCCATGTGAACATACTCTGATTTCACTTGCCATTGAAGAAGACTTCCAAGTCGAAACACATCTGGTCAAGGCAATCCAGCCTGTGAAGCACCTTTTTTAAACTGTATTTTTAAATGTATAATGTACTGTATATTGTCAGTGCTCTATAGTCTTAATTGTACACGTCATCTTATTTTATTATAAAATGTTGTTGAAATTCATTACCTTAACCTCTTTGGTTTTCTAGTACATGCTCTGATTGCAACCACAAATGTGAGTGCAAACAGGAGAATACACTCTATAAAAATGTTCGCAAATTCTTGAACAAGGCTCACATTTGAAAATTGTGCACGTTTTGATGGGAAATTGCGCAACTTTTAACATGCACCAGTTCACACTTTAGTCTATGAGGAAAATATTGCATGACTTTGGGAATGTATGCCATTTTGGAAAGGGGGGTGTTGTGCAACTTTCCTGTTTGACTGCATTTGTTTTGTGCAAGTTTCCCAATTGAGCACAACAAACAGTGATTGCAAATGTGAGCAAAAATTGAGGAGATATGGACATCTAGATGATCAGATAATCTTGGTCAGTGCAAACAAATTCAGCTTTTCTGGTTGCTGACTGCCAGATACTATACAGATCACTGTACATTCTGTATGTGTTTTTTCACTTAGCTTAAATATAGGGTGTTGGATCTGTATGTATCTGAACACTGGCCTGGTTCAGACAACACTCTAATCCATGCTACTTAACCACATTTTGTGCTTAAGCAGCATGGTTTAGTGTGTTGTCTGAACCAGGCCACTGAAATTAATGGGATAAAAGTTATTAACAACTAATTTAAGTACCATTGATTTCAGTGAATCTACTCTAAATATACATGAATAAGTCAGTGTCCTACCCAGTCTACTATGTAATACAAGTCTATGCCAAATACATTTTTCATTCAGAATATTTGAATGCATTTCTGAAACAGTCAGAGGTCAGCTCCTTGGTCCATCCACCTCAGTATTGTACACACTGACTAGCCATGGTTCTGGGATTTCAGGGATTAAACGCATAACTTTTTGCTTGCAAAGCATGTGCTCGAACCTTCCCCAGGCCTTTGGTTTAAGATTAGGAATTCCTTTACAAAAAAAAAGCAATGTGTGAAAAAATGTTCTGTTCAATTTTTTTTAATGACTTACCAAAATTTGCAAAATTCTTCATAAACTGAATGGAAAGAACTTGGGTTGGATTCAGGTCCTGCCTTCCTCAAGAGGAAAGCGTCCTTTGCAAGAGGAAGGGCTCTGTTCATGGTAGGTCCTTGTGCCTGGTTTTTGGGAAAGCACCCTCATCCTCACACACCAACTCAATGGTAGGATTCTTTTGTTTCTTTGTGTAGCATTTTCATGGTACTGGAGCAGCTGCCAAGGAAGGAGTGGGCAAGTCCAGTTCTGCCAACCCAGTTTATTTAGCTTAGAACTGCATTTAGGTGTTCGATTTGACAAGTAGGACCAACCCCCCACTATTTTCTTTAAATTTGGTTTGGGGTAAAAAATTGCTGGCAACTTGAGTTCAGAGTGGATTGTTTTTATTGGCTTTTCTCTTTTTAGGCACATGTTGAGATATCCATATTTAAACCTCCTCAGCTCTTAATATACCTTAGTTGAAATGCTGTATCCAAGGTCTGTACTGTGTTTTAATATTATGAGGGAATGCAATGTATGATAATTTCATTTTTGCTCACGAAAACATGTGAACACACTCCATTTGAAGTTCCAAATATGAACACTAGCAGAAACAAATGTCCACCGAAAATATTCGTAAATCAGTGAAAACATGCTCACATTCCAACTTCCTAGTTCAATTTGTGCTAATTTCTAAATTTGCCCAAATTTCTTCCATAGATCAAACCAGACCCACTTTAGCATATGGAGGAAAGTTGCATAAACTGGGAAATCCACACAAATGGGAGGGAGGGATCTCCCATTCGATTGCTGCTCAGTTTGCATAAACTCTTCCCATTCATACAGAGCGAGTAGCAATTGTGAACAGGAATCATTTGTGAAACAAGTTGTGACTGGATGTTCGAAAAATCCCAGTGGTCTTCAACATCACTCATTCACACATTCACGTGATAGAATGAAGAAAAAGGAGATTATTCTTGCCTACAAATTAGATTGCCAGCTAACATACAAATGTTAAGAATACCTATGAATCAAAACTAAGAAATAATGGTTTATTTTAATTTGTACATAATACCATAACCATCCCACAGCATTCCCTTACTCTTAAATATTATATAAGAAGTATCCATTCCACTGCTTCCAGTTGCTTTGATCCACAGCTATAATTTTCCAACAGGTTGAGTCAATATTATACAGCTGTCTCTTCCTTTTGAAAATGTATTTAATGCTCTCTATTCCCCTTTTGTGTGTGTTTGAACAGCAAACAATGCAGCGAACATTCACTCTGAGCGTGAAAAAAGAAACATCTGCTACAATCATAGCTCTATATATATTGGCCAAATTTGTAAGACCAGTTCTACCAAAAATAATAATAATGTGCATTTCCTTCATGGTCCATTCAAGGACCCCAGCATGTATACTCTTGGTGCATTCCTTAATAATGGAAGAAGCTCTACACTGCTGAAATTTGTTTAGCTGTACTGAATGCATCAAATTATTCTAAAGGAAATCCAGTTTAGAAAAGGACTTTGCAGCCAGCCCATGGAATGGGGTGGGTGGGGTGGCCTAGCATCAAATCTCTTGTATTGCATTAGTAGTGGTGTGCCAGGATGTTATTGTGTGGTTGGGAAATGTGGAAATCAGCCACCCACCGGAGTACAACCACAAGGCTTGCTGAGTAGGCCTCCACACCCCAGCCTGTATCTGGGATTCCAGTCCTGCACTATTACTGAATCTAGCATTGAGTATAGTCAAATGTTGGTTTTCTTTAATTGGAAGACCATGCTATTCCAGAGATTCATAGTTGGGTTATCCATAAAGCTCACTTTTTAATAAAACAAAGATGTGGAACGTCACCCACTTCTTTAGGGAGTGATTGGAGAACTTCACACACAAGTAGGGTTTTATAGTTGCACCAAGCATTGTATAGTTTCATTCATGGTGCTGGCAGACCATGAAATCAATGCAAACTCTGCTTCCCCCTCCCTGTTGACTGGCTGAAGGTTCTTCCACTTGAAATGGGAAGTTACTCTGACGTTTGAACCAGGGATGGGAGAGATAGTGATTTTTGAGCTCATTGAATCTTCCCAAAATCACTTCAAAGCTCATTCAGCTCAATCCCATTTTCAATCTGTTTTTCACCTGATTTGAATAGGGGAAAAATGCACATTCCAAATGGGGAAAGTGTGCATTTCTGTGCTTTTCCTTTAAGTGCACACTTTGCCCCCATTGACTGAAGTGTGAACATGTGATTATCCCCCACAAAAAAATGCACATTTCAAAGTTCAAATTAAAAAAGTGTGTTTTGAATGTGATCACAATTTCTGTGTTGGGATATGTTGGTTTTATATTTACAACCTTATTTAGTTATTGCCAGACTGGGCTTCTGGCCAATAACCTTATAGCAGAGTTTTGCAACGGTTTCCAGCAAAGTCAGCACAGACACAGATTAAGACTGAGACTTTCAGTAGGTTTAAACAAACCTTTACTGGCATATAAAAATATAATTTAGTTATGGCAATCACAAATACAAATACAAATACTTACATACAGTCAGTCAATACAGCTCTGATACATAGATGGAGTGATGCAGTGATCATTACTGATACATGTACATGGCAATACATTCCTTTTTATAGGCTAACTGTACAGTGATGCAACTGCTTGCAATCCCTTAATTGAAACAATCAAGTTACCAATTATTCAATCATGACATCAATGTCCAGGTGCAACGTTGACCTTTAAGTTTTCTGCTGAGTCTTCTGATTCCTCCAGCTCCTCAGCAATTAGTAAATCCATGGAAACATAACCAAGATCCATTCCAGGATCCAACATTCTAAACAGAAGAAGAAGAAGAAGAAGAAGAAGAAGAAGAAGAAGAAGAAGAAGAAGAAGAAGAAGAAGAAGGAGCTCTCCTGCTCAGGTTTGTGTTTGGGGTTGTAAACGGAACATGTTTGCATAATTTGCAAAGACAGAAAAAATGTTCATGCAGCCCTAATCCTTAATTCTGTAAAATAAATAAATAAATAAATAAATAATCATCAAGGAGCAGTAAAACGGACAGATAGTAAACAGGACAATGCTTTAAATGGATGGCTAGGTGTTGCTGTTCTAGATACTATTACTACTATATTTATTTGTTTATTTGTGGAATTTATATATCACTGAGTATAATAAAATCTTTCAGCAGTTCACATTAAAAACACAATATTAAAATGCAGCACTAAAAACACTTCCGACTACAGTAAAAATATCAAGGAGCAGCGACTGGACTGCTGCTAAACAGGACAATGCTTACGAAATTGCTACACACCATTGTTTTTCCTAGGATGGGAAAATAAACTGTTAAGGAGAAGCCAAGGGTAGGGGCACAACTGCTTTGCTATAAGCAAGAGATATGGGGAACGTTCCAAAGGACTTGATTTAAAGTACTTTATTAATTATCATTAATAATTCAAAATATTATAAACTCACTCATACATCCCTGCTGAGCTATTTGACATGCCAAACAAGCAATTAACACAGGATAAAGTTAAGTGTAATGCAGGCAACTGAACTAATAGCGCTTAAAAATAATAAAATAAAAGACATCCCTTACCCTTGTTGAAATTGAGGGACGTGGACACGATTTATTTTTGAAATATTACCAACTGCTTTTGCCCTTGAAGTGGAAGGTGTGGGTGTCTTTTATGTCACTTCTTTTAAGACACACCCACCCACTTACAAATATAGGTAGATAGACAGATAGAGAGAGAGAGAGAGCTGAGCTGAATTTCTCAGAGGACATCTACTCAGAATTTTTTTGAGATGTTACATTTTCTACCCCCACCCCAGCTTTTAAGAACTTTTTCAGAATATTCTCCACCATTTATTTTTGTGGCAGTGTTCATTTTCCTGCTGCTGCTGCTGTTGCCTCTTGCAGTAGCAGGAAAAAAAAAAAAACACAATGGCTGTTGCTAGACGAGGTGTTAGCATGGTGTGAGGCCCGGTTTCCCTCCTGTGCATCCAGATGATGCACAGGGAAATCCGGGGTCAGGTCGCTCTAAAACCTCCCTTAACCCGGCATAAGCGGATTCACTTATGGCCCGGTTTTTTCCGCAACCCCGGCCTGAGGCCGGGGCTGCGGAACGTCTAGCAGGGTCCATGGCTTTTTGCGGCTGCTCGCTTACTCACGAGTAGCCAGGAGAAGCCATGGACTGGGTACAGTGCGGCTGTGGGGGATCCGGGGGGGGGGGGGGAGATAGGGGCTGCGGGGGAAGGCCAGGAGAGGGGGGGGAGAAGGATGGGCATTGGCCCTGGCAAGTGGCGGACGGGGATGGGCAGGGGAAGAGTGGGCATAGGAATGTCAAGCGGACGGGGGCTGGGGATACAGCAGCCATCGGGCATGGCGGATGGGGGCTGGGGGGCGAGGGAAGAAGGACGGGCCTGGCAAGCGGGAGGGAGAAGATTAGGGATGGGGACAGGCCTGGTGGACGGAGGGAGGATGAGCGAGCGGGCAGGGGGGGAATCAGGGGCAGGGGTAGTGGGGGGGGGCTTTATTTTTTTTAAAAAAAAACCACTTACCTTCTCTGGTGGCTCTCCAGTGCACATGGCCCCTTTAACTGAAAAAAGCGCCCATCTAATCCAGCACTCTGTTCACACAGTGGCCAACCAGCTGTTGACAGAAGACCTACAAGCATAGGGTGACCATCTGAAAAGGAGGACAGGGCTCCTGTATCTTTAACAGTTGCATAGAAAAGGGAATTTCAGCAGGTGACATTTGTATATATGGAGAACCTGGTGAAATTCCCTCTTCAACACCTCAGTTAAAGCTGCAGGAGCTATACTAGAGTGACCAGATTCAAAAGAGGGCAGGACACCTGCAGCTTTAACTGTGGTGATGAAGAGGGAATTTCACCAGGTTCTCCATACTTGCAAATGACACCTGCTGAAATTTTCTTTTCAATACAACTGTTAAAGATACAGGAGCCCTGTCCACCCTAAACAGCATGATTACTCCAAACTATATTTACCACAGTGTGGTAAAGCTTTTGGTTACAATGTTTCCCTACATTAAATGAGTTTTGGGATTAGGCCTGTAATGGGCTCCTCACATGTCTTTGGTTTTGCCTATTTTTTCTGAGGTTTGGAGCTTTGCCTTTTGTTTTCGCATTTGCATTGCTAATGACATTACTCCATATGTAACTGAAGTTTTTCTAAAATGCACTGCACTCATACAAGACACAAGCGATGTTCCCCCTTATCTGGTAAGCACCTTAAAAGAAAACTGCATTTCCTGTCACTTACGGTTATTAAACACATCAACCTGTATTACAAAACAGTTCTTTGAAGTACTCTGGGTTCTGTGTGTCAAATCATGTCAGATCATCCATTACAAATGCAATGCACACGTTTCATACATCACGGAAACGAAAGATGGCATTTAATCTTAACAGCGGTTGCAACGGGCAGGGATGAAACGTAACAACTATATAACATGCACAAACAAGATTTGGGTGGCAATCATATGCAGCCTTGGAGCACAGCAGCCTTTGAGAAGATTTCTGGTCCACTGGAACATAGTGCTGATGTCTGTGCTGACATCTGAGCAATATGCATATGGCTGTGTATTTGATTTTGATTCACCTACTCCTCTTCATACATGTTCATGATTTGTATTGCTGTCCCCACTTCACCACTAAATTTCAATATGTCTTGGGAAAATAACGTAAACAACCCTGATTTACTTTAGGAGGCAGGCAAAGACTTTTTGTTGTTGTTGCTGTTCCAGCAGGCCTATGGTGAATGATCTGGACCTCCGTCTGTGCCGAGGACTTCTAAAATTGTCATTTTAAATGTTTAAATGTTTTAATATTGGAATATGTTTAATATAGTTTTCACTTTTGCATATCTCTGTTTATAGGTTTTAAATGTATATGTTTTGAATTTTGTAATGCCGCCTTGAGGTCCAGCATTGGACAAAATGTGGGATATAAATATAATAATAATAATAATAATAATAATAATAATAATAATAATAACCATAAGACCTCCAACTTGGTGGTTGTGGGCACCAATGTGCCTGCAGAGACAACTCTTTGCACCCACCAGTCTCTGTGACACTTCAGATTTTTATTTTATTTCCTTAAGATGTTTTTTGCAATTAAATAAATAAATAAATAAACTGACAGACTGGCATGCTACAAACTAGGGCTGTGCATGGACACCACCACCCCCCCCCGATCCGCTCCACACCCGATCTGCAAATTCCGAATCGGGTCCACTTCGCATCGCGTTAATCCGCCTATGGTCCGTTCCGCTGAGGAGCTCCAGATCCGAATCAGAGCTCCACAGCGGCAGCGGTGGCATGTAAGGCCCCCTCCCTCCTCCCCCCTTACTTGCGTCTGTTGTGATCTGGCAGCTGCTTCTATTGAGCCCGGGCCTGGTCTTCTGGTTTGAGTCCTCGGGCTCAGTTGAAGCTGCTGCTGGAATGCGATAGACTCATGTAAGACCCTTCCCCCCGCCGCTTTACCTGGCTCTGCTGCTGCCGCACCAGTTAAGACCCCCTCCCTCCTCCCCCCTTACCTGCGTCCGTCGCCTTATGGCAGTGGCTTCACCTGAGGCCGAGGCTCAAAGCCCCTGTTGTCTTCCCTGAAGCAATTTCCCTTCTCTAGCTAGCTCTATGATTTTGGTTCCTTAACCACAGCTGCATTGCATAGGACACCTTAAGCCAAAGTTAGTGCTACTAACCCTGCATCAGAACAGGGTTAGTGAAGTTGGCCACAATGTGGTTAGTGGAGGCACCTTGTGAAGGAAAATGCATGTCAGATGACACTGTTAACCCTGCTGCTTAACCAAAAACCTTTAACCAGCATGGTTAACTGTGTCATATGAATGGGGCAACTGCAGAGTAAAGATTACAACAGGAACTATTTAAAAATAAATAAATTAGGGTGACCATATAGAAAGGAGGACAGGGCTCCTGTATCTTTAACAGTTGTACAGAAAAGGGAATTTCAGCAGGTGTCATCTGTATGCATACAGCACCTGGTGAAATTCCTTCTACATCACAACAGTTAAAGCTGCAGGAGCCCCGCCTAGCGTGATTAGATACAACAGAGGGCAGGGCTACTGCAGCTTTAACTGTTATGAGGAAGAGGGAATGTCACCAGGTACTGCATGCATACAAATGACACCTGCTGAAACTCCCTTTTCTATACAAGTGTTAAAGATACAGGCGCCCTGTCCTCCTTTCTATATGGTCACCCAAAATAAATTATGAATGTGTAATCTAGCAGTCACTAATCCTTGGTATGACAATAGGACTATTACAAGCACGTCTTTATTTTCAGCTGCATATGGTTTTCCAATGGGCAGGTATTTGGAAAGTTGATACTCTTGTGGGCTAATGAGGACCATGGGAACCTATGAAATTGCTCACCCCGGGAAGGTGAAAAATAATATCCATCTACTTTATTATACTCTGTAAAGTAGTCAAATTTCACACAAAATACACATTGCTATTTACCAGAAGAGTTGTAGTTGACTTTTCTTTGTTCTTTTTTCTCCGTTCGTATATGTGCAGTTACATAAAATTCCCGGTGGGCTGAAATTACAAAGAACCAGCACTTCCCAAAATGCTTTGCCACTTCTTAACTGCGTTCACAGAGGGAACGAGATGTTATTGTTAAACACAATCAAACTGTACCATACTTGGATACATAGAGAGAAGGAGGGGGGGGCGGAATTCCATTACATACTAAATGCAAAGCCACTTCTCATAGTAAATACAAAGTTTCGGGGTGTATTAAGCAATTAAGCAGTGCCGAGGGAGAGAAATCCTTTTACTTCTAAGCTGGAAGTTTAACAAAGTGCTAGCAGGAAACAAACCTTTTTAGTAGCAAATCAGACCCTTTATTCCTATTACAGCCAACCTCTAATTTCTCCCGCTGAGGGAGTGAATGTTTGTCACCCACGAGCAAGACTTACCTGCCTTTGTCAATGTTTTGCACTGTTATTGGTTCATAATTGGAAATAAGAGTCTATGCATACCATTCTGGTAGTATTTTGGAAGGCTTAATCCAATGGCAGCTTTGCAGACGACACTCTTATTTTTAAACTTCACTTGTTCTTAAGTAAAATGACAAATCATTGAAAGGCAACAAAAATAGACGGGAAATGGGTGCAATTGCTACATGCTTCTTTATTGCTTGGGAACCCATCTGGTTCAATAGTTTATCTAGAACAGGGTACAGAACCCCTAGCCAGTGGGATTAATCTGTCTAATGAGGCCCTCCAATATGTCCCACAGAGGAATCCCCCCTGGAGATAATCCCTGCTGTTATCTCCAGTCTGAGATGAGAGATAATCAGTCCCCCTGCGAAATGCAGGAATCCACCTTAAAGCATACCTGACAGATGGTTGTCCAGATGGTTGTGCACCCAAATGGGTTCAGCATCTTGGTTCTGACTGAAACTCAGAGCGGATTCACTGTCCCACTGAAATAAGAGACATTAGATGGCTGTGGGGGGTTTAAATGGATAAACTCCCTGTTATCCTGAATGTGTGTGAAGGTGCTCACTAAGGCAGCCTCTGCTTCTGACGCTCTCAGCTTGTACAGTTTCTGCTTGATGTGCCTGAAAAGTTCCCATGAAAAGTTCCCCAGCCCAGCTGGGGAAGGAAGATGGTTGTGGTAAGTGGAGAGGTGGGGAATAAAGCACCTCACGTGCTCAGAGCACATCCACCACCTGAGGCATGGGACAGAGCCTATAAAAGCCAGCCCTGGCAAGCGCTTGGCCTCTGTCATTTCCAGCTCCCACCATCCGTCCCTTCATCTAGTATAGGATTAGCCAGTCACTCCTTTTGGATGGAAAGCTGAGTAGGAATTTTTCTTCCTACAAAATGTGGACAGGTTTTTTTCCTACTACTCCATCCCGGATGTTCATTTAGAGGAGGGTGGATAAATAGGTAGATTTCTTGTAGGGATGTGCAGGAATTTACCCTATTAAGATGGGGATGGTGAGAACTCTGGCTCCTTTTGGTGATTGGCATATCTGGAGGACCTGTTCCTAAGGCTGTGAGGAAGAGGTCCTTCCATGTGAGGATATGGTTTGCCTTTGGAGACCCTCCTGCCTCACCTACTCAATGTTCTATGGTGCTGGGAGGTGGTGATGCAGGGCAGTTTCCCCACACTTACAAAGTGTCATATAAGAAAGGGGCTGGGCTTACCCAACTCCTGGCATTGGAGAGTGGCTCGCCCATAAGGCCAGGCAAGATGCCTGAGCTATCTGATTCCTGTACTTTCACAAACAGATCCATGGAGGGGTGAATTTCCCCTTATTGTTTAAATAAAGAGGCCCGTAGTTTACCCTAAGCTCTGGTTTCTGTGCCTTTATTCTATGCTTCCTCCTCCACTCACAATCCAATGCATATGTCCCTATCCACCTCAATAGCACAGAGTAGGCAAAAACAGATGCCATCTAACAGTGGTTTGAGATGATGATGATGATGATTTTAAAAATCAATTTCTACTCCTTCCCATGAACTGGTGACTAGCTAATCCTATGCTGTGTAAAATAAAGGGAGGGATATAGTAAGCAGTGTGTTGTTTGGAGAAATGAACTAGACTTCAGAGGGTGGGGGAATCAGACTTTTATACCCACTGTTCTGGATGGCTGCAGTTGGTTCACTTCTCCCATTTTTGGAAGCTACTATCATGGTGAATTTTCTTCCCACCTTTAAGAAGGAGTGGGGAGCAAATTCATCATATTCCCTGACACATGTTGAATATGACACTACTGTCTTCTACTTTTTTTTCCAGTTGTGAGCAAACTAAGCCACTGAGAATGTCACATGAACCATGCATGTACCCATTTTCTGGCTTGAAGGAAGAAAGAGAAGGGAAATTGCTTCAGGGAAGACAGGAAAGGGAAAGGGACCTCTCGTGCAAGCACTGAGTCATTAATGACTTTTGGAGGGATGCCGGCTTTCGCTGACGTTTCCTTGGCAGGCCTTATACCGGGGTGGTTTGCTGTTGCCTTCCCCGGCCGTTATTACCTTTCCCCCAGCTAACTGGGTACTTATTTTACTGACCTCGGGAGGATGGAAGGCTGAGTCAACCTGAGCCAGGAAGAAAGAGAAGGGAAATTGTTTCAGGGAAGACAACAGGGGCTTAAAGATGACTAGGCTGGTGTGGGAGAGATAAGCTTTCTTTTAATTTCATTGAAGTATTTCCAGTATTGCTTTGCAAATTCAACCTGTACTGTCCTAAACTGAATGACACATCTCCTTCTATTCTCAGCGGGTCTGGATTGGAATCGTTGGCTGGGAGATGCATTGCCAAAAATGAATACTTGCTTTCTAGCAGCGCAGGTGTTTTTCCTAACTAATAATGAGACCATTAAACAAATATTCCCAAACAAAACAAAAAACTGTTTTTGAAAATTACCACCTTGATTCATAAGGGAAAGACGTATTGGAAGGATAATTAGTGGCTTGGGGTAGGTTTAAATGATCTCAAACAGGAGAAATCGCTTAGCAGATTGTTCTATAGAACAAGAATGAAAAGAAATAAGAGCTGTACTTGGCCAAAAGCAAAGGAACAAAACATGTGTGAACACACCCCTTAATTTTATGAAAGCATACAATGACTCCTGGTGTTATTAACAAAGTGTTGCCTTATTATTAACTATGTTTTGTCTTTGGGGTAAAATAACTTTGGGAAAACAAATTCCTGCTATAAAATGGGAAAGGGTGATGAGGTTCTTTAAATACAAGATAGCCCTGCCCAAAGCAATGACATTCATCGAGAAGCCATAGTGTGCTTGTAAAAGGCTCAGAGGAGAAATATTCCTTATTACCACATATATGGAAACTTCCTTGGGCATATTATTGCAGGTGAAGGGAGGGGGGGAAATAAAGAGACCAGACCAGTATGTCTGGTTGCAAATTGAGCCACATTTATTAATATCTGCAAAGTAAGCACTGGGCAGGCCCTAACTACATCAGCAGCTAGCAGTCCTTTTAATGGGCGAAAAGTTCAATACATGATGAGTGGTGTCTGCTTAATCACCACCCACAGGCCTACCCCTTTTGGAGAGGGGAGACCTTCTTGTGTCACTCCCCCCCCCCCGATCCGCAAGGTATCAGGTGGAGTGAGCTGAGTTGAGCTGAGGGTTCTTGTGGTCCCAGTGGGGGGATAAGAATTAATGGTTAGTACTAGAGAAAGAATTGTATATGATCCAGAATTATTCTTATTATCAATATATAAAGGACTTAATATTGGATTGAAATGTAAAGATTCAATAATAGTCCTGTTGACGGCTGCTCGTCAGACAATCACACAGCAGTGGGAAAAAATGGACAATTTGAATTTATCTGCATGGTATCGAAACGTATGGTCGGTGGTAATATCAGGAAAAAAATAACTTATGACTTGCTTCAAATTCAAGGAAAGTCAGAATCAACATTGTTCAATATGCATTACTACCGAATGTACAACATATGCCTGTTTAAGGTCTGAATATATGGACATTGTAACATCAATTGAAAGAATACAGCACTTGCAGGCAGATGAAAGGCTGGGTGGAAAGAAAGAGATGAGACCAGAAAGTATGGTTTCAAATCTGGGCCACATTTATTCAAGATCTGTAATGGAAGCACTGGGCAGGCCACATAATGAGAAGACAGGATACCCTGGAGAAGAGGCTGATGCTAGGGAAAGTGGAAGGCAAAAGGAAGAGGGGCCGACCAAGGGCAAGATGGAGGGATGATATTCTGGAGGTGACAGACTTGACCTTGGGGGAGCTGGGGGTGGCAACGGCTGACAGAAAGCTCTGGCGTGGGCTTGTCCATGAAGTCACGAAGAGTCGGAAGCGACTGAACGAATAAACAACAACAAAGGAAGCACTGGACGGGCCATCAGTATGCCAACAACTAGCAGGAATTTTAACCAGGTTCAGGGTTCAGGCATGAAGCAATGCACAGCCCTTCTAATGTAGCATACAACAACAACAACTAGAAGAAGAAGAAGAAGAAGAAGAAGAAGAAGAAGAAGAAGAAGTCCACAAATACCTTTCTTTGGAATGTGGGAAACTGTAGAAAAACTAGAAGACCACCAAATGATTGGTGGTTGGGGAAAAGGGGGTGTGGCTAACTGGAGAACTCTAGAAGGCCAGATTGGGAGCCCAAGGGATCTGGATTTGGTCTCACACTTAGGTTCCTCACTCCATTTTATATGCTCAGTTTATACCTGAACAGGGCTAATGGTAATTTAGGAGTGGTTGGATCCCTCTTGAGAAAGGTTGCTCATCATCTTATTTTTATTTATTTATTTATTTATTTGCTTCTCCCAAAGTTCCTTGACACTCCAAATTGACCTTAAAAGTTCATTTGTGAGGGGTGAAAATCAGTGGTGACATTAGAGACTTGGGCCACAGCTAGACGTAAGGTTTATCCTGGGATCATCCAGAGTTCGCCCCTGCCTGAGCACTGGATCCCCTGTGTGTCACCTAGATGAACAGGTTTGACCCCTGCACGATCCAGGGATAAACCTTAGGTCTAGCTATGGCCTTAGTTCTTCCTTGTGCATGTGCACATAAGAAATTAATGCTTTAGCTGACTTCACAACTAATTCGAGAAGCATAAATCAGGGTTGATTAGCTTGAGAATGCCTCCATGGCCTGCAAACCACACACCCCTGGTGTCTTCCCTGATCCTATTTGAAGAACAAATGTTTTTCTTTTCCTTTCAATTTTACAAGTGGTTACATTGGGCAGGATAGTAAATCAACATTTGTGCACTTGCTCAGAAAATGGGTATCTCTGACAATGCATCAACAAGCCAACTGAATTATCGCCTTTCAAAATTCATTTCTACTTGAATGCATGACTGTGTAATACTGCACTACACACATTTTCTGGATGCCCCTGAATAGTAGCCAGTGAGTGTGTCACCTGTCTCATAAGACAATGGGGAGGGAAATGTGTTATCTCTGTACAGGTTAGGCAGCGATAAAGACAACCATGTCATTCTACCGTTGCTAATAAACGCGTGCAAACTCGACGTCCAGTTTGAATGGTGCTTCAAACTGATGGCAGAGCAGTGGGAGAAATTTTGATGTCAGCATGCTTTAAGTTGATATAAAACGCTTCCCCTTTCTTAACGCACCTTCTAAATGTTTAGTATCTCCTGTCATCCTTCATTAACATTTATTTCCTTCCTTATATGTTATTTGCTCTGATTGTTTCTATATAGCATTAGGTTCTAGCTTTTATTAATTTGAAAGGATAGGTGGCTTTCAGCATGGCTTATTCTCCCACTGTATCACCTCAGGCTATGCTCTTGTCAAATTTCAAGCTAAGTCGAATAGAGCTACGACTGCACTTAGATGAGAAATTTCTCTGGGATTTTATTTTATTTTATGTTATTTAAAGCGTTCATGAAGTTCTTAGCAAAGTTGACTCAAGAGGCCTCAAGGACTAATTCACCGAGTACTTTTATGACTCATAGTAAACAAAACATGCCAATACACTCAGATATCACCAACTTTGGGATTGGTTTCAAAGACTTCTAAGGATTGTTTCTAGGAATGTACATGAGATTCAGATGAAACCCAAGATGTACTGATGGCCACCAATTAGGATGGCTTTAAAAGGGTTTGGATAAGTTCCTGGAGGCAAAGGCTATCAATGGCTACTAGCCCTGATGGTTGTGTGCTATCTCCCATATTTGAGGCAGTAAGCCAGTGTGCACCAGTTGCTGGGGAACATGGGTGGGAGGGTGCTGTTGCACCATGTCCTGTTTGTTCATGTATACTATGTTTCTAATCCATATTTTTATGTATTTTATACTTATTGTTCCCCGCCTCGATCAGGATGGAGAGGTGGGTAAGAATTATTGTTGTTGTTATTATTATTATTGTTATTATTATTATCCCTGGCCAATGGCTGGTTGGCCACTGTGTGAACAGAGTGCTGGACTAGATGGACAATTGGTCTGATCCAGCATCAGGGCACTTCTTATGTTCTTAAGCTTAGCTGGGCAGTTTTAGAGAGATTAGGAATCCATCCACAGTGAAGTAGATTCCCTCTGAATCACTCAGAAGCAAATATGGGGGTGCCCGAAACTTCACGGGAGATCCTCATTCGCTGACAACTCAGGAGGGGGATGTCTTTGAAGGCATGCCAAAAGAAAGGGAAGGCAGGATGCAAAAAAGAAAAAGGTAAAAGTGTTTGTACATATATGCTCAATACAACTTAAGGTGATGCCACCCACCCACCCACCCAAGCTGGGCTATCTCCATCCTGTGGCTCTAGGGCCTAATCTACACCAAGCAGGGTATTGCACTATGAAAGCAGTACATAAAAGGCAGGTGCCACACTACTGCTGAATAGCAGTATCAAAGTGCACTGACAACGAACACCATATACCACATTCATACCACTTCCATAATGCTATATCCTGCTTGGTGTAGATTAGGCCTAGGAGGTATATACTGAAGCACTCCTGGCCTTCTTCAGGCCTGCAGTTTGGAATATGTTAAGGGAGGGAAGTTGCTTAGATTTCCTGGCATTCCTTATCAACACTGTACTTTCGGGCCCAGCAAGGCTAGCTACTGCCTTCCTGTTGCCTTTGCAACCAGCCCATCCATCCCATTTCCCATGTGGTAATGGGGCTAGTAGTCAGCCCTATTAAGCTCACATTACTTGTGACATCAACGCTCCTGGTCCTTGCTGCATTTCCAGGGCTTTGTGCCCACTTCTTCTTGCTGGGGCTGACAAGCATTGGCCAAGCCATATTGCTTGTGGCCATCTTCTTGTTCGCAGCTGTGCTTTTTAGCCAGGCCAAACATCCAGCAGGCTTGTATTTAGACATAGACACTGTGTCCGATTCATCATTTTTGCTCATTTGGTTTTTTTTGTTAGTTTCATCAAGGGATTTTGCAGAAATCCGCAATGGAATCAGTGAGTTCAGATTTCTATGAATCTGATTCATGGACTATGTAGCAGACTGGTTTTTTTTTTTTTTTTTTGAGAGTCACATGGATTACATGAACTTTTATGCAAGATTAACAGCATGATCAAGTGCTTATTCACAACTATAGCATGGTTTACTTAGCCATGTGCAGGGCTGCAAGTTCTTCCAATGGACTGCAGCTTGAGTTCAGCCATTTCACCACCACTGACAGTTTGAAATGGGAAAGCATCTGTCAGGGATGCTTTAGGGTGGATTCCTGCACTGAGCAGGGGGTTGGATTCGATGGCCTTGTAGGCCCCATCCAACTCTGCTATTCTATGATTCTATGATTCTATAAGCCTGATCCCACTGAGTTCCAGTATGTTTCACTGCTCCCTGCCCCAGCCAGGCATGTGATGTCAAAGAGCCTGCTATGAATCTTTCTAGCTATTGTCAGTGATTGCTGACATTTTGCACATTGGAAACATGTCCACGTCTCACAGTTAGCAGAAATTATTACACATTTGGGCTGACCCCTGTAACAAACCAATGGTGATATCCCCACTTGCCGCCGAAGAGTTAGAGACAGGGGAATTTTGTCTCACTTGTTTGTTTTTAAATGAGTAGATGAGGCCTTCAACTCACACTGTAGGATCTGCATTTTGCAAAACCATGTATCTGCGGCCATTTTATGCAGTTTCCTATAGACAATTTCTGAACAAAAGAATGTAGAAACAAAATAATAGGTGCTTGTCAGTTTGCGACTGCGACTGGGGAAGGCAATGGCAAACCACTCTGCTGCAAAGTCTGCCAAGAAAACATCAGCAAAAGCAGGCATCCCTCTAGGAGTCAGCAATGACTCAAGTGCTTGCACAAGAGGTTCCTTTCCTTTCCCTTCAGTATGTGAAGGAAAAAAGGTAAAGCACACCCTGTGCAGGTAAGACCTCTCAGCATATGGGGAATGGGTTATTATAATGAACTAAGCCAAATGGTGTGATTAAGATACTATGACAATTTAATTTCATTATAAATTTTATTTTTGCATATTTCAGAACACCTGCTTTGAAGTGTGAAGGTATCTTTTTTAATTAAACTATAAGGTAGGTTTCACTTAAAATTCATCAGGGTATCTCCAAACTTACCCCATTTAAATTTCTCCCTGGAGTTTGGGGTTCAGTGTTCACCAAGTAACACCAATGCATAACAATATGCTATTCTTCCATTTTGATTTACGGACTTCCTACAGCCAGAGGAAGACGTGCATTGCTTCGACTTTCAGTTCCCTTCTGTTCATTTGAGCTTTTTCTTCCCCATCAGCTTACCAAAGCACATAGTTATTTAGGAGCATTGATGAATCACAGTGCAAAAAGGAATTGTGATGGCATCAAGAAAGATTTCTTTTTGTGGTTTTCAATGCATGCAAATGCTTGTACCCTTTGGTAACCTAGATGAGAGTAAAAGGAGATGTGAATAAATAAATGGAAAGAAAAGCTACGGGTAAAATCCAATGTAAGTTCTAGTGGTGGGTGTCCAAGAAGGAAATCATGGGGTTGTGGTGGACAGTTCCATGAAAATATCAAGTCAATATGTGGCTGGGGATGTCATAACTGCCCACCTGGGTCCAAGAGTCTGGTGGACCTCATTTGCACCCACTACAGGACCAAGTTAGGCACTCTTGGCAAGAGTCTGAACACCACTCGACTGCGGCCCTAGGTAGCTTGGCAGCCAACTGCCCTCCCACCAGAATTGTGCATTTATTTATTTATTTCATTTATATCCCACCTTTTTTCCTCCAAGGAACCCAAGGTGGCATACATAATCCTCCTCCTCTCCATTTTAACCTCACAACAACAACCCTGTGTGTGTGTGACTGGGCTGAGTGGGGACTAGAACCCGGATCTCCCTACTCCCAGTCCAACACCTTAGCCACTACACCACACTGGCTCTCCCTTGACAAAGGCGGGGGGGGGAGTGTGCCATTTCAGTATAAGGGCAGGTGGTTGCTGAGTGCTCACTGGGCCAAGCTGAACCTCAGAAGAGCCTCGCACAGCCCGACAAGCGGGGGCAGATGGCAGAGGCAATGGAGCAAGTGTCGACTGAGGTCACCCTTATGGATGTGTAAATTTCATGCTATGCATAATTAAGAAAAGGAACTGAGCCAGTGTGGTGTAGTGGCTAAAGTGTCGGACTGGTAATCGGGAGATCTGGGTTCTAGTCCCCACTCAGCCATGGAAACCCACTGGGTGACTTTGGGCCGGTCACAGACTCTCAGCCCAACCTACCTCACAGGGTTGTTGTTGTGAGGATAACATGGAGAGGAGGAGGATTATGTATGCTGCCTTGGGTTCCTTGGAAGAAAAAGGGTGGGATATAAATGCAATAATAAATAAATAAAATTAAAGAAAACTGCTAAGACAATATTCCCCTTATACAAATCTATGGTACAGCCACACTTAGAATAATGTGAACAGTTCTGGCCACTGCATGGAAAAAGTATATTGTAGAGTTGAGAAAAGTGTTGAAAGGGGAACTAAAATGATCCAGAGGCTAAAGCAACTCCCCAATGAGGTAAAGTTACATCATCTGGGTCTGTTTACCTTAGAGAAAAGGGGAGTGAGGGGAGACATGGTTATACATGGTGTGGAGAAAGAGGATAGGGATAGTAGAACTAGGGGGGCATCTCATGAAGCTGATTAGTAGGAGATTCAGGACACATAAAAGGAAGACTTTCTTCACACAGCACATAGTTAAACTCTCACAAGATGTAGTAATAGCCACCAGTTTGGATGGCTTTAACGGGTGATTGGACAAATTCATGGAGGATAACGATATCAATGGCTACTCCTCCTGATGGCTATGTGCTACCTTCAGTATCAGACGCACTAAGCCTGTGTGCACCAGTTGCTGGGAAACGTGGAAAGAACAAAATTGAGGAACAACAATCGAACATAATCTGAATATTCCTATAAATGTATTCCCAGTAGCTGATTTGATAGTACATGAATGGTCATGATCAAGGGCTGAGTATCCAATGTGCACCAGTGTCCAGCACAGCAAATGCTTTAACGAACTATGATGATTGTTCTGTTTCCTCTAGCTTATCCATGATGCCAGTGGGTTCCACTCTGCTGACTCAGAGCCATTTAAGAATTTGCAAAACATGGTTTTAATTATACTACTATAGTAGTTACTGCATAAGCAGTTTACTTTCAACAAATGGAAGTTTTTGAAAGGCAGTGGTTTAAGCTGCTTAGAGAACCCACATATCCAGATTTAGCTCCTAATTAAATTTCTCATTGATTTCACATACAGGGAGCGATTGAAACATTTATTCAAGAGCCAGTTCTGTAACACTCAGATGCTACATCCCCCACCCTACACTCCACACTAAACACAGTCTACAAAGACAAGAATTATGGATTCATCACACAGTTGTTAAAAGTGGGTGTCATTGATGTGCTTGGATGTATTGTATCTCAATAGTTCATTCTGACCGGTATGGTATGTGGATTTTTTGTTTTGTTTTTTCAAACACAGCAGACTTTTTGAGGGCTAGTCCACAAACCACATTGCAAGTTCAGAAATGTACAGATTGCATCTGAGTACATGTTTGGTCTGATAGGTGTGAACTGGGTAAATCCTAATTTTTTTAAAAAAAAATGAAATGAATTTCAACAACAACAATTTTATTGCAGTCAATAGACCATTCCATCAAAAGTTACATACAAAAGGACTGAGCGTACATTTAATTATTAAAAGGACAAGTAATCATAGAGGATCTAATGGAAATGACCAAGTTGAAAAACTTGGCCACTTGCTCAGTGATTGACTTGTCTGAGCTCTGAAGTAATAGGGACATTAGGAATTCAGTTGGGTGACTAGGAAAAGATTGTAAAATGGGGTTCAGAAGATCATTCCTAGCCTCTTGATAAAATCTACAGAACAGTAACACATGTGATGCCATTTCCACCTCGGTATTTTTACAGGGACAGCATCTGTTGGGGAATGGGATTTTTTTGTATCTGCCATCTAGAAGTTTAGAGGGAAGGATGTTAAGTCTAGCTAGTGAGAATGCTCTCCTGTATTTGGGAATTGTTAACCAGCGCAGGTAGGGCATCCCGTTTTTGCAAAAGGAGGCTGGTAAGCCTAAGAACTGGGGGGAGCATGGACGCCGAGCAGCACTCTGAAGGTCTTGCATATCTTTGTCGAGCAGCCTCTGTTTCACAATTGATTTGGCACTTGCTAGATCCCTTGATGGTAACATAGGAAATGAAAGGCCTACTGAGTTGATTTTGCTTGTCATGTTTTTTCACACGCAGCACACTTTTTTGAGGGCTTGTCCACAAATCATATTGCAAGTTCAGAAATGTACAGATTGCACCCGAGTACATGTTTGGTCTGGTAGGTATGAACTGGGTAAATCCTGATTTGAAAAAAATGAAATGAACTTAAACACATATCTCATACAACCCTAACTCACTGTAATCCTTGGGTTATCAAACTGAGGGCTATTTTACTGAGGAATTGTTGGGGTGAGAATAAAAGTAGAGCAAGAAAGTGGAGAGAAGAACGCAGACATTACCTCTCTGAGAGCGCAGGAGAAAGGGTTCTTCTGTATGTCGGGGTCAGGTGTGTGTGCTATGAATAACAAGATTGTTCCTGGCACCAGGACATCAGTGTTGTTTCTTCAGTGGCACCTTATTGTTGCAAATTTGATAAGGTTTATATCAATTTGTGTATGTAGGCCCCTAATAATTAGTCATGTGCATGGACAACACACCCAAATCACTTTGGAGGACAATTTGGGGTTTCTGAATCAGCCCTGATTCAAGTTGAATTGCTTCAGGACCAGGCTGACCTGCTTCTTTTCTTGGTCCAGGGTGACATCTGGACACCCAAATTGGGTCAGCTGTTGCATGTTCCTGGGTGCCCACCAAGCAGCTGCAAGGCCTACCAAGAGTCCATCAGACTCCCCCTCCTAGCTCACCCCAGACCCAGAGCCACTGCCCTCATCCACCCACAGGACTTACCTGACCCTTCCGGCAGCTGTTCAACCTCAATGAGAGCTGCCATTTTCAACAAAGATGAGGATTTGAGGTTTCCTAGGTCTAAGGTCTCAAACTATAGCAGCTGTAAAGGGCCATTTCTGGAAATAGCTTGGCTCGAATTGAGGGTTTGGGCTGGAAGTGATGCACAGCCCTACTAATAATCCTATATATGTAATATCCCATCATCATCATCATCATGTCCACAAACACGAGTTATGCACAATTAAGGAAGCTACTTTTGGACCCTGAAACAACATATCTGGTGTTCAAGTCTTCCTCATGAGAGTACTGCATTGTTCACCTGTGTGAACCAATGGCAGAAATACACAATTGGTGTAATCCCTTTAATGTTTTGCCCTGTTGCAGAAATTGGCAGAGTTGACCAATTCCATTGTCCATCACAGTTACTTAGTACTGGCATTGACCCATTTCTCTTGGCCTTTGCTTCCAGATTAATAGAATTGGGATGGCATTAATAGCCCTTTAGATCTGCTGCACGATTTCTGTAATTTATGTGTCTATATGCCACATTATTAGCCAATGAACACTGTTTTAAAACCAGTGAACCTTGGAGTAAAATGGATGTCTGCAGAAGCTAAAAGCAAAAAAGTATTTATAACAGTCCCCAACCCTTCATGATCATTTATGCTTGTCTAACCTTCTAAGGCTCAAAATTCCAGACTCTCCCACAAACTGAATATTCCACTGCATATTCTTATACAAGTGTACAATTAACTTTTTAGCTAATATTTTATACCTTTTATTTGTCTGAAGGACATATAAAGGGTTTTACAAAATTAACACAGACATAGACCTACAAAATTAACATACATCTATACAACCATTCCAGAAAGTAAAGTCCACTCAATTCAATGGGACTTAATTCTGAGCAGACAACATGCATAGGAAGGCATGTTAAAAGAACAATTCCAGCACAATTATATGCATGTTTACTCATGAATGAGAGCTGCAGTGTTCCACAGGTCTTATTCCATAGTATCTTTACATTTGCAGCTTAAAAGAAGTAGAACTACAAGTTCAACCACAGCTTTTAAAGCTCAACTAAAAACTTTTCTTTTTCCTAAAGCTTTTAAAACTTGATGTTGTGCAGACTTCTACTGTTACTTTCTACTGTTAGTTTTTCCCTACCCTGTGCCTGCTTACCCTACCCTGTACCTGTTTGCATTCTCTTCCCCTCCTTATTGTTTTACTATGATTTTATTAGATTGTAAGCCTATGCGGCAGGGTCTTGCTATTTACTGTTTTACTCTGTACAGCACCATGTACATTGATGGTGCTATATAAATAAATAATAATAATAATAAAATAGAGTCAATTAAAAAACGAAAAAGCTGGTATATTTTACGAGTATGCTCTTGCATGATCGTATGTGTGTGTGCATGTGTGTGTGTGTCTGTGTGTGTGTGAGAGAGAGAGTGTGCATGCATGCATTTATTTATTCATTACATTTCTATACTGCTCAATAGCTGAAGCTATCTGGGCGGTTCACAAAAAAATGTGCATGCATAAAAATAGCACTTATTATTACAGGCCAGTTTCACTCAACCTTTCAGTAAATGAATTTGTTTGCTTGACATGCAAACCTATGCATTGGATCAGTTAATTGCAGGGCGGACGCAAGAAATAAGAGACGACACAAACTGTTGGATTTAAACTGGGCCACTTTATTCAAGATCTGCAAAGGGTATCCTATCGGGCATCCAGTCTGGCCTGTGTTCAGACCTTTCTACGTAAAGGGTGAGTTTTCTAGGCCCAGCGGGTGGTGCTCTGCTTTTCGCCCCCCTGCTGGACATCCCCTTATGGGGTAGGGAGACCTTCCCTTGTCACCCCCAACCCATGCCCCCAGGTTCAAGGTGGGTGAGAGAGGTCGGCCTCAGAGGTGGTCCTTATCCCCTAGCCCAGCCACAAGGCTCAACACTGGGAGCCCTTGGGGATCACTTATCACTGTAACAGTGCCTACGAATGCTCACCATACAAATCCCTCTGGATGCCTGTCCCTACCTGCCATGAATTAAATGTGACCAAATTAGCTCGCAGCCAGATCAACCTAGTTATGCTCCCAGACTGTCTTACAGTGTGGAGTAGGCGAAACAACTCACATCCAATTGAGAACATGATCAAAAAATTCCTACTCGGCCCCCTAATGGCAACCAGCAAGCTCACACTGCCTACAGGGAGAGAGGGAGGGAGCCGCGAAAACAAGAAGGTCGGCGAGGGGTAAGTGGCCGGCTTTTATCCGGACTAGCCCCTACCAACCCCAGTGGCGTGAAATCCTGCCAATGCAGGATGGGCACATCTCTCCCTTGCCCCGCCCACAAATCCCTTCCCATGCCCAGGCTTTGCCTGGCATGGCAGAATGGGCATTGCTTCTAATAATATGAACAAATGGTTCACACCTGTCAAGCCCTTTTACATACATCCTACACTCAGAAATAAATCCCTCTGTATTTAATGGTCACCCTTCCCCCCAATAAGTTCCTTAGAGGAGGCAGGTTTAAGTTCAAGTTTTGTTTTTCTTGTGAACTACTTGGGGTATTTTCACAGAAAAGTAGTAAACAGATAGTTTACTTACTTACTTAAGAAATTAATAACCTCCCACTACTTGGCAGGATGACATAGATGGTGTAGGCACTCTAGAGTGAAAGAACATACTCTTAGAATCATAGAATCATAGAATAGTAGAGTTGGAAGGGGCCCAGAAGGCCATTGAGTCCAACCCCCTGCTCAATGCAGGAATCCATCCTAAAGCATACCTGACAGATGGTTGTCCAGCTGCCTCTTTAATGCCTCTAGTGTGGGAGAGCCCACAACCTCCCTAGGTAACTGGTTCCATTGCCGTACTGCTCTAACAATCAACTTTATTGTCTTGAAGGGCTCCCTACCTACTAATATAGGATCACAAATTTCTGGCAGTGCACATGCTATCAATCTCGTTTCCTCTGCCCACCTCTATATTATGGCTACATTGGTGGGCAACTGTGAAGCAGGTTTCCCATAGAAAATAGAGGAATGTGTGTCCATAGCCTCTTCCCCATGGGCAGCTGATGGCTATGCAGAGCCTAACCAGCCACTGCTGTCAAAGGCAAGGAGTTTTAAAATGACAACAATAGCAACAACAACATCACAAAATGTTTACATTGTTGATGTACATCTCTATCCTTACCACCCAATTTACCAGTCGGCAGAATGGTTAATCCTCCAGGATGAAGTTCAACTTGTTCTCCTTCAGGAAGCCCAGAACTGAATCCACATGATCAAGAGCTCCAAGGCTCCATGTGATCCTTCATCCATATATTGAGGCCATGAAGCCCAAAGTCCAAACCTACTTCTCCCAATGGCTTCATATAGATCATGAAGAACATCCAGGTAGGATGGAACCCTGTGATATTCCATAAGTCAAAAGTAATGAGGGAGAATAGAAATCACTGGCCTGAACCAATGTAACTGAAATTGATTCTGGAGTGGTAAGCAATAAAAGAAGTAAGAATAAAACATCACATAAAGTAGTTATTTTTTTATTATTTTATTTTTTAAAAAAGCTAAATGCCAGTAAAAACTTGGATGGTCAGTTAAGGAAGAGTTCCTGAAATAAAGACATTTTCAGAAAGTGGCGAAAACAATACAACATTGATGCCTGCCTGCCTGCCCTCTAGAGACAGGGGCGACAGCTAGACCTAAGGTTTATCCTGGGATCATCCAGTATTCGACCCTGCCTGAGCACTGGATCCCCTGTGTGTCACCTAGATGAACAGGTTTGATCCCTGGACAATCCAGGGATAAACCTTAGGTCTAGCTATGGCCAGGGAGTTCCATAGAAAGGGGGACACCATTCTGAAGTCTCTTCTCTGGGTTGAGTCCAGTCAGACCATAGGTCCATGCAGAAACATCAGGAGCATGCCATCTCCTGATGGTTCTGATGACCTCAGTGATTGGCCTATGGCCATGTTGATAAGAGAGACGGTGCTTTCTCTGGAATCCTGGTTCCACTTTAAGGGCTTCATACATTAGTACCAAACCCTTAAACCTGGCCCGGTAGCAAACAGGCAGCCAGTGCAAAAGAGTTTCATGCTGAAAACACAAAAATGCATGTTTCATGAATTTTGCTCCCCTCCACTGATTCCCCCCTGGATTGTTTTGATAGTCTAAACTTCTCCCATTGAGTGTTAGGGCAATTCAAGGAAGACAGCCTCTGCTGTTTGCGGTACTTGATATCACCCAAACAACGCATTAAAGCACTTTATATAAAGAGACAGGCAGCGGTGCCAGATAGAGTGGCGCTACAGATATAAATTGACATTCCACGCTTTATGAAGTGACAAAGAAGAAACAGAGACTGGGCAAAAATAACCAAATAACCAAACAACACAGGCAATTTCTGAAGATCACCTGCATCACACAGCAAATAAATTTATTTTGGCTTCTTTCTTGGCAAAAGGGGACACGGGTTTGTCATTGTTCGCTGCTAGTAAATTACCCTTGAAAAATGAAAGATGATGAGAAGACTGCTCCTAGCAAATCGCTAATGCTGTTACGGATTTTGTTCCCCTTTACCCCAAAGGAATATATTGCAGCACAGTTAGTTATCTACTAAAATGTACCCTTGAAAAAGCGATCTCTCAAAATGTATGCTGTTTACCAAATCCAATTGCTTGCACATTTCGGTGTGGCTCCTGCTGCCTTCATGCAAGTCACAACTCATTGAAGGAATCACTGGATTTTGTCAGTGTATTATGAGGTGAGGAGTGTAGAGCACACAGGAGTCCATGTTGCTCATCATTACAGAGATCAATTGTCTTCTTTTGCTGCTGCTGCTTCCATTACACAGTGAGATATTATTTATTTATTTCATTTTATTTATTGCATTTCTATACCGCCCAATAGCTGAAGCTTTCTGGGCAGTTTATATATGCAAAACACTCCTGCACAGTGTAGGCTTAGGAAACTGCTTTCTGATTTCTTTCAAAGTTCTTGGCCCCAGCTGCTTATAGTTGTTCTTTAAATTTAAACAGAAACCTCTAAATTAATCTCAAACATTGCCTTAGGTAGAATCCCTTAACAACTTAGGATGCATAAAACTACTACTGAGAAATAGTCGCTGTCATATTGAAACTTTTAAGTTCCCTACAAGTGGCTCAGGGGCAAACTATAGATTCTTTAAGCCATGTGTGATTGACTTACTTATCTCTGTGTAAGCACATGCCACCTCAATTTGGATAAGGACCATGGCAATTTGTGTGTGGTGATTAAGCTCCCCCTCTCCAGCTTTCATGCCAAAATCTCATCCCCAGCCAAGTGGGATGTTAAGAAAAAGCCAGGTGGACATCTCTCCATGAACATTTTTCATTTTTACCATCCCTCTAGGGGTAGTATTTTGGCACAACAATGGGAGGAGAAAATTTAGAGCCTGCCCCTTCCAAATCCAAATTAGAAGCATGCTAGGAATGGCCATCATTGGGGAATCCTGTTCACTTTTGGCTCGACAGCTTCTCACGGTGCCCCTGACTTGATGTGCATTTGCAAGCTGAATGGCGGTTCAGGTCAGTTCCCAAAACCCAGTAACATTCCCAAGCCACGATTTGCACAAAATCACAAGCATAACTACTCATGGAAATCACAATTCGTTTAAAATTACAGCTGCAAATAACGCAATTTTTACAAAATTGTAGGTGTAAATGGTCTAAATAAATCGTTTAGCAAACATTCAAATGTGCCCACATGTCCAAAACATTTCAGGACCCCCACACTGCTGGTGTAGAAGTCCCAGTGTGCAGTTTGATTAATTCAAACAGAACATATTTGAGCACCACTGCCTGTAAGAACTTCTCCATGCTTTTTAATAGAGGGACACATCCTGTGCATGCAAAAGAATGAACACCCAAGTCAACATAAAATAAATAAGTGTTTAAGAATCATTTGAAAGCCTGAACAGAATGTCCATGCACAATTCATGTGGTAGGAGGTTCCAAGGCTTGAGGGGACACCACTGAGAAGGCCCTGTCTCTTTTTGCCAGACAATCTGATAGATCTTACAGTGGGCATGTGAGTAGCCCCTACAGATCTCTGGTGCAGGATCAAAGGTGCGCATTCAGAAAACACTGGGGGGAAAGCAACCCTGGTGTGATTGGAGAATGATAGCATTATGATTTTTTTTGTGTACTGTTTTACCCATGTGCAGGAGTGCATGTACATATTAATAAAATGCTGCATAAAACAGAATATTAATGCAATCATGCATATAATCACAGTAGAGTGTGTTCTTAATGCACATATATGCACATTGGTAAAGGAGAGTGGGGAAAAGACAAAAATGGAGCAAATAAATTGAAAGCTGCAACAAACTTGTACGGTCTAATTTGGATATTAAGGAGAAGGACGCAATGTCCCATGCAACAATTAAATCGTAGAATGCAGAAAACCCACTTATTCCTATGATATTCTGTAATGCAAAAGTCGGCTTGTACAAACCTGTATTTAAAAGTTCTGAAATTCCCAGCAAATGTCACTCAATGCATTGAAAGGCACCAACAGAGGGTGCACTTGTGATATCTAAACATAGGATTTAAAGGAGGGAGGGAATCAGATGGACAGACCATTTTGAAACAATTCCAAAGCTACTGCTTAGGGTGTGCTGAGCAAATTACTTAACAACTCTCAAAGGGAAAGCATTTTACTATCCATCTTGCATTTCAGTTCTCTTATGTCTTCTACATTATGAAGTTACTGGAAATTATTTTATTTATGTTTGTTTACTGAAAACAACAACTGTAGCACATTCTTTATTAATATACTCCTGGGGCAACAAACAGTCAGTAAAAACAGTAAAAGCAATAAAAAACAACATAATACAAGAGTAGGAAGATAATGAAAATAGCAGAGGTTAAAACACACACATCCACACATAAACGAGTATCACAAAAATGGAAGAAAAACAGATTCAATTAATGTTTAAAAAAAGGACTAGGAAAATATATTTTTAAAAAACCGCTTTTGCCTGGTGTGTGTGGAGAGAGAGAGAGAGAGAGAGAGAGAGAGAGAGAGAGAGAGAGAGAGGCCCCCAATAGTAGGAATGGGTGAGAATTTTGCTCATTTAAAAACAAAAAAGGATTTTTCAACAACCTTTGCAAAAAGCATGTTTTTTATGAATGGCATGGAAAGAATTTGACAACTAAAATGTTGAATATGGGAGAAAGCAAAACTGACAGACTGGGATCTTTGAGTGCTAAGGTCATCTTTCCCCAACCTGGTGACCTCCAGATTTTTTCAAACTGCAGTACCCAGGATTCCTGATCATTGTCCATCCTAGCTGACATTGATGGGAGTTGAAATCCAAAACATCTGGAGGGGTTAATTAGGTTTGCTAACCAGATACCTACAGGAAGCCCATGAGCAGGACAAAAGGTCAATACTATCTCTTAACAAGTGTTCCCCAGGAACTGGTATTTAGAAGCATATTGCATCACATCTTGTGGCTAGAATATAACCCACTACTAGTAGCCACTGAGAGGCTTACCCTCCAGGAGTTTGTCTAATTGCCTTTTCATGCCATCAAAGTTGGTGACCACCACTACTTATTAGATTGTAAGCCTATGCGGCAGGGTCTTGCTATTTACTGTTTTACTCTGTACAGCACCATGTACATTGATGGTGCTATATAGATAAATAAATAAATAATAATAATAATAATAATAATAATAATAATAATAATAATAATAATAATTCTTTGGTAACAAATCCCAAAGTTGAATTGTGTGTTCTGTAAAGCACTTTGATTATCTGTCCTAAATATCCCATCATGCAGCTTCATTTGCTGACCTGACCTCTACTATTATGAGTGGAAGACAGAGAGTGGAAGACTTCTCCCTATCCACTTTTTCCACACCATAAATAACTTTATACACCTTGTTTATAAAGTTATTCACTGTTTATACACAGTGACATTGTTATCTTTTCAGCGCCAGGTCAAGACTTTTCTGTTCTCCCAGGCATTTTAACATTTTAACACAGTGGTTCCCAAACTTTTTCAGGTAACCACCCCCTTGGTTCCACAAACTCATGCCCAGTGCACCCTACCCTACACTATAAAAATCATTATTCAGAATAGCGGTTTTCAACAACCCACTAAGGAAGATAATAACAATAAAATTCAAAACAGTAACAATTAATTGAATATTTATTCAAAATCTGAAGCACCCGCTGCAGGCTTGCAGTTACCTAGGGAGGTTGTGGGCTCTCCCACACTAGAGGCATTCAAGAGGCAGCTGGACAACCATCTGTCAGGGATGCTTTAGGGTGGATTCCTGCATTGAGCAGGGCTTTGGACTCGATGGCCTTGTAGGCCCCTTCCAACTCTGCTATTCTATGATTCTATGATTCTATGATAGGGAGGGAAAAGAGAGCGAACGCCTCTGTTTTGCAGCCGGCATGGCGTGGCACACCAAGCAGGGTACGTCTCTTTATTAGCGTTTTGGTGCTTTTAAAACATTTCAGTTCACCGTTAAAAGGACTCTTCTTAAACGGTATTAATACATGTGTGGATTCTTCCCCTGTATGGCTTGGGACCAAACTACCTTCTCCCATAAAAATGTCCCTGGGTTTTAAGACCTTCTGGAGAGGCGCTTCTCAGAAAAGACCACCTTGAGCACCCCCTGCTGCCCCTTTGCCTCTTAGCGCCCCTGCCACCCCCTTGCCTCTTAACACCCCCCTAAGCAATCCCACCGCCCCCAAGGGGGCGGTACCGCCCACTTTGGGAACCACTGTTTTAACAGCATTTTAAAAGCTTCTAACAACATTAAGTTTGTTTTTAATGGACCCCAGAATTGTGTTTTTTTTAATGGATACTGTTTTTTATTCTGTTTTTATGTTTCTGATGTTTTTTTTAAATCTTGTATACTTTTTAATGTTTACTATTTTTAACTGTTGTAAACCTCCCAGAGAGCTTCAGCTGTGGGCAGTATATAAATGTAATAAATAAATTAATAAATAAATACAGAGCAGCCTTCATGAATAAGGGTATTTGAATATATATATATATATATATATATATATATATATATATATAGGGGAAGGACATCTTATGAACCTTGTGGACTATTATTCTGAAAATGACAGGCAGAATAGAAGAAGCCCTAAGTAAAATCCTGCAAAGTTTCAGGAGGATAGATGCAACAGCTGATGCAGAAGAAGTGCTTCCAAATTGGATGGAAGTGAGTGATTTGCTTCTTTTTTCTTCATCCCAGTTTTTTTTGGGGGGTGGGTGGGTGGGTATGAAAATGGCACACATCATAAAAGTGCCCCTAGTAAAGAAACCTGAAATGTTTCAGGAGGACAGGTGCAGGATTGGGGAGTTCTGATGCTGAAAACAAGTTTAACCCCCTTCTTACTGAAGGCTGGTGGCATTGAAAAAATGTCCATCTCATCGTCCCAGCCTCCTTCAGGCACAACGATTGGAGAGCCCCTGGCAAAATGTGTCGTATTATTAGAAGATGGACTTGCCAGCTACTCAACCTCATTCTGTCCTCCCCTGCTCCTCTATCAGTGTTTAGAAAAATGAAAGCAAAAGACTATTTTTGGAGACATATGCTTTTCACTTTTTCAAAGCTGAATCCTGAACAAAGTCTTGTGCTGAGTCCAGCTTTGGTTCTGGATACTTTGGAGAAAAAACTAGGGATGTGCTCCGCTCCGATTAGGAGCGTAGAAGCAGTAGCGGATTGGCCTGCTCCGCCTTACCCAGAGGCGGAGTAGGAGTGGACCGCGGACCCCCTAGAAGCAAGGCGAAGAGAAGCGACCATTTTTCGGAGCTCCGAGTTCAGGCGGAGCGCTCCGGTCGCCATCTTGAAAACATTTCGCCATAGGATTGCATTGCGGCAAATAATCGCGCATAACTACGTTGTTTTTGAAGCTATCGTTCTGGAAATTCTTGTGCACAGAGAGTCGTGGATGGGGGTCATTTTGAGACCACTCTCACCTCTCTGCGTGCTGTGGTTCACGTGCAATATTTTTTAAAAAATCGGGTCAACCGCGCGGCTCAAACTGCGTTTCGGCTTTTCGCCCATAGGATTGCATTGAGGGAAAGAATCGGGGATAACTGGGGGGGGGTTTAAGCTATCGTTCTGAAAATTCTTGTGCACAGAGAGTCGTGGATGGGGGTCATTTTGAGACCACTCTCAACTTTCTGCGTGCTGTGGTTCACGTGCAATATTTTTTTAAAAATCGGGGTTTGGGTTTTTTTATTTATTTTTTTATTTTTTTGGAAGCGATGACAGGCACATTCAACTCCCAATCCTGATGAGAATTGATCTCCTCAGAAAGCATCCTCCTCCAATCCCAGCGTTGGAGGGGGGACTAAGGCAGACCCACCCTGAGAACTTTCTGTTTTGTGTCTCTTTGTGGGTTGGCGTTCGTGGAGGGAACACTTAGTTAGTTAGTGCTCCTGCTTTGGACTTTGGAGATAGATTAGGATAGGTTTAGTTTGGCGCGTGTGTGTGTTTGTTTGCTTCTTTCTGACTTGTAGCTTAGTTTGCCCTGTGTTTTCCCCTTACTTTGATTTAATATAAACTTTATTTTTGAATTTTGGAGTGTGTGGTTGGGTTGGTTGCCCCCCCCTTCCCTGTATTAAAGCCTGACTGTTCTGCTTTTGTGAAAGCTTTCTTTTGAAAGCATACACACACTTTTTGTCCCATTTCCCTACATTTATATTCTTAAACATATTTTATTATATTCTTTCACATAGTCCATTAGTATATATTCTCATACATATTATATTAGTATTCATATTTTGTTCTTCTTATAGTAGTGGTTGGTTCTTTTCCCCCCTCCCCTCTCTTAAATCCTGATTGTGTTTCCTTCTATCTTCTATATACCAAATATACCAAAAAAATTGGATTCTCTTTTTCTTCTCTGTGTAACTTGGACAGAGTGGGCTGCTTTTGTCAAGTTCAACAGGCAGCCACAGATTGAGCATTTTGGGGAAAGCATACGCACACCATTTCCCTATTCTTAAACATATTATATTATATTCTTTGACATAGTCTTAGTAGTCTATTAGTATACATTCTCATACATATTAGTAGTAGTATTCATATTTTGTTCTTGTTATAGTAGTGGTTGTCCCATTTCTTGTCCCATTTCCCTACATTTATTAGTAATATTCTTAAACATATTATTATATTCTTGTAGATATTCTTAGTAGTATATATATATATATATATATATATATATATATATATTAGTATATTCTCATACATATTAGTAGTAGTATATTTTATTGTTCTTGTCCCATTTCCCTACATTTAAACATATTATATTCTTCTTATACATATTCTTAGTAGTACCTTATACATAGTATTAGTAGTATTAATATTTTGTTAGTCATCATGAAAAGAGGAAGCAGGCGTGCTGAAAGCAGCAAGGCTCAGTCTGCCAGCAGTAAGCAGGCTTCCTCTCCTCCTGTGAAACTCAAACGGGCAACTCCTTGGCTGACTGCTCCAAAACAGAAGCAGGACAAGCAGCAGGCAGAGCCACTCTCTTCTGCAACTTGTGCCCGGCGTTCTCTTTTTGAGGGTGGGAATGGGAAAAGTGCCCGTTTGCAAGAGGCACGTGGCAGCAGTGCCATTAGAGGAGGAGGAGTATCCCCAACTCCTTCATTCTCCTTTCAGCCCACGAGCCCGCTGATGGACCTAGACGAGGTCCTCAGCACAGTGGAGGGGGGGGAGGAGGAGGAGGCGGTGGGCCTCCAGGATGTGGGGGCTGAGGAGGAGCAGCAGCAAGCCGAGGCTCTCTCCCCAGTCTCATCCCACACCCCTGTTTCTGTGGCAACACCAGAGAGCTCAGGCGGGCAATTGGTGGTGTCACCACGGAAACGAAAGACAAGCATCGTGTGGGACCACTTTGAGTTGGGAGCGGATCCCCGCTTTGCTGTCTGTCGCCACTGCAAACTCAGCCTAAGCAGGGGTTCATCGACAGGGCATTATGGAACCAGCAGCATGAAGATGCATCTTCATAGGCAGCACCAGGCGATCTTGCTGGGGAAAGAGGCGGGCAAGGCGACTGGTTCCAGGGGAAAGCCGAAGGCTGCTGCTGGCACTGCCACTCTAAGCTCTCCATCTCCCATCCCCACAAGGGTTAGGCAGGCAACCCTGCAGGACATGGGGTGGGGGAAGTATTGACCCACAAGATGGCGTTTTCCAATGCCCACCCAGGGTGCTACTGTGTTGGGGCATCTGCCGGGACTGACTCCTCCCCAATACTAGATCTATGACATGTCACTCTGCCTGCCCCTCTGCTAGCCTGTCCTCCTCGGTGACCGACTCGCTGGGATGGTTTGCGTTTGCAATGCGTGACTAACTGCAATGCTGGCTTAGAAACCAGCCATCACTTCCTTGTGCCCCCAGAAATGCCCGCAGCCTGCCTGCCTGCCTGCCCGCCTGCCCGCCTCCCCCGGGGTGCTGCTGTGGTGGGGCATCTGCCAGGACTGACTCCTCGCCTACTCTGCCTGCCTCTCTGCCCGCCTGGTGCCTGGTTTGCTCCCAATCGTCCTCCTCTGTGCCCCTCAAGGCGTAACTGCTGGCTTAGAAAGAAAGAACCAGCCATCTTTGCCTCACTTTGCGCCCACTTATGGGTTGGTTTGCTATGCGTTAGTGCTCAAGCCATCCTTGCGGCACTACAATGCATGCTGCCTGCCTGCTTTCCCTCCCTTCTCCCCTTCCCGCCTTGCAGCGATGGTGTATGTGTCTTGCTTTGACTCAGGGGAGAAGTCCTTCCTGCGCTCACTTAGACTTTATCAAGTTCAATAATCCCTTTTTCAAATGTGCCAGAAGATTTAGGGTTATCTCGTGGCATGTTGGGATTGCCTTGGAACTGGCCCCATTGAGCTGTCTGCAATTGCAACTTTAAATCCCTGACATACTGGAGTGTTCAAATTTCAAAAGTTCCCCTAACATCAGGGGATGATGGGATTGCCTTGAAACTTGGTGTCCATGGGGACACATGGGTAAGCTGTCATGGGACCAAAGGATAGGTTTCTAACGTGCAAATTGACGTAGTTGTAGAATGGGACTTGATTTGGGGTGAGTTAAAAAGTTTAAGCCGCGCCAAAAATCAGGGGATGATGGGATTTGCTTGCAACTTGGCATGCATGTGGACACATGGATAAGCTCTCATGGTGCCGAGTTTGAGGTTTCTAACATGCAAATTGACGGAGCTATCCCAAGGGGTGTGAATGGGGTGCCCGATTTTCATAAATTCCCCAAAAATCAGGGGATGATGGGATTGCCTTGAAACTTGGCGTCCATGTGGACACGTGGATAAGCTATCATGGTGCCGACTTTGGGGTTTCAAACATGCAAATTGACGTAGTTGTAGAATGGGACAATTTGGGGTGAGTTAAGCCATGCCAAAAATCAGGGGATGATGGGATTTGCTTGCAACTTGGCGTGCATGTGGACACATGGATAAGCTCTCATGGTGCCGAGCTTGAGGTTTCTAACATGCAAATTGACGGAGCTATCCCAAGGGGTGTGAATGGGGTGCCCGATTTTCAAAAATTCCCCAAAAATCAGGGGATGATGGGATTGCCTTGAAACTTGGCGTGCATGTGGACACGTGGATAAGCTATCATGGTGCTGAGTTTGAGGTTTCTAACGTGCAAATTGACGGAGCTATCTAAAGGGGTGTGAATTAGGGTTATGGGTGGTGCGTTAGAGGGTAGAGCCGCGCCAAAAATCAGGGGATGATGGGATTTGCTTGCAACTTGGCGTGCATGTGGACACATGGATAAGCTGCCCTGGTGCCGAGTTTGAGGTTTCTAACATGCAAATTGACGGAGCTATCCCAAGGGGTGTGAATGGGGTGCCCGATTTTCAAAAATTCGCCAAAAATCAGGGGATGATGGGATTGCCTTGAAACTTGGCGTGTGTGTGTATACGCCCATGAGGTGTCATGGTGCCAAACGTGAGGTTTCTAACTTCAACGGAAAAAAAGTTGTTTACTTTTTTAGCTTTCAATGCAAGCCTATGGGGGGCAAAAACGGAGCTCCGGATCCGGATCCGGAGCTCCGAGCGGAGCGGAGCGGAAGTGGGCAGAGCGGGGGCGGAGCGGAGCGACCCGCTCCGGAAAATGGCGGATCTGCAAGTGAAGCGGAGCGGGGGGTCCGTGCACACCCCTAGAAAAAACCATTTTGCCTTGAGAAAAACTGAAATTGATGGATTCATCCATCAGTACCACTACCTGAAATTTTAAGCAAAACTTCACAATTGGATGAGCTTCATTGTAACAATAACTTTAATCCCCTTCCTAGTAGAGTTATGAAAGCATTGATACACTCCAAATCAAGCTGATAGTAAATGACTACTAGTGTTATAGTAAGTAATCATTATTTATAGTAAATCAGGAGTAGAGAATCAGATTTATTATTACAAGTTATCGCAGATCACTGTGTTATCATGTTTAGATTTAGAAAAATAAAGTACTTATCACATCCATATAAGTGCAGTGAACAATATTCCTCTTAGAATATTGTTTTTATTGTCCCAGTAGGGCATTTATCTTAAGGTGTTTATATTGTAACAGATGTTTTCATTGTTCACTACTTCTGCTGCTATTAGTTTTATTGTTTGAGGGTTTTTCCCCACATTATGTTTGTTGTAAACTGTAAAACTAATTCTCACAGGTGTTTTTATACATAAAAATACAGCTTAGAACTACAATTTTATGTTGAATTTACATAATTTGCATCCAATTTTAATATATCCATTACCAACATTTTTAACATGGTTATGAGTCACTGTCTTGTAATATAAGTTAGTTTGGATAATTTTGAGTTATCGGCACATGATAACCTTCTGTCAAAATACTGTTCTTTCCCTTTCTGTTTCTGAATACTCTTACACTACTTGGTAGCAGTTGCAAAATATTATATTCTTGTGTCTGAGGGAATGTAATGTAATATTCTAGAACTGTACCTCCTTATGGCCCCATGTAGATAATTATCCCATCACAGTGAGCTGTATTAGCTTTGGGCAGCTTGACTGGGCCGGCATGTGGCAAAAAAGTGTTCACTTTGAAAATATTGTTAGGAAGCCTTATACCAATTTGTGGCAACACAAAAAAAATGTAAATTAAAAAGAAGAACAATGGTATGAGGATGTGCATTGGCATCATATCAAAACTGAATGCAACCGGACATTTTCAGTTCAATTTCAATCCATTCTGAATTAATGAACTGCTGGACAGATGAATATGAATGGTTTTGCTTTTCATAAGTATTGCCTGGCCTGATGAAGAGTTCTAAAGAATGTGGATGCTTGGACAATCTTTTGGTACATCCTAATAAAGTATTGTCCAACTCTGTTTTGGGGAGTTGTTGTTGCTTTCAATCCCATTAAAGTTTCAGTAGTTATGTCCCCATTTTTGGAAAATGGAAACAAAATAATAATAATGTCCAGATGCTTCATTTATCACATTTATATTCCAGCCTTCCTTCAAAGAGCTCAGGGAGTTTATTTCTCTGCCCCTCCCCATTCATCCTCATGAATCAGCAGTGGAGAGAGAGAGAGAGAGCAGAAATCACCCAGTCAGCTTTGTGGTTATGTGAGGATTCAAACCAACTGTATCATTCCATTAGCGCAAATGATGCTGCACTCACAGAAACTAGGTTTTAAACTATGTGCAAGAGAAGAATCCCATTAAAGTTACATTTGCACAAGCATGGCTACTCAAGTGATATTGCATTACGCTTGTGCAACATGTTGTGCAACCCATTGTGCAACAGTTGCGGACAATTCTTGTGCAATCTGTTGTGAAGCCAGCTGCACATTCTGCTTGTGCAACCAGTTACACAACTGATCGAACCCATTGTGCAACCTCTTGTGTACATGTAATGGCCATTCTGCTATGCCCGACAAGGCCTGGGCGTCAGGAGGCCAATTGCAGGCGGGATAAGAGGAGAGACATGCCCAATTCTCATTGGGCAATTACAGGTGGTGCCACTGGGCTGTGAGGGGTTAATTCCAGGCTTATAAATGGGCACTTACCCCTCCCAGATCCACATTGCTCCACTAGTATACTTTGAGTTGTGGAATGGCATTGTTGGATACTGCCCCATAACTTCCCACTCTGTGTCCAACTTTCTAACTTAGTGTGGACAAATCTGTCAGTCTTGGTCTTGCTGTGTTTGGCACATTTAGAGGGTCAAGTCCATTCCAGCCTGTTTCTGCATGAGTGTGCTTTTAAATTAAAAATAAACGTATATGCATTTTTGATCGCTATTGTATGCATTTCTGTGCATATTTTCTTTAAAAAATGTTTGCATTTCCTCAAGTGTTTTACATTGCTGTTATGCAGTTTTGTGTAAAACTTTCTCAAGCCTATGCATCATGTGCACATCTCTCCCTAATACGTGCATTTGGGGCTCATTTTTTCTCAGGGTGAGCTGCAGCTCAAAGCTCAAGAAAATTCAGATTTTGGTATGCAATTCTGTCCTGGCTCATTGTAAGACATGGGAAGTGTGAATTCGGTAAATCCATAAAAATACAAACTCTGACAGACTGAATTCTCATACCCTTTTAGCAAAAGTGGTATTAGGCAAGGAAGAAATTTAGGATCACACATTTGTTTCTCTCTTGTTTGTATTCACATTTTGACATAAAGTGAACTTTTGCTGATGGCACACAATTATTCAAACTAAATTATGTTACAAGATGGTGACTCATAACCATGCTAAATATATTGGTCATGCATTTATTTAAACTCGATGTAAGTTATATAAATATAGGAATGTAATACAGGTTATAACTGTGATGGTTTTGTAGGTTCTATTGAGATTTGTTGTTTTGGGGAATTCTTGCTGCTTCTTTTCTTATAGATTTTATTATATACATTTTAATATTGTATGCCACCTTGGAAGGTCTCCTGCCCTGAAAGATGGCCTATAAATATTTTAAATAAATAAATTATCTATGAGAATTTCATAGGGCTATTGGGAGAGCTCCAGCTATTGGGCGGTATAGAAATGTAATAAATAAATAAAATAAATAAAATTTGAATTCCCAAATACATAAACATGGCATGGTGACTTAAAAAATGTACACAATTTTTTAAAATTGCATTTGTCTTCTTTTTTTAAAAAAGTGAGCACTTTAAAAATACAGAGATTAAGAATTCCACACCTTTTCAATCTGCACAAGTAAAAGTATTTGATTTTAAAAGTAGGCATTTTTTTAAAAAATGCACACTTTTAAATAGTTAAATTTTCATGCTTTAATGGGAGAAAAATGTGCACTTTTTAAAAATGCACACAATAAGAAATCCACATTTTAAAAGTGTACAAGTTTTAAAATGAACACTTTTGAACTTTACAATTTAAATGCATTTATTAATTACATGTTTTACATTATAGTATGTACTTTTAAAAATATGCATTTATTTCAATACACACTTTTTTCTTTTTTAAAGTATTTTTTCTTGCTTTAATCCAGTGGTCTGAAAATGGTCCATACCCAAGGCCCACTTCAGACTTTCAACCTGCAATGTGGGACCCACTTTCACAATTTCACAATTGCCCAATATGGTGTCAACAGCTTTTCTGTGTCCCACCTGGACTGATCCCACAACCCACTTCTGGGTAATGACCCATCAGTTAAAGACCACTGCTTTAGTCAGTGGGGGAAATAGCCCTCTTTTGAAAAATTCCCATTCAGATAAACAAAAATAACAAAAACAGGTTGGAAATTAGAATGGGAATGAGCAAAACTGAGCTTTGAAGTAATTTCAGTGAGGTGAATCATCCCTGATTCTCCTTTTCCTAGTATACTTATCATAAAATCAAAGTTAACAGCTGTTCTTTTAAAATCACAGTCGGAATCCAAGTTGGAATCATAGTTAAAAGCGGTCCTTTTTAAATATAAATCACCTTGAAAATTAGTTTAGTAATTTACAGCAGACATAAAGTTAAAAAAAAATCCAATAAAACAGAGATCCGGGTAGCCAGGAATGAGAACAGAGATGGAAGTAGCTGGACCGTATGCCACTAAATTAAAGTCTCAAGCAGTCTTTTCATTCAGTTGTGCTGGAGACCAGTCTCAGGTGAAGGATTAATTAAATATGAAAGGCTTGTCATGAATATTTCTTCAAAAAAAATTCTTCAAGTCAGTGAATTACCACCATATATCTGCAGTAAGCATATGGATAGCCATTATCTAGGCATGATTATCTAGTTCCTTTTCCCATTAGAGTTCAAAAATTGCAAATCCAAACTTGTGCATTTTTAACATCAGTGCCACCTAATGTGATGTGTGGACTTTGGTCAGTTATTAATAATTAGAACACATAGTGTGTGAGAGTGTGTGTGTACACACATACACACATATAATAGGCAGTAAAACATCTGTTCTCCCAGCAATATTTGAACACAAGTTCAGTGTTTAATTCCCCAGATTAGCTGATCATTTAAACACCACATATTATCAATTCTGCCTGTGTGTCACATCACAGCCTTGAATGATCTGATATCGTTTCCTTTGAAGGTTCCATTTATTTTTTCTCTGGGTTTCACACAGTGATCATTGGCTGTTTCAGATTGTATCACTGATCAATTTTCTTCTCACTCAATTTTTCTAGCAATGGAGCATTGGGTTTGCATTGCTGATTTCCAGCTATCTATTTGGGCTGCAGCCTGACACATGGCTTTGCATGAAATACACCATGAAGCTACACTAATATCAAAAAATTGATACAACTCCATTGGGATTCATGTTAGCTAGGATGTCATAATAATTCTTTTGTTCAAGAGAAGATGACTTTCTTTCTTTCTTTCTTTCTTTGCAATTGCCCCACCCCAAATAAAACATGTCAGTGAAACCATGCATTCATGCCTTTACCCTTCTGTCAATGGGGCCTTTAAGGCTGCCATTCATGCACAGGGTGGGGGAGGAATGCACAATTTATGGAGGCTCTCAAAAATGCACACTTCCCTCTGTTGTGTCAATGGCAAGAAGGGGGAAGCTACTGAGTGCTGGTCGGGACCTTGTGAGAGCCCAGCGGATGTCCACACTCACAAGAGGACCACCTGACTGGGTCTGGGAGGTGGACACTGGGGTCCTATGGTCTCCCAGATCCAGTTGGGTGCTGGTGACAACCCTAGTTATGTGCAACTGATTTCACAATGGGTTGCAAAGGCGTAACACACAACTGGTTGCCAAGGTGCACACTGGCAAATACTGTTAAGATAAGAAACAAAATAATATGCCTGAATTTGTTCCCATCACTGGCAAACTTCAAACTTACAACAGCCATGCAGGACACTTCCGCCTTGCAAGACCACTTCCTTCACCCCACCGGCGCCAGTCCTCCTCTCCCCAGAACACCACCAAAATATATACTGTGGAAAAATACAATGTATAAAGACGTTGTGATGTAACTGTTCTGAAGAAATCTGGGATATAATGGCAAAAAATAGCATGAAGAGGATGGTTTGGGGTGTGCGCCATGTGACATGCCAATGAGCCAGGCATTGCATTGATGGTAAAAAGTCATCATGTACATCTGCCCCAGCTGTAAACAGAGCTGGGTTAGTACATTGTTTGTGCTTTCTGATTTGCGTCATGAGTGCCAGAGGCTTTTTCATGTCTTTCTGTTAGTTGTTATTAACCGTGGCCATCAATTTCCTCCTGTCACCATAATAAATCCACAGCACAGAAGTTTCATCGTGACGTCTTGCTGAGAAGGTCACCACCTTATGCCCCATCAAACTGTTTTCTATGTAATTAGATGAAAGCCAAGTCAGGAAAAGAGGCTTTCAAGATTTTTTACAAACAGAAGACACTGGCCATCTTAGGCTCAGAAATTGATCAGGAGGATGGAAAGCTGTGAGGGGAAAGTAAAAAATGGGTATTTTGTGCTCTCTCCTCTTACCAGATAGACAAATTAAATTCTACCATGTCACAGCAAATTATTTGCTGATATTGATTTTCTTGGCCTGACACTTGAAATGAGAGAAAGGATTCATTTCAAAGTCTAGATTGGAAGAGGTGCAGGTAAGCAATATTTACTTTCCATGGGCTTTGTGAGAGTGCTGGGAGATGATTCTCAGCTTGTTATGGGGTCCCACATGTTATGGGGCCCCACAAAGTTCTAACACATAGAGATGGAAGGGTCACTCTGTTTCATGACCATGTCACTTTTGTATATCTCAACTCATAAAGTATTCAAGCAGCCAGGTTGGTCACAGGTACATCTAGGGATGATCATATCACACCAGCTTTAAAATCACTTCACTGGCTGCCAATTAGTTTCTGTGCAAAGTATAAAGTGTTGATTATTAGCTTTAAAGCCCTACATGGTTTGGGTCCAAGTTACCTTCTCCCGTACCATCCGCTCCACATACTCAGGTCCTCTGGGAAGAATTTACTCTAGTCAACAAAAACAATGCTGACAAGTGACAACCATTACCCAGAGGAGCTTTTCTTCTGCCACTCCCCATTTGTAGAATGACCTGCTGGGAGAGATCATAGAATAGCAGAGTTGGAAGGGGCCTACAAGGCCATCGAGTCCAACCCCCTGCTCATCAACAGATTCATCAACATAAGAGTCTTCCAGAATTTAAGAAAGCCATAAAGACTGATCTCTTCTGGCAGGCCTACCTAGTTGAATTTTAAGATGCTTTTTAATAATGTGATGCCTTTTAATAATGTATTAGTTTTATATGTTTTAATTAATAATATGCATTTTATGGTGTTTTGCATTTGTGTTGTACTCTGGCTCGATCCAGAGGTAGAGGCAGGTAATAAATAGAATTATTATTATTATTATTATTATTATTATTATTATTATTATTATTATTATTCATAATTTCCAAATTAATATGTGGTTTTTATGAAGAACATTCACAGAAAACCAGCATATAAATATGAATTGAAGTACATTTAAAATGTACTTTCTCTCATAAAATGCTTTTTACATGTGCTTTGATACATTTTTGAGCCAAGGGGAGCATCACAATGTATTTTCACATAAGAGAGCATGGGGAGGGGCATTAATCAGACTGACCTTCAAGATGAAAGTTGGAGAACCTCAATGAATGTGAGTTTTTTTCTGATTTCCACATCCTTAATGTTATGTCATTATCTTTAGGAGGAGTGCAACTCCATCCAGAACAGGCTGAACACCACTGCATAGATTGGAAACCACATGGAAATCCAAGTATTCTGCCTTGAGTGCCATCACAGAACAAAGGCAAGGATGCAATTGTCAATTAACAATCAAATATGGCCAGTCCATGATTTGGTCCAAAGCGATATACCTTCCAAACCTTCTATTACAATATCTTTAAATCATGTTCTATTGTTAAGTTCATATTTCCTTTCTCTGTGCATGCAAAACATTTTCTGTGTGCAAAAGGAGAGGACTCTACATAGATTTCCAAGTGAAATTAGGCAACTTCAGCTGCCCATCATTTCATTTTCTTATCTTAATCTTATTTCCTTTCATCTCTCCATTTCACTAGCAATGCTGACATGCTGTAGACTTTTGATGGAGGAAACCACTGACATGAGTTACCATCTAAAGGTCACAGCTTGGGGTGCTACATATATTTAAAGCTTTATTAATACTTTAAAAATTCATTTCCTGTATTCCTGTTGACAGGAGAGAGAAAAACATGCAAGGGAGCACTTTTATAGTTTATTAAAAATGAGGCTACAATGAAGCAAAGCTAACCAATTTAAGCTTTCAAAATTTGAAAGTTGGATATGTATAAAAAGCCATGGATTGCTTCCCGCAAGTGCCCATAGGTTCCATTTTATTTTTCCATATGTTATTCCTGACTTGAAGACATTAGTATAGGTATAACGGCCTCTAGGAAAGGTGGGTTCTATGTCTAAATGAAATAAAACATGAGATCATTTACTCTTTTTCTGGGAGCTCCCCTCCCCTGACCACACACACTTGTGATCATTATTAATCAAATGACATCATTCTCAAAACACTTGTTGACCTTTTACAATGTACATTTTGAATGAGTTGTTTGTTTGTGGGTTTTTTAAAAGAAAAGTATTCAAGGAGATGTCTTCATGGCACTGCGTTGGTGCTGCCTCCCTCCTCAACCCTGGGCTTTTCCTCTCCCAGGTGGCATCAGGTAATCCTGACACCGAGGAGGGAGCGTGAGATTTCTGGGCAGCCCTCTGGGTCCCAGAGCCACCCCTGCCCTCTTCCTGGTGGAAGGCAACCAATCGCTGATTGCCTCCCACCAGGCTCCACCCCTGGGTTGGCCCTGGATTGGCCGTGGAGTGATGCTACATGCTGGAAGCACGTCTCTCCCTTTGAAAAAGTCAGGGTAAATCCCAAACTTTTTTTCAAATTGGAGCATCACATCACAGGGAAGGCCTGCAGTGGCTGTGAAGCTGTGGCTGTGTCATCTAACCATCAGGGCGCAGATACACAGCCCCCAGGGGGCTTTCCCGACATGTAGACAGCCCCCAAGTCTAAGTTGCAAGATACATGCATGGTGTCATAGAACAGCATATAGGGCGAGCCCAAGCTTTTGGGTGGAGGATGGTTATGGGGTCCTTAAGTTGAAAGAGTGAGGCATATGTACTGAAAGAAATTATTTGAGTCTTGCACATTCAACTGCTTCCCCTATCCATCTATCTATCTATCTATCTATCTATCTATCTATCTATCTATCTATCCATCCATCCATCTACAACCCTTCTGCTAAAGCAGAGCCCAGGATGGCAACACATGAACATCCTTAAAATCACAGCCCTAAAAGCACAGCTTTTACTTCCCCCTGTCCCTAGAGGATTCAGTGCCTTGTGCGTGTTTTAAATCAATTACGGTGGTGAGAGAAGGGTGCTTTTTCTTGGGTTTGCAGTGCAGAGGGAGGGGAGGTTTATCACTTTCCTCCCCAGCCATGGCCTCCATCCACCACAATTCCCTCTTTATGGCTGCAAGGCTTAGTTAAAACAATTTCCTTGGTGCCAATGGAATGTTGAATCAGCCTTATGGTAGGGCATGGCAAAAAAGGGAAATATGAACTTCTGAATTGAACCACTCACCCTAACCCCTACTAGGAGGGCCCACTGCAACCCCATCAAACTTTTGGTGGGTGTCGTAGAGAGCTCCACCAACTTCTCTCCCACTGTGGCATTTCCTGAAGTGAGAGCAGGTGGCAAGGATCCCTGGAGCAGTCACTTGCCAACCCTCTCATTGTGGGCCCCTCTTTCCTTTGCTGCAGCTGCAGCTGGACCCTTGGAGAGATTGGCCAAACGCTTGAAGAAATGTGCCTGGACTCCCATAAGAGTGTCCCAAAACTCTCAGGAGGGCATGATCCCATGAGTGTTTGAGCAAGCTCTCTTGGGATGTGGCCAAGCTCTCATGAGAGCCCCACACCCAATAAGACAGAGGTGGGAAGGGTCATGAAGTGGCACAACATAAGAACATAAGAAATGCCATGCTGGATGAGACCAAGGGTCCATCTAGTCCAGCACTCTGTTCACACAGTGGCCAACCAGCCATTGGCCAGGGATGAACAAGCAGGACATGGTGCAACAGCACCCTCTCACCCATGTTCCCCAGCAACTGGTGCACACAGGCTTACTGCCTCGAATATTGGAGATATCACACAACCCTCAGGTCTAGTAGCCATTGATAGCCTCCGCCTCCAGGAATTTATCCAACCCCCTTTTAAAGCCATCCAAATTGGTGGCCATCACTACTTCTTTTGGTATTTCTTACTTCAGGCAACAAGGTATGTTGTGCAGATGCCAACCAGTGCCAGAGAGAGAGAGAGAGAGACAGACAGACAGAGAGAGAGAGAGAGAGAGAGAGAGATGGTAGATCTACATGGAAGCAGTGACTGTAAAAAGATGATTGGGTCTATTCTTTTGCTTTCATTATAAGAAAACAAGGGGATTTTCATGGGAAACTAAATGCAGGCAAACATGAGTGCATTTTTTGTTGAATTATAGTGGGTTGCCATAATTCACAATGCAGTAGCAGAAGTCTAGTTGCTGGTGGCTGTTGCCATTTAGGGAACAACTAAGAATAATTGTGAGTAATTGAACTTTAGAGAGTGAAAGTCTTTAACGAACAGGGAGTCGTTTTGAACATATAGGAGAGAGTGAGAGTGAGTGTCTGTCTGTCTGTTGGAAAGAACAATTTGCGCATCATAATTATTTGCCCCAAATCATGTTGCATATGAATGAAGGAAAGCAATGTCAACAATTTGGGTTAGGAATCAGAAAGCTTATGCAGTAAGAGGCTCTGTATAGGACCTTGAGAAATCAATCAGATCCATGGAAATTAGGGATGTGCTCCGCTCCGATTAGGAGCGTAGAAGCAGTAGCGGATTGGCCTGCTCCGCCTTACCCAGAGGCGGAGTAGGAGCGGACCGCGGACCCCCTAGAAGCAAGGCGAAGAGAAGCGACCATTTTTCGGAGCTCCGAGTTCAGTCGGAGCGCTCCGGTCGCCATCTTGAAAACATTTCGCCATAGGATTGCATTGCGGCAAATAATCGCGCATAACTACATTGTTTTTGAAGCTATCGTTCTGGAAATTCTTGTGCACAGAGAGTCGTGGATGGGGGTCATTTTGAGACCACTCTCACCTCTCTGCGTGCTGTGGTTCACGTGCAATAATTTTTTAAAAATCGGGTCAACCGCGGGGCTCAAACGGCGTTTCGGCTTTTCGCACATAGGATTGCATTGAGGGAAAGAATCGGGGATAACTGGGGGGGGGTTTAAGCTATCGTTCTGAAAATTCTTGTGCACAGAGAGTCGTGGATGGGGGTCATTTTGAGACCACTCTCAACTTTCTGCGTGCTGTGGTTCACGTGCAATATTTTTTTAAAAATCGGGTCAACCGCGGGGCTCAAACGGCGTTTCGGCTTTTCGCCCATAGGATTGCATTGAGGGAAAGAATCGGGGATAACTGGGGGGGGGGTTTAAGCTATCGTTCTGAAAATTCTTGTGCACAGAGAGTCGTGGATGGGGGTCATTTTGAGACCACTCTCAACTTTCTGCATCGTACGGGTCGCGGGCTAGAAGTTTTTAAAAAATCGGCGGGAAAAATACCTTTTTCAAAGGGCTGAGGGGCAGAGTCAGCTCCCGGTCATGATGATCCCAAAGTTGGAGGAGGGCATAGGCAAAACAGGTAACTTGGGATTCTGGGAAACTTCTCTTTCTTCATCTGAACGGGCTTTTCCCCGTGTTTTTTAACACAGTAGCCCCACCAAATGCACAAACACAACCTGAAATCATATACTAAGCCAAGAATAAGAGATAGAAAACACAGCACTGCTCCCCACCCTAACCTTGGTGAACAACTGAATCGATGTGGTGCAAGGGGATGAGCTCCCCTAGGGCATCTCATCGTGGACGTGCCCCCACTCTCTCCTGCACTGGAAGGCCATAGAGCCTTCCAAAGAGAGTAAAACGGTGGAGCAATGCCTATCATGAGTTGAAGTGAATGGTCACTTTTCAGTGGTGGAGCAATGCCTGTTATGAGTTGAAGTGAGCGTTTTACTTCTTCTCAGAGCTGTTGGTGGCTGTCTTGAACTGGCAGCTACTTCCCCCTCCCCCGGGCACGTCCCCCTATTGCTGGTAAAAGACAGATATAGCCTTTTTTTTTTAATTCTTCTTGCTGTTTATTGAGCAACACTGCTGCTTTTAATTCCACCCCTCCTTTGTTTATTGATTGATTTATTCCATTTTATATGCATTACTGGCTTATCCTTGGCTCCCTTCCTTATGCCCCCAGAAATGCCAGCTGCATGCCTGCCTGCCTTCCCTCCCTCCTCCCCTGCCCACCTCGCAGGGATGTTGTGTGTGGGGTGCCCGATTTTCAAAAATTCGCCAAAAATCAGGGGATGATGGGATTGCCTTGAAACTTGGCGTGTGTGTGTATACGCCCATGAGGTGTCATGGTGCCAAACGTGAGGTTTCTAACTTCAACGGAAAAAAAGTTGTTTACTTTTTTAGCTTTCAATGCAACCCTATGGGGGGGCAAAAACGGAGCTCCGGATCCGGATCCGGAGCTCCGAGCGGAGCGGAGCGGAAGTGGGCGGAGCGGGGGCGGGGCGGAGCGACCCGCTCCGAAAAATGGCGGATCTGCAAGTGAAGCGGAGCGGGGGGTCCGTGCACACCCCTAATGGAAATGATGATAGCTCACTGGTAGAGCATGGGTTTTGCATTGAGAAAGTCCCAGGTTCAGATCCTGGTATCTTCAGTTAAAAGGATCAAGTGCAAGGCTGGGGAAGACCACAAATGAGATTAAGGAGGCTATTTTATGCAGGTTTTAGAGAGAGAAAAGCCCTACAACTCCTGGCATTTCCCATCCAAAAAGGCTGGCATGGGCAAGCTAGGAATTGTAGGGTTCTTGTTTTCATCAAACTCAATGGAATTGGCTTCTGAGTAGACACATATAGGTCTGCACTGTAAGTGCTGATTAAACATTCTTAGGACTGGGATGCATGACATTACTTTAAGAAATGACAAGGGTGTTGGCTTCTATTTTTCACTCAGTAACTAATGAAGAATGTTATGTTTTTATCATTTTTGCTCAATCAAAAAAAATCACCTTTGAGGCACACTTACTATGAATTTTATTGCTGTCATTTTTATTCAAGTTATGAGATATGCTACGCTTATTTTATGAGCTGGTTTTATTTATTTATTTAATTAAAATTATAGTTTTAATCTTGTTTTTCTGTGAAAGGCCCTGAGGGTCCCAATAAGGTGGGAAATAAATTCAATAAAACAAATTAATAAGAACTCAATGATTCTTGACCTGCAAGCAGCATAAACATGATTTATTTATTTATTTTGCTGCTACACAACCGCTACTGGTTGACTACGTAATGAAGGTTTGATTGATTTGTGGGTACCTTTCGGCAGGAGATTAGACTAGGTTTGCAATCCTAAGTATATTTACCTGCACCCTTGGACCAGGACCCTGGGAGGAGGGTGCATTACACCTGTGGGGCTGGTGCCTGCAAGTGAGCCCAAGGCAGTGGCAACCTAATCAGGTTGTTTCAAAATGGGTATCGTGTTTTAGATTCGGGATGCTGGAGACATCCACAACTGACTCAAATGAGTCCAGTTTTCTTGCAATCTGGTATGTAGATTTCACTTTGAGCTGGAACTCATGGATCAAGTGCATTCTGCAGATATGCAAAAAACCCAACAACAACCACCAACCCAATTTTCAACTTCTGAGTTTTAGTAGTGGGGGGAGTATTGTGTTTCCTGGTGTCTTAGGGAGCATTGTAAGGGTCTTTTTAGTTTGTTTGTTTGTTTGTTTGTTTGTTTTTAGAATGAAGCCTTCTGTGCTGCTGTACTTCCTGGAATATTTATAAACAGACTTGAGATCCTTCCATGGGCATTCCAGTAAGAATGGAATGGGCTCAAGTTACAGGAAGCCAGATTCCGGCAGGACATCAGGAAAAACTTCCTGACTGTTAGACCAGTATGACAATGGAACCAGTTACCTAGGGAGGTTGTGGGCTCTCCCACAATAGAGGCATTCAGGAGGCAGCTGGACAACCATCTGTCAGGTATGCTTTAGGGTGGATTCCGGCATTGAGCAGGGGGTTGGACTCGATGGCCTCGTAGGCCCCTTACAACTCTGCTATTCTATGATTCTATGATTGTGGGCTACAAGATTGGATGTGTCTTTCAAGGAAAGAGCCCTTTCTCTCCACCTCTGAAAGATGCTCAAGCAATCTCAGAGCCAGAAAACATACTGGAATGCTCAAGTCATTTCTTTTGTGATATTCCAGCAAGTGAAGCAACATGGAAAGCTTCATTCTAAAAACAATACAAAGCAGCCATTCTGCCTAATGGTAAAGCTGGCTCTGTCATTCTGGCTTTGTTTGTTTGATTGTTTAGTTGCAGTCTGAGCCTACTACATAGAAATGTAGCAGGTGAACCTTTCCCGTTCTTCTTAATTTCATATGAGGGAAAACCTCCATTTGGCTACCATCTGTTATCTTTTGTGTGTGAGTATGTCAGGCTTCTTCTCAAGACAGAAGAACAGGGTCAGTCAAAACAAAAAGGTAGCAACCCATCTCTTCTACCTTTGATAGTCATGAAAGAGATGAATGAATGTCTTGTTTCATATTGAAGGTCGTGGCGGGGTGTGTGTGGCTTTCCAGGGAACTATGGTGAATGAGAGGCTAGAGAAACCAAAGAACAGATTGTGGGGGGGGGGGGGCGACATCTTTAAAAACAGTCAGATAATGGGGGAGTAGTTGCTTCTGTTTTAGAATCTGAGAAATGACAGCATGTGATAACAAGCTCTAAATGGAGCCCATATGCTTTAGGGATGCAGTGGGTCCTTTTTTTCTATTGCAGCAATGTGCCAATAATTTGCTCTCCTGCTTACATTCACAAACAAATACTATACGTAATGGAAGATTCCAGCTTTGCAACTTACTTAAGCTGCATTCCTCAGAGGAGGGATAGATGAGTAATCTGTTGGGCTTGCATTTTAATGCAACTATACCCATTTGACACCTCCGAACCAAACATGGACACAAAGGCAATTTGTGATTCATTTTGCAGAAGATGTGACAACAGACACACATGTGGAAGGTAAAGTAGTACAACAATGGAACCAATGACCTAGGGAGGTCATGGGATCTACACTCTAGAGGTATTGAGCAGGGAGTTGGACTCGATGGCCTGATAGGCTCCTTCTAACTCTACTATTCTGTGATTTTATGAAAAGCCATCACTTTGAAATTTCATGAACACACTTTACAAAATAGGTGCAGGTGTACAGAATTCCATCCGTTAAAAAATGCACACAGAAATGCATTTTTGTTCAAGGTGGGGGTGGGACTCTGACACACAACAAAACAATCCTAGTAATAGAAAACTAAGAAACTGAACAAGATCAAGCTTTGTTCAAGAGCTTGGAGGTGGGAATAGGGGAATTTATTTTCTGAAATGCCAATTGTTTGGTGGGTGACGACTGAAAGAATAACAACAGACTTATATGAAAGGTAGTGTGATCCAATGGCTGGGTACAATTCACCATTCAGATATGAAGGTTTACTTTTAAATGAAAATCCATGCATAATTTTGTGTACATTTTCCCAAATAGTGCACATTTTTTAAATGAACAGATTTCCTCCCTTTGTTTAAAGCAAGCTTGTGCACATTTTCCCCAAAAACATGCCCATTTTATGTCGATTTCCCTCAATGTATTCATATTTTTCTATCACATTTTTCCTGTTCTTCCAGAAATCACATTACAAGCTTGAAAATGTGCAGATTTCCAGCTTTTCTACAAAAGGCATTTATTATGTAATCGTGATTCCCTATTTATGGCGGTTTGTGGTTTCTTTAGACAGTGAGACTTGTGAGTGTCAATCTCACATTAGCCAGTCACAGTATATGACTCTGTTGGAACATAAGAGAGAAGACACTCTCCAAGGTACCATGTAGGGCTTTAAAGGGAAGAACCATTCCTTTATATTTTGCCTGGGAAGTGTAAAGACTTTAAAACCAGTGTGTTGGGTGGAATCTCTAATGTTCCAATAACCTTGTCCAATCACAGGCTCTCTTGATGAACAAAATATAAAGTTTAACTGAAGAAAGACAGTCTCTCTCTCTCTCCCCCCCCCCCCGCCCCCCGGTTAGTTGATTTTATACCCCTGAAACAACTCCCACCCTAACAGTCTACTCCAACTCATCAGTCTGCATTGTACTGGGACATATCAAGGTCCATCAAGGCCAGGATGGAAATATCAGGGAGGACCTTCAGTGTCCTGTCTGCTGGAGGTGTTTCTCACGGCAAGTCCACTTCATTCTGATGTACCCCACCCAAACTGTGGAAGGGAACAGCCTGTATTTTCCATCTAACTCAATTACATGTAACTGAACTGCTGTTGCCACCCTGCAGTGTTTTGTATCTGGTCAGGAGGCAGGGCTCCTACAGCTTTAACTGTTGTGATGAAGAGGGAATTTCTCCAGGTGCTGCATGCATAGCAATGACACCTACTGAAATTCCCTTTTCAATATGACTGTTAAAGATATAGAAGCCCTGCCCGCCTTTTCATATAGTCACTCAAGTTTTTTTTTTAAAGAAAATATTTTATTTAAAGTGATACAAAAAAGGAATGAATGCAAACAATCCCCTAACAATGAATATCAAACCAACGGTTATATTAATATGTATAATGTAAAAAGAAAATAAATAAATAAATAAGGGTGATTAATACAACTTCTAGGGGAAAGAAGCTTAATCGAAGTAGAAAAAGAAAAGTTAAAAAGAAAAAAGGAGACAAAAAGGAAAAAGGGGGGGGGGACCCTAAATCATAAATGTGCTGTATTCTTTCAATTGTTGTTACAATGTCCATATATTCAGAGCTGAAACAGGCATACATTGTTGTACATTTGGTTGTGATGCATATTGAACAAATTTCCCCCATGTGGCTTCGAACGATGTTGATTCTGACTTTCCTTGAATTTGAAGCAAGTCATAAGGTTTTTTTTTCTGATATTGCCACAGACCATATGTTTCGATACCATGCAGATACATTCAAATTGTCCAGTTTTTTCCACTGCCGCGTGATTGTCTGACAAGCAGCCGTCAACAGGAATATTATTAAATCTTTACATTTCAATTCAGTATTAAGTCCTTTATAATATATTGATATATTAAGAATAATTCTGGATCATATATAATTGTTTTTCTAGTAATAACCATTAATTCTCTATGTGCTGATCTCCAGAATCCCTTTATATATGGACAAGACCACCATAAGTCCCTTTCCTGTCCTGCTGGCACGGCTAGGGTGGGGCAGGCTTTTGCAGGAGGGAAGAGGTGGAAGAATGACCCACCTTTCTAAGATGAGGCGTGGGCGGGGCTTGCCTTTAAAAGCGAGCCCCGCACACACCCCAGACATCTTTCGTTGCATTGTTTGGTCCAATATCATAGAATCATAGAATAGCAGAGTTGGAAGGGGCCTACAAGGCCATCGAGTCCAACCCCCTGCTCAATGCAGGAATCCACCCTAAAGCATCCCCGACAGATGCTTGTCCAGCTGCCTCTTGAAGGCCTCTAGTGTGGGAGAGCCCACAACCTCCCTAGGTAACTGATTCCATTGTCGCACTGCTCTAACAGTCAGGAAGTTTTTCCTGATGTCCAGCTGGAATCTAGCTTCCTTTAACTTGAGCCCGTTATTCCGTGTCCTGCACTCTGGGAGGATCGAGAAGAGATCCTGGCCCTCCTCTGTGTGACAACTCTCGATGCCTGCGGCATGAGAGCACAAACGCCCATAGCTTACATAGGGCAGTAAGGAATGTCAATAGGGAGATTCGGCTTTTTCTGCAGGACCAGGGAGGTTATGTCATTCCTCATCCCGGAGTTCACCTGTCTGATGTAGGGAACGACATTTTCCTGTGGGACCTGCACATGTGTTTGCGGGATTTCCTCTACGTCATGTGGAGGGGTTGAGCATTGAAGCCGAGGCTTAACGTTCTCCTTGGCAGTTGTGTGAGAATCTTAGGACCAGATGAGGTTGGTGAACACTCATTGCACACCTTTATGGTGATTGGCAGGTTCTGAGGCCTGGTCCTCCGGGGGTTCAGCAGCTCTAGACCCAGGATACAGCCTGCCTCTGGGGACCTCACTGTCTCACCTACTCGGTGTTAAGCGGCACGAGTGGGGGTGGGATGGGGTGGTATCCCGCAAACACACATGTGTAGGATAAGAAAGGAGCCGGGTTTCTACCCAACTCCTGGCTTGGCCTAGTGGCTCGCCCATAACCAAGGCTAGTTGCCTGGAGAAAGAGCAATTAGTTTCCCACATTGTCATGTGCAGGTCCAGCGAGGGGTGAATTTACCAACGTTTAATAAAGAGGCCCTACTTTACCTAAGCTCTGGTGTCTGAGTCATTATTTCCTGACTTCTTCCTGTATCCGCAAATGAAAATATGTGCCTTTTATCTTGCAGCCTAGTTGAGAGGGCTTTGCATTCCCCACCCCTGTGCTGTGCACTATAGGAATGGCCACCTGTGGGGTGCAAGGGTGTAAGGAGTCAGCACTGGGGAGGGGTGCTACTGAGCACTGAGAAGTCACCTGATGGCCAGTCAGGGTGTTTTCCTTTTACTTAGTTTCCACAAGCTGACTTCTCCAAACGTGCTCTTCTGGCTCTGTCTACATAATAAATAGCAATGGCCGTGATATAATTTTGTGTCCTTTGACTATTCTCTAGATATTCATGTCAAAGTATATGTAGGTAGCTTCAAAGTTACTGTGTCACGTAATGAGTACAAAGACATTGAAAAGATGACCTTCAGTGCCCGGGGGCTATAGCCAATCAAATGATGTCTTTTTTGTTTCAAAGTAATCACACTTGACAGTACCTACTTCAATAGCACCATTAAAAACATCTCTTAATCATTTTATTAAACTTTTATAAAATGCTCACACAAAGAGCCATTCTGCAAAGTGTCACCTAACCTCGGACTACAGCAAGATTACATTATGTCGACGCATGCTGGCAAGGAATGAAATCCATTGGCAGCTCATGGACCCTAATTAAGATTTGCTTCCAGCTTTTACTTACCATTTTTCTCCTCCATTTTAGCTAAATCTATATTTTAATATATTAAGCTAATTGTTCAAGTTCTAAATGGACTTAAAATATTGAATTTCAATTAACACTTTTAAAAAATGTATGAGAAAGGGTTTCTCCCCCTCCCTCTTCTTTGGCCCTTAAATCTTTGTCACACACACACACACACACACACACACACACACACACACACAGAACACACTTTACTGAGGAGGTAGAAGGAGGAATGACACAGAAACAGTGTTAATGAGCACATTATCATTTTACTCATATTAATTACTGCTATTCTCCTTGCCTTAACTTCAAAGTATTTTTCTTTTTTATATCAATCGTAATTAATTTAAGAGGCCACTACAAATCATCTTTCTAAAAGCAGAGGGGGGAAAAAAACATTCTAGTGGAAAAAGAATGCATGCTTTGCAACGGTAAAAGTTGTGCAGGGATATCGATATAGGGCATGTCTAGATGATGGGATATTCCGGGTATCGCTCCAGGATCCTCCCTGGCTGTCCACATGACACACAGGGGATCCCGGGGGCAGGAAGGGATTTAATTATTTATTCATTAAATTTATATACCGCCCCATAGCCGAAGCTCTCTGGGTGGTTTACAAAAGTTAAAAACAGTAAACATTAAAAAGTATACAAAATTTAAAATCATCAAAAATATTAAAAAAAAAACCAACAGTATAAAACAACAGTATCCATTCAATCAACAACAGTTCTGGAGATGATCGTCCCTTGCCCCAGGATAACCAGGATGGCATTAACCGAGACAATCGGAGGTGTGGGCCATCGTCCAAGTTTTGTCCGGCTCCTCATGACTAACCACGTTGGGGTTTGGGTGGGGGGAGTGGGAGAGTTTGTTTGTTGCTGTTAAAAATATGTTTTTCGCTGGAGCATTCCTGTGCTCATTTTTGATTTTAAAAAACCGTCCTATTCCTCCCAGGATGTCGAATGGTGCATGTAGACTGAGGGGGAGTATCTCACAATCACCATATCATGAGATCCTCCTCCCTCCCTCAGTAGGTCTAGACATAGAATCATAGAATCATAGAATAGCAGAGTTGGAAGGGGCCTACAAGGCCATCGAGTCCACCCCTTGCTCAATGCAGGAATGCACCCTAAAGCATCCCTGACAGATGGTTGTCCAGCTGCCTCTTGAAGGCCTCTAGTGTGGGAGAGGCCACAACCTCACCAGACAACTGATTCCATTGTCGTACTGCTCTAATAGTCAGGAAGTTTTTCCTGATGTCCAGCTGGAATCTGGCTTCCTTTAACTTGAGCCCGTTATTCCATGTCCTGCACTCTGGGAGGATCGAGAAGAGATCCTGGCTCTTCTCTGTGTGACAACCTTTTAAGTATTTGAAGAGTGCTATCATGTCTCCCCTCAATCTTCTCTTCTCCAGGCTAAACATGCCCAGTTCTTTCAGTCTCTCTTCATAGGGCTTTGTTTCCAGACCCCTGATCATCCTGGTTGCCCTCCTCTGAACACGCTCCAGCTTGTCTGCATCCTTCTTGAATTGTGGAGCCCAGAACTGGACACAATACTCTAGATGAGGCCTAACCAGGGCCGAATAGCAGTTTAAAGGGTAACATTATTTTCTAATTCATGTTCTCAAAAATCAGGCGCATAGTTAAGGAACATAGGAAGCCATCTTGTACTGAGTCAGACCATTGGACAGTCAATACTGACTGGCAGTAAGGATGTCCATCACTAAGAAATCCAAACATTCTGGGGCTCACTGTATTCTGTAGCACCCATGAATCAGCTTGCTTTTGTGAACTGAGCTAGGGGTGTGGGAACTTTTTATTTTTTTAAAGTGCATAGAAAGCATATTGCTTCTTCTTTTTTTAATAGTGTTTTCCCAATTTCACATGTGCATATATAGGAGGGGGGAAGGTGCAAAGGAACAGAACATAGTGCCAAAGTATATATGTTGCAATCCTGTAATTCACTTGACGAATTCTCCAGATAAAAACTGGAATTCAGAAGTAGAAAATGGCAAAGCAAACCCACTGAACAATCCAGAAATGAAATAGAAGAAACACAACGATCCAGAGCACCTAATTATGCATATGATCGACAAGTTGGACCTGAGGGTAGAGTCAGGAAATAGGAATTCCTTGTATAAAAGACGTTTCAGATTGAACAACTTCCACTTAGCAAGCCTTTTGTTTTCCTACCTTTTAGACTTTGATTAACTTCTGTGAAACAGTTGAATAGTGAGCCATGGAAGTTGAGATTATCAATGTCTACTAGTTATTGTGGGTGTACGTTAGCTCCAGTGACAGAGTCAGTATGCCTCCGTACACTATGTCAGTTGTTGGGTACATGAGTGGGAGGCTTCTATAGTCCTGCATGTGTGCTTCTCATAGGCATGTAGCTGGCTTCCATGGGAACAGAATTCTGGACTAGATATGCCTTTGGTCTTATGCTGTTACACTGTTAACCTTTAAAGGGTTCATTGCCTCCCCCTCTATGTCAGCAGCATGCAAGATCCAGGGGCTGATTGTACTATACTGGTGTTATGTTGCTTTTGCAAGCTGTCTTACATCATGTCTCCTGAGAAGTCACTTCTGCTTATAAATTTAGTAATATCATCATCATCATCATCATCATCATCATCATCATCATCAATGCACAAGTTCTGTGGTGTGTTTTTTAATTAACTTCCATATTTCAAATGACCTATCATGTAGGTTATGGGAATTTTGCTATTGCTTCACATAGAACTCATTCCTTCCTCTTTTTCTTTTCAGAGTGTAAATTAGTTGTACCATCTTTCATCTCAGTAAAAATAACCTCTTCACAGTGTGAAGAATTGATAGTCTTTTTTTTCTTTTTTTTTGGTGTTGATATTTGAAGGCTCAAATTAATTGGAAAACACATGGTTGACTCAGATCTGCCTTATCAAAATGCTTTTGAAGATTTGTTTCTATAAACAAATGGAGGAAGGTGATCAAACAAGTTGTAATTACAGTTTTAAAAAATCCATAGATGATATCAATCTAAAATTTAGATTGATACTTAATGCACATCTTATCATTCAGCTGATCCTTAGATCAATTTTGTCTCTATGAAATGGAGTATTTCTTAGGCCTTAGCTAGACCTAAGGTTTATCCTGGGGTTCTCCCGGGGTCGTCCCTGCCTGCTCCTGGGATCACCTGTGTGTCATTTAGATGCACAGGGATGACCCCGGGATAAACCTTAGGTCTAGCAAAGGCCTTTGTCTACATTAAAACCCATGAGGGGGAAATCCTATTCTATATACTAATAGTGAACCCATTCTCCAAGTGCCAACTCCTATGTAGTCCAAATGGTGCCATCAATACACAAGAGAGAGAAGGGGGGAGGGGAGAGAGAGAGAGAGAGAGAGAGAGAGAGAGAGAGAGAGAGAGAGTTCAGCAAGTTTGGGGCATTGAGTGTATCTGCTGGCCACGTAACCTAAACCAGGAGGAGGTAATGGAATGTAGGATCCTGGAAATACTAGGACCCTGGCTGGCTGGAAGATGAGCATTCTACACTGCAACATTTTGCTTAAGGTCCCAAAGCACACTATAATATTTGTATTTTAAATAGATTTCCTTAAAGTTTTAATTGTTTTACTGCTTTTAAATTATATATTGTTTTAACTTGGTTCATGGTTTAATTTGTTTTTAGCTGTGCATATTTATTGTTTTATACTGTATTCTTTTATCTGTACACCACCCTGAGATCTTAATGATATAGGGCAGGATACAAATGTTTTAAATAAATCAATAAAGTGAAATATTTCCATTCAAATATACTGCGGAATGATCAAAAGGACCAAGGAAGCTTTTAGAAATGTGTGTATGGTTTATTTACATAGGCTCTTCTCTTTAAAGGGACCAGCCAGTGTGGCGTAGTGGCTAGAGTGTTGGACAGGGAGTCGGGAGATCCGGGTTCTAGTCCCCTCTTGGCCACGGAAACTCACTGGGTGTCTTTGGGCCAGTCACAGACTCTCAGCCCAACCTACCTCACAGGGTTGTTGTTGTGAGGATAAAAATGGAGAGGAGGAGGATTATGCCTTGGGTTCCTTGGAGGAAAAAAGGCAGGGTATAAATGCAATTAATAACTAAATAAATAATAGACCTTCTTCTTGTTGCCTCTACTGATGTTCTGTGTCTGGACCACTATAGGCCTATTTTGTATTGGTGAAGAGGGAAAAAAAGGTGCATGATTCAATGCACTGACCAGGTATCACATAGCATCTAGCATTAGCTTAGGGGCTGCAATATTTCAGTCTCAAATGGATCAAATCCATGGTGTGCTTAGGATATAACAGGAGCTGCTCCAGTGAATAAAGGCATGTGTAAAGACAGGGCATCATATAGTCATGATTCCATTTGGAAGTACATGGCAGTGCTTTTGGCTACTCCTGGCCTTCCCTTGGTACAGAATACAGGTTACTAGATGACCAGGGGAAAAGGCATCCTTTCTTTTTAATGGCAACATGATATGCAGAAAGGACCAGGTTAAACTTTTCAAGGCTAAGATAAACAGGATCACTCATTCATTGATGTTTCTTAAACTGTTGGTCAAGAGCCACCAATGGGGCTCAGCCAATCTTCACATGGGTCACGTTGTTGCATTTGACTTTTCCCCATGTCTATTTCCAGGCAGGGCAGATGTCTCAGCAGAAACGTGTGTATTTTCCTGCAAATGAATTTGCATACATTTTGGGAAAAGAGAGAGAGAGAGAGAGAGAGAGAGATGGAAGTCTGTAATGGGGAAACAATTGCATACTGCACAAATTATGTAAACAATTCTTAACTTCCTTATGGAATTATTTGAGGGTTTTTTTCTATGTGACAGGAAAAAGAAATCAAATCCATCTGTGAATTGGTGTCAGAACAAATGACACTGCACAATCCATGAAACACACAGGGCAGAGCAGATTTCACAAAATCCAGACATCCCTAGGGTGAAAGCAAAAGTAGCAGTTCAACCCAACCCTAGAAGTAACCCTCCTGTTGTGTTGACTCCTTAGTAAGTGTATTTAGGGTACAGCCATAGTTTGTAAAGACTAATTTCAGACCATATTTATTTATTTATTTCCAAAATGTATTAGTCATGTTAAAACTAAAAGCTTTTAAGGTGATGCAGATAGTTGTTGTTTTTTAATACTATTTTTATTGATTTTCAAGTAAGGACAAATACAATAAACACACAGAGTAAAAGAAAACACTCAACAAGAATATAAATGTTCCCACAGCACCAGTATTAAAAAGCATGGGTGTTCATTCCTTCAATAAGCATTTGGTACAGAAAAAGATGCAGGTTAAGTTAGAACCTCTGGGCAAAATGGTTTGCACCATCTCCTTCTCCCCTAACCCTGATTTTAGATTGTTTTGTTTTAAAAAATGTAGTTAAAATATGAAATCCATGGAAGAAGAAGAAGAAGAAGAAGAAGAAGAAGAAGAAGAAGAAGAAGAAGAAGAAGAAGAAGAAGAAGAAGAAGAAGAAGAAGAAAGGATCAATTTAAAACAGCAGGAACTTGGAGGAGGTATCAAAAGCGAATTCAAAGTACAAAGAAAAAATACAGCATAACAGCAGAGTTATGGAGGATTAAAAAGCCTGAAGGAATAAAATGTATTTGTTTAGATTGCAAAGTAGGTACCTACCCGGACCTTAAGATCATCTACAGGGGCCCTTCTCCGTGAGCCCCTGCCAAAGGAAGTGAGGCAGGTGGCTACTAGGAGGAGGGCTTTCTCCACTGTGGCACCCCGGTTGTGGAATGAGCTCCCCAGAGAGGTCCGCCTGGCGCCTACACTGTACTCCTTTCGTCGCCAGCTGAAGACCTTTTTATTCACTCAGTATTTTAACACTTAATTTTAACTTAAATTTAAATTATACTGTTTTAACTCTGTATTTTAACCTTATATCAATTTTGCTGCGTGGTTTTATCCTGGTTGTGCTTTTTATATTGTATTTTGTATTTGTATTTTTAACTTGTTGGTTGTTTTATGATGGTTTTAATTTTTGTGAACCGCCCAGAGAGCTTCGGCTATGGGGCGGTATAAAAATGTAATAAATAAATAAAATAAATAAATAAATAAATAAAGTAGGTCCCACATGGAGCTCTCCAGAAAGAGTATTCTACAGCTATTATTTATTTATTTATTTATTTAGTGCATTTATATACCGCCCCATAGCCAAAGCCCTCTGGGCAGTTTACAAAAGTTAAAAACAGTAAACATTAAAAACAAATATACAAAGTTTAAAAACATTAAAAAGCATAAAAACAGCAGTATCTTTATAAAAGCTGCCTTGAGATTTACCATGTTCTTGAGAGGCAGCTAAGAAATATATTAATTACATTAAAAAAAAAATCTTGTGGAGTTGTGGTGGTCCAAGTTGCATATTCATTTGGCTCACAAGACTGCAAGGAAAGTAAAAAGAAGAAAAGGCTGCAGCCACAGGCCTTTTCCAGTGCAAACAATAATCAATGTGAAATTAAAACTCAATTTCTTCTGCAATGTGCATTGAAAAGGGAACAGTGACTGCTGCACAGTAGCAAGCTGGCAATGAGAGATTTAAACATGCTGTTTTTCAGGAAGACATCAGAGATTTGACAGTCAAGATATGACAATTCAGGGCCAAGAGGCAGAAAGTAGCTCTCTTCAGGAGTCTTTCAAGCTGTCTTCCATGTGGTGGCCTTCATAGTGTCCTCTCCCTCAAAGAAGTTCAAGGCAGTTGTGTAAGGGGGCAAAGGGAATCTCTTGCAGGTAGCATTGGTATTGTAGTCTCTGTTGGGAATATTGCAACCTAGTGGGTTACTACTGAAAAGGTCCACTCCAAAGTAGGGTTCAGACAAACTCATGGAGCACTCACTGTAGAGGCTCTGGAAACTTCACCCTTGCATTAAAAGGGCCTGTAAGTCCCTCACTGGAGCTGCCAGGGGAGGGCATGCTTTCTGGCACCCCTGGAAGTGTGCATTTCTAGGGTGACCATATGGAAAGGAGGACAGGGCTCCTGTATCTTTAACATTTGCAATAGAAAAGGGAATTTCAGCAGGTCTCCTTAGTATGCATTCAGCACCTAGTGAATTCTCTCTTCATCAGAACTGTTAAAGCTGTAGGGGCCCTGCCCTCTTTTATATCTGATTAAGAGGGCAGGGCTCCTGCAGCTTTAACTTTAATGATGAAGAGGGAATTCCACTAGGTGTTGTGTGCATACAAAGGAGACCTCCTGAAATTCCCTTTTCTAAAGATACAGGGCCCTGTCCGCCTTTCCACATGGTCACTCTATGGCATTTCGTCCCTGCTTGGACCCTGTAGACCCAAACTGTGAAGTTTGAGATATATTGGAGATGCTTTTATTGAGTGGCTGCTTCCTTTGTTCCTTTATCATGAAGCATGAAGAAGAGTCCAGCAAAACTAACACTTTCATGATTTTTAGCTGGCCCTAATAAAGGCTTTATTAGAGTTTTCCAATTTTGGAGAGGGATGGGATGTGATTGAAATGAATTTCCTCTCATTTGTATGTCTTAAAAGTACTGATTGGAATGTTCCATTAATAGATACTAATTAGAATTTGTTTAACAAGAAATCACAGCAGATGCTTTGCAGATGGACACACCTATTTCCCCCCCTCCTTTTAATACAACAGAAATGTCACAATACATTTGTCAAGATGGGAATACTTTATGCTAATAGAAAAGAGTAGGCAGGTGCAAGAACATTAAAAAAAGAGTCAATTAGTCACAATCCCTCTTCTCTATAAAATTTCCAAAGTTTTACCTTAACAGCATTTCACACATTTTTGCTTAGGGTTTCTGAACTGCACATTCTGTGTTCTCTATGCCTTAGAGCTCTAAGTGAAACTTTTTCCTCCAGAGCAAACAATAATCAATCAACCAATCAATCAATGTTATTGCTTATAGACCAATCAGGGCATTCACATACAAAGACATAATAGAATACATCATAGAATTGTTAGTTTTACCCTACCCAGTGCCTGTTTACCCTACCCTGTGCCTGTTTTCATTCTCTTCCCCTCCTTATTGTTTTATTATGATTTTATTAGAATGTAAGCCTATGCGGCAGGGTCTTGCTATTTACTGTTTTACTCTGTACAGCACCATGTACATTGATGGTGCTATATAAATAATAATAATAATAATAATAATAATAATAATAATAATAATAATAATAATAATAAATACCTCTCTTATGCAAAAATGACAGCAACGTGATGGACAGCAATGTGAACATTGTTAAGGAAGGGAACTATCATGAACTCAGAATTGAAACATTATTTCATAGATACACATGCCTGAATTGATATTTTTTGGGAAGTGAGGCAAATAGTGGTGACAAGAGATGAAGTTCTAGACCTTATTGACAAATTGAAGGCTAACAAATTACTAGGTCCAGATGGTTTCCATCCCAGAGTTCATAAAGAACTCACATGTAATATTCCTGGTTTTTTTTTTTTTTTTAAGTTAGCTCAGTGCATTTGGACAGTTAGGGGAAGAGGGTGGCAAGAAACTGACAACTGAGGCCTTACCTAGACCTATGGTTTCTCCCAGGATCATCCCGGGGTCATCCCTGTTCATGTAAATGACACACAGGATATCCCAGGAGCAGGCAGGAACGACCCTGGGATGATCCCAGGATAAACCTTAGGTCTTGCTAAGGCCTGAGATAAATGTGAGGTAATTTCAAGGGCTGAGGGTGACATTCTGCCTGACAGATAGATCACTGGTGAAGAGGGAGGCTTACTTGGAAGTGAGACTTTCTGAACATAGAATCATAGAATAGTAAAATTGGAAGGGGGCTATAAGGCCATCAAGTCCAACCCCCTGGTCAATGCAAGAATACATCTAATTATTTGTATACATCTATCCAAACAATTATTTTTTTCTGTTTTGATTGTCCGGTATAGTTTTCATTTTTTTTATCACTGTAATGATGGAAAAAAAAATCTTTTCAAAATCAGGGAAATTCAGTGGTCAAAGAAGATCCCAGTTTAATAAGACCAGAGTTAAAGCTGTCTCATATTGGTTCAAGTTCCACAAAGCTAGGAAATTCTAAATGAACAATGATGCATTAACTGGTGTGACCCATGATCAGTAATGATGCTGTGCAATGTCATGAATTGTGCTTACTCATAACTTACCCTTCATGCACCGACATGTTTCTTTGGGGGTGTTTAGGCCAAAATCCACACGTGGAGAATGGAAAGGCTGGGAACAGAATCTGATACAGACTTGAGATAGAACAAACATTGAAGTAGAATTCTGAGAAACCCCAATGAGCTCATCCACACCCTTAGCTTTGTTCTTCTGAGTCATATCCAATGGTTTCTGCTCACTCATCTTTCATTTTTCATGTTGCAATCCTGTGCGTGCCAGCGCAGAATTTAGTATGGCTGAGTTCGATGGGAATTACTAGCAGGAAACTGTATTTACTTCTGGGATTGCAGCCGCAATCACCTACTTGGTCTGCTTGAAAAGGTTTCAGAATGACATTCATTTCCCTTGATTCAGTTTTCATGTAACATCATCATCAGAAGATGTTCTCTTCAATGGTTACCAAACACTTCCTGAGATAAAATTCAGTTAATTGTAGCTTCAAGCAACTTCTGTTTGAGCCAAAGTTTCAACGTGCAATTCCAAAACAGTGTACCATTAGCATGCATTGGATTCTCACTGATAATTCTTTGTAGGATTATTTCATTAGTGCCGAAAGCAATACTGGGAAAGAATTCTACTTGTGATTTATAACTTTTAATGAAATTTCCCTCAACAAGACCAGATGAAGAAGTAACTCAATTTGTGGCACAGACTTCATTGTATACCTTCTTTTAAGGAAGTGCTGTAGGAAAGGAACTAATGATTAACATCTGTAATTAGTTTATTTAGCTACAGATGTACAGAATGTGTAAAATCTGTTCTGTCTGTGTTTTGCAGATGTCAGGCACCTTTCATTCAATTGTCTGCCCATCAACAGAATTAGATTTTTTAAGGTTCTGAATTTGTGCAAATTTGTACTTGCACAAATGTGCAAATCCACCCAAATGTGCAAATCCACCCAAATATGTATTTTCATGCTTTAGTGTATGGGGGAAATGCACAGTTTTTTGGTTTGTATTTTTGCATATTTTTCAATGACAAAATTTGCACAAAATTCCTGAAGTTTAGAAAAGCAGGTCCACAACTCCACGAAACCTATCCAACAGGGGAAAAGCTGATCTACATGGGTTGAATTCATAATAATCGAAACTCATTTAGTTTTGTTGAGGATTTCTCCGACATCCCTCTATGTAGCCCATGGAGACTGTAATTTGGTTCCTCCTATCGTACATTAGCTGTCCCAAAGACAATACATAGCATGGGAGGGGAGAGAAGGTAACTGTTCTGTGACCATCTTTTCTCAAACCTCAGCCCAACACATTGTGGTTGTTGTTTAGATTCAGAAGAATTGTTCCCCACCTCTACATTCAAACCATTTATTTCTATATTAGTTTTTGGCTAGTAAACAATTCTTACAAGCAAATTTCTTAATACAATACAGTTTTGAACACTGTATTTCCTAATATACACATTGTGCATTATCATCATCAGCAGCAGCAGCAGCATCTGGGAACTCCACTACAAAATTCAGAGAAGTGTGAGTTTTGAAGAAGTACTGTAGGGATGGGCAAACTGCCCCACACCCAACTTGCATGCCACCACCAATTACCTGTTAGGTACTTAGCAGAGTTTAAGTGCCAGCAGTTCAGCTTTCGACTCTTTGCTCTGCGAGTGCCCTCTCAAAAGAAATACTCACAGACATGGAGTTTCTTCAGCAAAAGAGTTTACTGAGGCATGTAAGCAAACATCGTTCCCAATACACAATCTTCCACTGACCAGCAGCAACGAGAGAAAAATAAAAGTTCAATATGTACAACTATATATACATTACAAAACTGGATGAAACATTGCATCAGTCAATTATTCAATTAAGGGATGACGGGGGAACACCTTCCCTTATCTTTGACCTTTACAGTTTCATCGTTAATGAGCAATACCTGCTCATTTACTTCTTGGGAGGAGAGCAATGACAAATCTTGATAAAATAGTTAAGAGCAGAGACACCACACTGACGACAAAGGTCTGCGTAGTTAAAGCAATGGTATTCCCCGTAGTAAGTGGCTGCGAGAGCTGGACCATAAGGAAAGCTGAGCGAAGGAAGATAGATGCTTTTGAACTGTGGTGTTGGAGGAAAATTCTGAGAGTGCCTTGGACTGCAAGAAGATCAAACCAGTCCATACTCCAGGAAATAAAGCCAGACTGCTCACTTGAGGGAATGGTATTAAAGGCAAAACTGAAGTACTTTGGCCACATAATGAGAAGACAGGATACCCTGGAGAAGAGGCTGATGCTAGGGAAAGTGGAAGGCAAAAGGAAGAGGGGCCGACCAAGGGCAAGATGGATGGATGATATTCTGGAGGTGACAGACTTGACCTTGGGGGAGCTGGGGGTGGCAACAGCTGACAGAAAGCTCTGGCGTGGGCTGGTCCATGAAGTCACGAAGAGTTGGAAATGACTGAACAAATAAACAACAACCTGCTGTGATGGTGAAACTCGGACTCTGTGCCAAGTCCAGTTTTGTTCAGTGCTTATCTTTCTGTAGATAAATTTTCTGCCCTGACATTACCCACCCCTGTTCAACTCCCTGGATGAATGTAGATATTCCATAGATGCCTGGTAAGTGACAAGTAGCTGCCCAACCCCTTAACAACTCACCATTTCGCATTAAAATGAATACACACATATTCCATTGAAATTCCTTTCAAGGCTTTATTAAAGAAAAAAAGAAAAGAAAACCAGCCACAAACCAGATAAATGGAACTGTGGTCATTAAAAGATCAAATGTATGTGCAGAAACAGTGATAGCAGTTTGGGATGAATTTATTCAGTCCAGGTATATTATTGTTGCCCTCCTTCAGTTCCAGTTAATCCTTTAGGCTAGGAGGCGATGATAAGAAATGGATTGATAATGAGTTAATTACCTTTATAGAACTAATAAGAGAAGAAAAGTATTTGTCATTACTGGAAATTATACAATTATTAGGGTGAAAACCTTAGTGGTTTCAGTTCTTGCAGTGAAGGGGTTTTATTAATAAGAAACCAAAAATGTGAGAATTAGCCTTGACATTAGTTTGAAAGATGAGTATATGATAATGAAGTAAAAGGATTGCTCTCACAAATTTATTCAATTTTAATATCATATAATAATTCAGTGGGTGTTTCCCTCAGAAAGAGGTGGGGAAGGGTTTGGGGGTAACGTATGTTCACCAGGAATATGGTTATCCATCACTACTAAAAGTTCTGCATGGTCACCGTGTGTTAATACAAGAGTAAACTTCTATAAAATGTTATATCAATGACATTTGACACATTATCAATAACAAAAGATCTATAATAATACCCAAGTTAGATGTTTGCGATGTAAGTAATAAACAGCAGAGTTTATACATGTGAACTTGCTCAGAGGCAGATAAATTCTGGATTATACTAGAGCTGTCTCATACTAGAGCTGTGCACAAGTGGCCTCTTAAAATTCTCCACCCTGTTTGTGGGTAGAGAAATTATGGGGGAAGAGAAATTCTCCAACAATTTCTCACAGGTAGGCATCACCATTGGTAAGGGCTGTAGAAGAGCTTATTTTTTTCCTAATATATATATATATATTTGCACTGCCAATGCAAGTGGCAAGAACATCAACTCTGTTGGCAGTCTGGCCCTCATTTTGCATCCTCCACAATGCCCCATATACGTAGCATCACTCCAGGGCATTGAGGGAAGGCAATGCAGCCACCACAACAAAATAATGGTGATGAAAATCTGAAGAAAATTCTGAAAAGTGTCCTTTTATTTCTAGAAAGTAAGGAAAGAAAAGAAAATCTCAAGAACTCCCTGGAAGTGTTCTTTCCCCATGAAAGGGCCTTCCATTGTTCTTCCTCATTCTTAGTGCCATTCCTAATTTATTTTGAATGGGTAGTGGTGATGTTTTTGACCTTAACTAATCACTGTGAAGTGCTGAGGGTACTGTCTGTATTGTTCTTTCTATTACACATCTCACCAATGTTCTGCAGTCTTCCAGGCTGCATGAATGTCCTGATCTGAAAAAGCCCTATGGGACACATAAAATTCATGATGGCTTCCCCTGGGCAGGAAGTGTGGGAAGCCAAGGAGGTTACAGGTTGTCAGATAGATGAGTGTACAATGAAAGACAGGACATTCACGCATACTCCTCAGCCATTAGGTATGAGGTCATATATATGAGGTCATAAGTTAGGCAAGCACAAGAACCCTGAACCAAACCCATAATAATTTTTTTCTGAAATGTATTCTCCTTTGAATTTCTTTTTGAAAGCAGTTTCTTTTCTATCAAATTGAATTAGAATGGTCAAAATTTTCATACAAGATTTTTTTTTGGCACAACACTAAAATATACTATTCCTCTTGACCCCTTTGCTCTTCTGTGGGTAGTATAATAATTACTTCTTGATGGTAGCCAATATGGTGATAGTAGGAGATGGGGAGAGGCTAGACCCCTTTCATCAAGGGAGTTGCTGCTGAAAATATGGAAAGTGGCAGAAATAGACAATTTAACTGAATATATATCTGATTGAGAGAGGATAGGCAGGAGAGAGCACTTCTTGAATCATGATGGGGACCTTTCATAATATTTATGAAAGAGAGGCATCATGTGAAAATGGATAGGTACAGGGTATTTCAAGTGAATTGAATATGTTGAAAGATTCAGTCATGCTAAGCATGATGAAATTATAGATTTAAAAAGTGAACTGAAAGAATCCCCTCCCCATCCCTAGCAGGCTGAAGGCATACGTTTCTTTACTTTTAAAAGGTGTGTCTGTGATTGCACAACCTATTTTGATAACATTGCTAGAGTTACAAGGCAGGGGTCGGCCAACAGTAGATTGGGATCTACTGGTCGGTCTCTGGGTGATTTAGATCTGCAGCTCTCAATGCGTGAACAAGAGCATGTAAAACTGGAAGAAAATATATAGCTATGAGATGGCTAGCCTTGTACTAATTGCTTATCTCTCAGCCTGAGTGCTCCTCGTTGGTAAAATAGAAGTACTAATTGATTTGTTTGACTAGATTTTCTTTCAGCTCTGCTGGCCTGTTTTAGAGTGTAGTGTGCTAGAATCTCTGATCTCTGCTAATTCTAATTCATGTGTCATTTTTTTCCAGGAGTGGGCCTTTAAATCTTGCATTTGCCCCATCGAGTAAATCTATCTTTGATTCAAAATATGACCAGTTTCTTACAATATAATTCTAGCTAACACCTCAAAATTTCTTTCTATAAATGAGTGTTGATGAAAATACGTTTTTATTGTTGTCCGTTCATTTATTATTATTATTATTTTTAAAAAGTATTGCTTTCAAAGAAAGAGTGAAGAAAGCTGATCATACTGCATTGGTAAAAGCAAGTGTCAAAATAAGATCTCATTGGAAACAATTTTGGGGTTTTTAAGGACCTAGAATTTGAGGACTTGGGGGCTCTCCTACCGTCCCTCACTGGCTGTAGTGAGTGGGATAGTTGGAAAGGATTGTAGAAATAATGGGGCAAGAGACATAATTGCTGAAGCAAGACCAACATTTCCCTGACTCCCCCAAATCTATTGCTATTGATTCCTCCTCTTGCATATCAGGTAACCATTGGTGAGATCATAGCATGGGGAGATTATTCCAATCTAACTATTAACTTCTGAACATCTCGTAATGGGAGTCTCAGGGCCTTGCTAGACGATGGGTTAGTCCAGTACGAGCCCCGGGCCCACCCCTGTGCATCCAGATGATGCACAGGGGATCCCAGGCTCAGGCAGGAGTAACTCTCACTTGGCCCGGGATAACCGAGCCCGAAACCATGGGAATGTAGACCAGTCCGCTGCTTTCCCCGGCTATTGCAATTACTTGCGAGTATCTGGGGAAAGCGGCAGATGGGACGCAGCACTCCATAGGAGCACTGGGCCCATTAGGGCAGGGGAAGAGATCAGGGGTGGGGAGATCGCAGGGGGAAGCAGAGATTGCAGGGGGGGAGCGGGGATTGCCAGGGGAGAAAACAGAAATTGTGGGGGGAAGCGGAGATCCCGCGGGGAGGAGAACAGGAGATCGCAGGGGAAGCGGAGATTGCAGGGGGGAATCTCAGCTAGGGTGGGGAAATTGGGGTGGGAGGAGCAGGGAACCCTTTTTTAAAAAAACAACAACAACACTTTACTATTGCCGGTGGTGCACTCTTGCACACCTGGCCCTTTAAGTCTAAAACAAAATGGTGGACGTGACGGGGCTTTCCTGTAGCCCATCGCATCTGACGTGTGGATAGGAGCAACAGCCCACGCTACTTGTAGCATGGGCTGGCCCCTCCGCATGCCTGGATTTTCAGGTAGGTCTAGCAAGGCCCTGAGTGTTTAATTTCCATATGAAGTGTAACTACAGTATAATGCTAATCAGCTGTTTGTACCTCCCCTGCTTTAGCAGTGTGTGGACTGGGTATATAAAATAATTCCCTCTCTTATCAAATTTGATAGTCCAGTGTGGATTAAGAGGACAGTGATTGGGACAAGCCCCATAAAAGACAACCAGGAACTTCCTGAGCATGCAGGAGAGACAGAGAGAGAGTGTGTGAGAGAGAGAGAGAGAGAGAGAGAGAGAGAGAGAGAGAGAGAGAGAGAGAGAGAGAGAGAGACCTTTCACATCATCATCATCATCATCATCATCATCATCATCATCATCCTCATCCTCATCCTGATGACAACTGCACATGCAGTAAGCCCTCTCATAGCAATGCAATTTTAGAATCCCTGACAGTAGGAAAAGGAAGAGGGTGAAAAACAAATTATTATTGTTGTTGTTGTTAATATTTCTTGATTGTTTATACCACCCAACAGCCAAAGCTCTCTAGGCAGTTACAAAGGGAGCCAATTCACTAACTCATGTTCAGCAAATATAAGCATGGCCAAAACTGGTTGCAGGGGGACAAAATCAGCCCATCCTTCAGCAAAGAACACTCTCCCAGATAGCGCTGACTGGAGAGACTAGCACCACCAACACAGGTTGGGTGGTTATCTGTGCACCTTGTTGCACAGTGATCCTCAAAACCTCTCACAACACCTATGGGCCTGTAGCAATCAGATTTAGAACTAATAATACAGTGTTGGGGAGGGATTAGCCCTCTGTCTCAGTTCTGCACAAGTTCCCATTTGATACTGTTCAATGCTTTAAATAAATACACTGCATAAGAACATAACAAGGGCTGTGCTGGATGAGACCAAGGGTCCTTCTAGTCCGGAACTCTATTCACACAGTGGCCAAGCAGCTGTCAACCAGGGACCCACAAGAATGACACGGGTGCAATAGCACCCTCTGACCCATATTCCCCAATAATTGGTGTATATAGGCTTACTGAAACATAGTACTAATAGTAATAATAGTAATTTTCTCACCGCATTCTTCAAGGTCTTCAACTATAAATTCTATCACCCAATGTCAAAGATCTATGCGAAGTAGGAAAGTAAAATATAGGAGGATGTATTTTAAGTGCAGGGTTTTAAAATCAAGGATGTCTATATGGAGTCATTGTGTGACTCCTCAGACTTCTTCAGAAGTTTTCCTCACCAGGAATCTCAAATCTGGACTGACATGTTAGGCAGAATCAAAGGGCAGTTTAGGAATGTTTGTGGAAACCATTGATAATCTTCATTTGTTTTATCCAAACTTTTTTCTTCTTCTGCCAGAATTTCTTACAACCACCACCCCGCCCCCCACAACCCAGAAATCACTTTGAAATTTTGTGTTGGTGAAACTCAGTGGCAGCTCTTGTCTGTATTTTAAACAATGTCTTTGCTATGTACAGTAATATTTATAATTCTGATCTTTATATGTTTTTCTATCACAGAAGGGCACTGAGCTTCTCAGCTATTCACATGCATAATCTAAAGCCTGTTCTTCAATTAGGTGTGCTTGAATGAATTGATTCGATGCTAAATTGTACTTTCTCAGGTTGAGAGAAATTGATAACCATCTCTTCCACCTGTAAATTTCTCACACACATCTATACTAATTTACTTCATTTCAAATGTTATATACTAAAATGAATAAATATCCCAGCTATTATTATTCAAGTGGCTTTATAAGGCCCTCATGTTCTACTATAATTGGTGCTGAATGAAAATACAGTTAGAGGTAAACATGTATAATCCTATATACTGATAGCAAAGACACTATCCAAGGGATGATCCTTACGTAGCTAAAATCCTAACAAGAGGGAGGGATAAACGGCCTTGTAAAAACCTCAAGTTTGCAAAAAATTAAACAAATATTTGGTGGTGGTGGGGAAATTCTGTAAGGACCAGAGAAGAACCCAGCGAAAACATGGAGAGCACCCAAAGCTCAGTGATAGAGCACTGGACCAGGTGCTCTTTGGACATAGAAAACATATGGACTGTTAGGGGGAAATGACACAGAATTGTGGTGGGCTGAACATTTTGACCATTCCGTTTTTGGCATTTCATGTGAGGGAGGGAGGAATGAATGAAAAGTTGAGCGAAAGAGGCTGGATGAGGTGAGAATTTTGGAGAACTTTTGTCCTTGGGGAGGGCACAGGGTTTCCACATACCTTTTTTAATGTAGTCAATTGTGATGGATCTTCTTTATATTCAAAACACCCCCAGCATTTTCAGAAGCCCAGAAGTTTTTCCTGAGTGCTTATTGGAGAGGAAGAGGTCACATGGTCTACAACAGACATTCACTAAGAACTGCTGGGCTCCTCCAAATGCTGAGGGAAGTGGGTGGTTTGTTTGCTGTTCTTGTTGTTGTTTAAAAAATAACCTTAAAAAAAGAAAAGAATCAGCTTCCGCAGCAACCAGTTATACTTAAAAAGAGTATGTGGAAACCCTTCCCCCGTTCCCAAGAAGAAAATTCTCTGAATTCCCCCCTCCCTGTGAAAGAGGCAGAAAAACAACATCTTTTTCACAGGGAGAGAAAAAGTTCCCAAAAATAGGGGGCAGGATTTAGCACAGCACTAACACAAAATATTGGGGGAATAAAGGGGGATGTAATAGAGTATCCTGGAAAAGGGTTTTACTGCCTGGCTGGAACCTAAACAGCAACACTTTTGCTGCATGTCCCACTTTTCTTCTCTTCACAGGGTACTCATAGGGATGTATTTTTGTGATTCAGGTGGGTGGTCATGGGGTAGACTTTCTAACAGAAGTTTCTGGATGATTTTACCAAAGTACAACTCTCAGGAGTATCTGGATGAAGCCATGAATGTTAAGCTAGCATAAGCAGCATACATTTGTAGTGTCAATATGCCCTTAATGTAGTTTTAGTTTATACCACACAACTCCTTATTTGGAAGAACTGTTGAGTCTTGGCTGAATATAACTTATCTGTACCCATTTCTATTAGCAATGCAAGATGGAATAATTGTGTGGGTGAAAACCATGAGTCTTCTGGTCATTCCAGGAAAAATGGCATTTGGCTTTAAGCAGCATAAGCACAGTATACTGAATGTAACAAATGGGTAGATGTTGGGAGCATAGGTAGTAGAGATATGTGAACTCACCCTGGCATGTGCCACATGTTGCTCAACAGACCTCCAATGGCTGCCTGCTACTGTTTCCCATGTGGTCAATGGACACATGGGGTGTTGCTAGACGTACCGGGTGTTCCGTCGTTGAGGAGCGGTGAAAGCGGCTTTTCCCGTTCAGCCGTGACGCCTCATGATCCACACCTGCCTTCGATTTATGGCGGAAGTTTGCGCCGGTTGTGCTGCTGCCGCCGCGAGAACGGTTGCGCAGCCACACCGGCCTGATTGCCGCGGTTTTTTTTTTTCGCTCGCTGCACGGTTTGCGCACGTCCGAAAGACCGCAAACTTGCGCAGCCGTCAGCGATGCCGCCGCCGGCCCTGGCGGCGGCAGCGGCGGCAGTGCCAGTGCCAGCTGAAGTGCTGCTGGTGCTGTTGAGGGTCAACATTGATGCGCTCACTTCCTGATGGGGGTCGTGGCGGGTGTCATATGACCCGAGGTCAATCGTCTGCATGGCCACTGTGCCTACATCTCCCATCATGCCTCTGAGGTGTCGGCGGCGATGACCGCCTCTGTGCCCTGTGCCCCATCCCAAGGAGCCAACCCACATCTGGCCGTAGCCATGGCAGCAGCCCACAAACAGCTCTGCCCTCTGCCAGCCTGGTACCCACACTAACAGGCAGCGTACAGCACCGCCATTATGCGGCCACGGTAGCTGCCCACCGCAAGGAGTCACCAGCCACTTTTCCGTTCCTCCGTTCCTGCGCAAACTGTCACTGGGGAAATAAAAAAAAAAAGCCGCTCCGCCGCGCTGCCCCAGCTGGCGGACTGCGCGCAAATGGCGGAGGCGGCTTGACCGAAGCCGCTGACCACTCCCCCTTAGCACGCCTTTTCCTGACCAGTGCCGACCGCAGTGACCTCACATCCTCCCACACGTACTCCAAATTACCGCGGGACAGCAGGAAAAGGCGCACTACAACTCACTTTTTTAAAGTCGGGAGAAAGAGGCTTCACCGCAGGATAATGGCGGATCCTCGTGAACGTCATCTGGAAGCCTCGACGTGGCTGCGGAAGGTAACGCGCGCTAGAGCCCCGTCTAGTAACGCCCTTGGTGAGTAGTATGCAGAATCCTTTTCCTCCACTGAGTCACCATTTTCTTTAAAATGGCAGCTCATCCTTTTATGTAGTGGGTCCTTTTGCACAAATGGCAGCCATAAAAGGGCCCATTTATGCAATATTACACAACAAGGGTAGGAACAGCAGCTTTCCCCTCTTGTATTGGTTCTACACAGAAGAATCCCAAGATAGGGCAGAAATTCCATCCTTAATCTACCAAACTGGCAAACTAAAATGTTTGAGCCAAGTATATTTCAGAACTTTTCTTTCAAATAAGAAATGTCTCCCCGACTGTGTTGATAGAAATGTATTTTGACAGCATTGTTGCTTTTGATTTTTTGAATATATTCACATGTGAAACTTTGGGGGTTGTATTAAAAAAACAAAACAAAACAAAACAACAACCCCACAATGTAACAGTCTTGAAACAATTTTCTTTTCTTAAGGGGGAAAAAAATCACCATAATTCTCTCTGTGAGGGCATTAAAATTTTCTATAAAACCACCATAATTTAGAAATTGTTCATTAAAATGTCAAGGGGAATCTTTTATGGTATATTTTAAATCTACTAAATTATACTGAGTTAGACATTTAGCAACCATTGTACTCTTAAAAAAAAAACTCAATCTCATCTTAATACCATAAATGTTCTCCACCTTGATGGGAGATAGCAATCCCAAAATTGTTATAACTCATACTATAATCCAGCATCTGGATGCAAATTCTTCCAGATATTAAGTATTTTATTTTAAGGATGTACTGAAATGGCCCTTAAATATTGAGCCACCATTTGAAAATCACAAACTGGGTAGGGTAGGGGTCATTTCTCTGTTACATTTTTCAGGCAAGTGTATGTAGTAGAATTTGCCCCTTATTATGCAGTGATGGCTGAACAGTTTCTTCAGTCATTCACATATAAACTTGCTGCAGCCTGGTCAATTTCAGATAAGACTAGGGCAGGATCTACACTACTGCTTTAAAACAGTTTCTAACAGTAGTGACAACCGTTGGGGCCCAGGACACACTCCATATGCAGATTTCAAAATGTCATATCCTGCTTAGTGTAGATCCGGCCTAGGACATCAAGAATCTGTTCAGACAACGCACTAAGCCATGGATAGGCTGCTAACCATTTTGCAGCAAATGGTTAGTGGACATGTTTAAACCATGGTTATGAAGCCACTGTGGTTAGGAATGGTTCACATGACACACTAAGTCATGGTTCACATAACACACTAAGTCATAATATTTAGCTCAAAATGCTTAACCACCATTGCTTAGTATATCTTCTGAACAAGGTCTAATTTAATCCAGAATTTAAGATAGCTAGATCAAGTTTATGGATTATTTATTGATGTTGGCATTATGAGCAAATCCAAACAGGATTTTAGTTTGACAGGTTCGACAAACGACATGAATTTCATTCACTCAAACAAGAAATCAGGAGGTGCAATGGAGATCTGACCAAATAGTTCAGATCATTTTTCTGAGGTGCTTGCACAGGAAAATATCCCAAAGAATTTTTCCCAAACATGAAATTGCCTTCTTTCATTTCCATAGGAAATCTTCTTAACTCCTTACTTTGCTATTCAGAATCCCTATTGACTTATATTGTCCGTATGCATGATGCCCATGGGATGCTAGTGAGAACCCAAACACTTTTTTTTTCTTTTTTTGGTAATGGACAAGGTGGTCTACCCTCCCAATTTTCAAAATAAATAAATAAATAAATAACAGACCATTGGCCAGAGCCAGTTGCTTGGCACTGGTGACTCTCTTGTTACAATAACTTCACCAGCTACCAATTTGTTTCCAGGCAGAATTTAAAGTTCTGGTTATGACCTATATTATGGCCTATATAGTCCTATACAGGTTTAGACCAGGCTTTTTGAAGGACCACCATCTCCTATATGAACCTGCCCTGGTGTTGAAATCTTCAGGGAAGACCATTTATTGGTGAGGCAAAAGCAAGTCTTCTCAGTGGCCACTCCCAGACTATGGAACTCACTGCTGAACTCACTCTGTTCTTCCACTGGCAGGCAAAGAGTTTTTATTCAAACATGCCTTTGGTGTGTAAATGGGTTTGTTTGGCTGGATGCTGCTTTGATTCTTTTATTGTTATGCGTTTTTAATTATGTTCTAGTGTATTTGTTTGAATCAACTTTTATTTGAGATTATGAGTTCTTGGGCATCATTTTTTCTTGATAAAAGGTGTGGTACAAATAAATAAACAAACAAACAAACAAATAACACAAAACATATTTTTTTTTAAAAAAAAGAAAGGAAGTAAAAGAAAAGGTGATGATCTGAGGATTGGCATGAAATAATCCAATCCTAGAGTTGAGTTCATTGGGAACTTTGCCTTTTGTTTTGTACAGTCTAATTTTTGCCATTTAACTTTGTTATCATGCAAAAATGAGATTACTTAAGAGTGCTATTATTATTATTGTTGTTGTTGTTGTTGTCGTCATCATCACCACCATCATCACAACTCTTTAGGGTTAGATTGGTCTATTTGTGAGTTGTCTAACTACACTGCTGAGGCAATATCAATTAATCAAAAACTCTTTTACATTATGAGTATATCAGTATTTATGTCCATGGGCTCATCTACACCAAGCAGGATATTCCACTATGAAAGTGGTATATAAAAGGCAGGAGCCACATCACTGCAGCTGAAGTGCACTGCAGGATCTACACTACTGCTTTATAGTGGTACTGAAATGCACTGACAACTTTTGGGGCCCATGACACATCTACACTAAGCAGGATATAACAATATGAAAGTGGTATGAAAGCGGTATATGGTATGTATCAATGGGCCCCAATCATTGCCAGTGCACTTCAATACCGCTATAAAGCAGTAGTGTGGCTCCTGCCTTTTATATACTGCTTTCATACCACATTCTTAGTGGAATATCCTGCTTTGTGTATTTCAGCCCCATGTGACTTTGCATTGGATGGGCAGGGCTATGGGAACAATGTGATAAAGTATCAAACGTTCTGTGACATGTGCACTGAATACTCTGAAATTGCACATGACTTTTTCTTTTTTTTATGCTCATACGCGTAGCCAAATAGCAAGCTGTGGGGATCTGTTTATTCCCTGCCAACTCTCTCCCCACTACACCCGCCTTGATGAGGGATAATGTGGACTCTTTTTTCTCCTGACCTTTACAGTAAGTAGTCACGTTGACTGCTGAACACTGATACATTTGCTCCATTACCTAGAAAGGTTTTAGCTTAAAGCATTGCCCTTGCTTTCTCTGCTTAAGAAGAGGGAAAGTCCTTTGATACGAATGACTGATCACATACTCCTACTTAAAGATTTTAAACCCTTTGGTCTGGAACACATTTTAAGTCTCAACAAGCTAGTATCTGAAGCCTATAATTAAAGGTTTAGTTTAAAATACTCTGCCTTTAGAAGCTATGCATTATAAGATGAATTATTTCCCCCCCCTTTTCCTTTTTGCTCATTGCAGCAATTCCTGCTTTTTAGATTTTATTTTGGGAAGCAGGCATCCAGTTTAAGACAATGTCATGTACCTGACCTAACATTTCTTCCATGTTTGCAAAGGGACAAAAATACACACCATGCTTTTCACTGAAAAACAGAGAAAATTTAATGATGAGCTCATCACCTTGCTACGGACAGGTGTTAGTTAATAGGGCTTGGGGGGGGGCGCTAGCATTTCCAATTAGCAAAGCGGATGTGGGGAGTTTCCATCCACCATATAGCAATGTTCTTTGTTTTGGCCCTCAAATGGATAAACTGGATGAAATTTTACTCCAAATAAAGTCTCAAGGGAAGATGTTATCAGCACTGCTCAAAGTAATGAATGAACTGCTCACCTCTGTGACAAGTTGTGTAGCTGAGGTGGAGCATGCAGTGGCAAAGGCCCACAACATGGTTTCTGATTTGAAAAGCAAATGGAAGGTTATGAAGTCAGAGAGAAGCTGCTATGGAGCAAGATGGATTACCAGGAGAACAGATTTCACAGGAGCAATCTGCACTTTTGCTGTTAACCTGAGTTTTTTAGGAAAACAACACTGAGTTTTACAAAATTGACTAGCCATGTGTTTTCCAGATAACTTCCAAAAAGCATGCTACTCTTTCATGGAGCATGTGGAATGTGTGCTCTGAGAAGAGGCAAAGGGGACAAACCCCCAAGCTTTGATACTGCACTTTGTATTTTCCAAAATTAGGCTTGGAATGCTACTCACATTATGTATCCTTATATTTCAGGACTTGCTGGTTGAGATTTTAAAACAAGAGAGTGAAGTTGAAGCTCATTGTATAATCTTTGGGAAAGGTAGCTCTCAGGTCGCCCTGGAACTTCCCTTTCAGTTTAATAATGAACTAAAGAAGGAGGCATGGTTGATGGCATCTTTATAGGAAAGCCTTCAGTGACTGAGGGCTTTGCTAGACCTGCCGGGTTATCCCGGCAGGGAGGCGGGGCCAAGGCATGCCAACATTAGCGCATGCCGCCGCAGCTTCCAGACAGCGGACGTGCAGAGACGTCAGATCCCTGCAGCGTCCGCCATTTTTTTTTCTTCAGTTTAATGGGGCCGCGTGCGGCCCGAACACTCCGGACTGGTAAGTCTGTTGTTTTTACCGGGGGGGGGGGGGGAAGGATGGCAGGGGGGGGTGGCAAGGGTGGAGGGGGGGTGACAGAGAGAGTGCCGCGCACCGCCATCCGAGGAAGCAGGCGAGCGGCGCTTGCCCGGGCAATGCCACCCCATGCCAGCCCTTGCCCGGGCAAGTGCCGCTCGCCTGCTTCCTCGGGTGGCAGCGCGCAGCGCTCTCTCTGTCACCCCCCTCCCCCCTTGCCACCCCCCCTGCCATCCTTCCTGCCCCTCTCTTCCCCCCCCCCCCCGGCCGATGGGCACAGCGCTCATATGAGCGCTGTGCCAGGTCTGTGGCTTTTCGCGGCTACTCGTGAGCAAAAAGCCACGGAAGTAGCTAGACTTCCCCCAGCCCCCAGCGACTTTGCTTATGGCGCGTTAGACGAGGCCTCAGCGCGGCCTGCCTCCGGATTCCCCTGTGCGTCATCTGGACGCACAGCAGGGAAACCGGGTCTGAAGGCGCGCTAAGGCCTCGTCTAGGAAGGCCCTGAGTGTTAAAGTTGAACCTATCAGAACCACCACTAGAAGAAGAAAAAAGGACTCAGGCCATAGCTAGACCTAAGGTTTACCCCTGGATAGTCCAGGGATCAAACCTGTTCATCTAGGTGACACACAGCGGATCCAGTGCTCAGGCAGGGGCGAACCCTGGATGATCCCCGGATAAACCTTAGGTCTAGCTGTGGGCTCAGTCACTGAGGCCTTAGCTAGACCTAAGGATTATCCCAGGCAAATGGAGGGATCATCCCTGTGTGTCATTTGGATGCACAGGGATGCACAGGGATGATCCCAGGATATAGGCCTGGTCTAGCCATGGCCTGAATCTGCTGATTCAGAGGTAGATGCTGGCAGATGCTGGATAGTTCACAGGAAAAAAGCCCCAAAGAAAATGTGGTATGAGGGGAGCAATGAAGGAGCTTACATGGAAGTAGTTATGGACCAAGGTGCATTGGAAAGCAAGGATAAGTTTGTGATGAAGACCTAGTAGAAGATCTCCTTGTTTAAGGCTTCCTTCCTGAAGATGAAGGAGGCCTGAACTTGGTTAAAGGCTTATTTGACCATACTAAATTTCTTGGCGAATTTAAATCTTCCCAGGTTTGAACCAGCCCAGGTCTATGGACTAAGTGGGTTCATAAATGTGGATTTTTACAAAGTTAAAAAGAAAGAAAAAAAGAAAATGTTTTGTTGGTGGTGGGTGGGAGGAGAGAATGGTGGAGCATGTTGTATCTTTCTCATTCACTTGCTAGTTTTTGTTTTTGTTCTATTTTGTTGTTTTTGACCATGTCCAGGGGTAGGTCCAGTGATAGGGGATCACCAAGGAGAGTGATGCACAGTTGAAGTGTCAAAATTGTGGACATTGAGAGCAACTTAACCTGCACACTTTATTAATTGGTTAGAATTATTTTAGGGTTGTCTGGTTGTTATTTGATTCTGGGAACAGCCCACCTATATTAATAAGAATGGGGTTCATCCCCTTATTTTGGGTATTTGTGTGATCAAACATAGATACAAATGGAGCCATGACAGATATATTCATTATAGGTCAAGGGTCTTAGGAACTTGATTAAGGGACATAGAACATCATCAGATGGGGGGGGGAAATCACATTTCCCTACCATTGCTTTCTCCCCGCTTCTGTCTCACAATACTTCCTCTTTCTTCAAAAGTGAAAGAAAGGGGAAGTAATCAATAGTCATGTGGCCCATTCAGTGGATGTATTTATCACACTGCTTTTCCTACACACAGCAGGAAATAGCAGCACGTTTCACTTTGGATTTTCTGGGTCTTTTTTTGTCATGGAAAAAAAGAAATCCCAGAAGGAGTAGGACACACATAGAAGGTGAACAGTGTTATCCAAAGAACCTACAAACATCTAGACATGGCCAGTAGCAAGTGTGCTATAAAACACTTGTCTGGCGATCCCAATATAATGTTCATCCAAGAAATGCACACACACACACATACACAAACACACACACACACACACACACACAGAGAGAGAGAGAGAGAGAGAGAGAGAGAGAGAGAGAGAGAGAGAGAGAGAGAGAGAGATTACTCAAACATAAATAGTTTGGAGAAAATGTTATTGCTCCTGGAACTTCAGAACCAAGGGGAGTAGCAGCGTCCTTAGCAAACAGATTTTATTTCAGAGTAAAATAATGTTCTAGAGACCCATTAAAGGGATCACTAGGGACAGGCAATTACATTGTGTTCTATATATAGTCCTAAAAAGTGATAGCTATTTTTTTTTTACTTGTATTAGAATTTTTGTTCTATTTTAAGGAAGGGGAGGTAATAGTGGGTGGTAACCTCAATTACATGTGTGATCCTTCTTTAGCTAGACTCAATCAATTATTTATAGAAAATATTTATATCCTGCCTAAAAGGAGAAAATGCCTTCAGAAGACACCTTTCATAAGGGGGAGGAGTACTAATCATCAGAAAATCATTTGAAACCGGTGAAACCATAGGACTATAAAAATACCATTTAACCAGTGAAAATCAACAGCAAAATAGGATCAGACAACTTATTTAGATAAATGGGCAAATCTATCAATTTCAATTTCTCTGGGTTTCTCTCTCCCCCCCCCCCCACAGTCTTAGGTTTTCTTCAGCCCAATATTTGAGATTTTTTAGAATACGTTTGCATAGATGCATATGCATTTTTGGGGATATTAATACTAATTCATTTCTTTGCATATCATTTATACATCTTTGCAAGAAATTTTCCTAATATCATGTATTTTAATGTTATTTTCGTTAATATATGCAGTTTGTTCACAAGTGCAAAATCAGTCAAGTTTGTATTAAAATGTGAACTAAGCAAATTTCTCATAAATTCTTGGCAGGGAATGGACAAGTATGCAATGACCATTACTCCTCAATGAATAATCAAATTGATACCTGGCTTCTAGTAAACTCAGGTATGACTACACTTACTACATACCTCAACACTCATTGTATTCCTGTAAAGACTATGTCCTAGTCTTTATTCTATGGTTACAGCTTGTAATAACATGGGACATTCTCCAGTTTTGACAATATTGCATATCCTAGGGATGGATCCACTCCTTCTTCAGAAACAGAGTGTAGTATGCAAGTTTAGGAATAAGATAAAATTATATTTTGAGGTAAATTAAACAATATTGAGGGGTTTCTTCAGGCATAACATGAAAACCGTTCTGAGGGACCCTACACATCTTTTTAAGATGCATAGAGCTACGAAAGAACTCCTTACAGATATTTCTAGTTCAGATGTTTTACATAAAAGATCAGACAATAAAAATATATAAAGGTAGTTAGAAGTGAAGTGAAGACAATTAGAAGACATGGAATTTAGAGAGAAAAATAGTAAAGCAATGGTTTACCTCAACCAAATATTTTATAAACATGGAGGGCTAAGAGCAAGCTTCTATGGCCAAGTGGGGACTAGAACCTGGGTCTCCCAACTCACAGTCTAACACTCTAACCACTACACCACATATTGCCAACTGCATAGGTGTGCGCAGCACATTTCATTAGGGTGTGCATCCAGGGAAATTTATTTATTTTTAAAGGCAAGCATTTATTAAATTCTCAATCATAGACATTATTTGTATTCATTTATTTATTAAACACATTAGACATTAATGCCCTACTCCATGTTCAGCTTGCCTGACCATGGGAGGGCCATTTAGGTGGGGGGGGGATGAAGAGACACTCTTCAAGCCCCTGCATTGGTGGAGCTTTGTGGTGACACTGGCCGGAGGAGGATCTTACAAGGGGACTCTTTGGGGACTCTTGTCCTGGCCTCTTTGAAATGAGGCTCCTGGCATAGAGGTTCTCAGCAAAGCAATTCCTTTTTTGCTCCTGTCAGGAGCAATGGTGCACTGTGGCAATACCGCAGCCATAGGGCCATGTCTGCTGTGTCTAGAACCCCCAATGGATCCTCCTATAGACCCCTCAATTTGGTGCTTATTGCTTAAGACATTAGGGTATACCTGGGCACTTCTGGCACACCCCTTGCACACCCCTATGGCCAACAGTCTCCCATTTCCCAATGGGAAACAAACATTCCTGCTGAAAGGAAAGCAGCAGTTTTGAACTGTTCTATGTTTGTGCTCTCAGTGTAACTTAAAACCACATGGCTGTCTTCATGGAAATGGGTTGGCACCGCCTCCCTTTCAAACCTCATGCTTTCCCTCTCCCAAAGAGGTATCAGGTATCCCAATGCCAAGGCATGAGTGTGGGGTTTCTGAGTAGCCATCCCGATACTGGAGCTGCCACTGCCCTCTTCCTGGTGAAAGGTGACCAATTGCCAGTTTGACCCAGATTGGCTCCGGAGAGATGGCAGAAGCACCTTTTGCGAGTGTGAAGCGGAAGCATGGAATAAAGACTCGGACACAAGAGCTTGGGTTAAACTAGGGCCTCTTTATTTATAATGAGTAGAATTCCTCCCTCCCTGGATCTCCACATGAAAGTGCGGGAATTATATCCTTATTTCAGGCCACTTGCCTGGCTTAAGGGCGAGCCACTCTCCAAAGCAAGGAGTCAGTAAATCTGGCTTCTTGCTTATGTGACACTTTGAAAGTGTGGGGAGACCGCCCTACGACACCCCCACCCACTGCCATAAGGGACAGCGAGTGGATGAAGACGGTGCAGTCTCCAAAGGCACACCATATCCTGACACGTGAGCCGCACAGTCCCCGAGGAGCAGATCCTCTGGATATGCTGATCACCCAAAGGGCGCCAGAGTGCTCACCGACCCTATCTAATACAGTCAATTCCCGCACATTTCCTGCCACAAATTAACCTGATTATGCACCCTTCCACAATAACGCCACCAGTATGAAGTAGGCAAAAACCACAATGGAAAAAATTCCTACTTAGCCGTCCCTCCAAAGGGAGCGACTGGCTAATCCCATACTAGGCACAGGGCGGGAGGGTGGGAGCCAAAATCGAAAGAGGCCAAGCCTCGGGTGGGGCAGCCTTTTATAGCTGCAGCCCCGCCCTACCTCACGTGGCTCATGTTTCTGAACCACAAGATGTGTCTCATTCCTGCTCCTTCCACACGCAACGGCCGCTTTCCCGCCCAAACCGTTGGCTGGGCATGAAGCGGATATTAACAACACTCTGTTTGAAAAGGTGGGGATAAATCCCTGGCTTTTTCAAACTGCAGAATCGTAGGAAAGCCCCGCAGTGGCTGTGAAGCTGTGCCTGCGTCATCTAACTGATGCAGTGCCGATCCACAGCTACTGTGGAAATTACCCCACATATAGACTGTCCTTACGTCTTGTATTGCTGCATTTCAATGTTGGACTGGAAAGAAATTTCACACTGCTATCATCAGTGGGTGAACGTTCTTTTCAGGGTCCCACTTCCGTATTTCAAACCCACGCACGTCAGCTTCTGTTCAGCTGTGCAGGCTTTCGGAATATTTTAACAGAATCCTTCACCAAAAGGTTGAAGCTTACATTCACCACCCCCAAATCCTCTAGTATTAGTGGAAATGCCAAATAAAAGCTTGCGAATTGTGGGACCTTTGCTGAACACATGCAGCTCAGTTTGCAGCAAGATCATTTTGTTTTAAGAGCGAAGTGGTAGGACTGCTAGTCTTGAAATGCAAACCCTTTCTAATAAAACAGTTAGGGATATGAAATACTGCTATTAGTATAATCCTGAGGTAGTTGCTTTAATCTCCTCAACAAAGGAGCGCTGCCATCAATTAAGAACAACAGGAACAACAACAACAAAAGAATGTGGTGGTGCTTAAAAACTTAAAATCATTTCATTTTGTTTTTTTCTGCAACTAAATGAATGCATACAACATTAACATTGCACTCCATTATTTCCATTGCGCACAGAACCCGGAAGAAAGTTGTGAGTGAAGGAGGTGAGACAATGAAGAGACAACACAACTGTATGGATTGAAAATCGGGACACATTTATTAAATTTATTAAATCCCTGGGTAACCGTTCCACTATGTAAGCACTATCCGGTCAATGTAATCAGGCAAAATATTCTTTGCTTTCTGGATGTCGATTATAGAATCAGAACCCCTCAGAATTTTCCAATTTGCGGAAAGGGGGACATCCCCTGTCACAACCCCCCATGCCACAAAACACTGGGTGTGCGAAGGAATATGGCCCCACAGCCAATCCTTTTCCCCTCCCCACTGGAGGCTTCAGGCATCACCTGTCACCACCAACAGTGCCTCAGAATGATCATCATCTCTAGCCAGACAAACATGGTCTACTCAAACCAGCCTACCTAGAGAAATGTGACCAACTGAATCGAAAGAACATCTGCCAAATCAACCTAAGACGCTCCCACTCCACTTACAGTGTAAAGCAGGCAAAATAGGCACACAGCCAAGCAACTCTTGATTCCTCCACACACCCACTACCCCTCCCCCCAATCAAGCAAGATGGACATAGGAAACGGCATTTGTGAGACACGTATTTGAGTGAACTAGGACCACACATTTTGTAGGAGATCTCCAGCAACCTACAAGCTGTGTGGAACAATGAGGAGGGGGATGTCCATGCCACCACTTCCTCACTGCATAATGTAAGGGTGAACTCTTTAACTTGGCAATCCCTGGCCAATTCTCCTCATAGGATTGGAACAGAATAGGAAAAGAAAATCACTTGCCATACCCAATTGGGCAAGCCGATAAAAAGCTCCTCCTCAGCCACAGTATGGAACTGGTAATACCTGCACTGGATCCCTAAGGGCTATGAGCCACCAAAATCCTAAGAGCCCTGACCAAAGGTGGGGCAGCCTTATATAAGTGAAGACCCTCAGCATGCCATGCCATTTTTATGCTATGTGTTGCACTGTGGCCAGGAAACTTTATGTACGCAAGATAGACATTTTTATACTGCACCTTTAAGAATAAAATTTCCAGGGCAGTTAAAAGACACGAAAATGTCAATTAAAATGTCTTATATTATACTGCACCTTTTGACATCTTCCCTTGGGCTTTAATCTAAGCATGGGAAGCCAGGAAGATTGCAGATCACTGGAAAGACAGATGCACCCTTCGGACATCTCATAACTAAAGTAAGCACAAGAACTCCACAACCCACCCATGAGAATTTCACTATAATTTTCTTCTCCTTTGGAAAACAAACAAACAAAAGAAAAGGAACAACAATCTCTTTTTCTATTGAATAGAATCCAGAAGGAAGTGTTTGTTGGAAACTATTCACAGAACACTTCTTACAACTTTAGTGAAGTTGATGGTATTCACAAATAATGAATAATCCATAGCAGACAACAATATCAGATACCTGTTCTCTGAATATATAGGCCTTGCTCTAGAGCAGAGATGGGCAGCGGAACCGAGAACAGAACAGAGATGGGTAACTAGAATGTTTTTAGGATGTTTTTTTAGGATATTTTAACAATGTATATTATGTTTTAATTCAGTTTTATGTATTTTACCATTTATTGTTGTTCCCCACCTCGATCAAAATGGAGAGGCAGATAAGAATTATTATTATTATTATTATTATTATTATTATTATTATTATTATTATTATGTGGTTTACAGTTCCCATCAGCCCTATTCAAGAAAGCTAATGGTGAAAGATGATGGGATTTGTAGTCCCAAACATCTGGATAGCTAGAGGCTGTCCCCACCTAAAGATTGATAGTGATTCTTATTTACCATTGAAATTTGAAATTAAAGGCACTTATGTTAGTGTTTTGACTGACTTGCTCTATTGATTTAATGGGACTGAAGCAGAACTAATGTCTGAACAGGAGCTATTATATATAAGTCATTATTCCAAGGGAAAGACTTCATTCTGACCTCTCATCAGAACATCTATAAATGAAGACATGCATGTCTACTACAACCTTTATCCATGTTATTTATTTCTTTATTGCATTTCTATGCTGCCCAATAGCCCAAGCTCTCTGGGCAGGTCACAAAATATATAGAAGTAACAATGGGTTCTAGTCATCATTGGCCTAAACCATTTGGCATGATAATTGGATCTTGTGTCAAAAAATAATTTTAATCCAAGTTCACCAAAGATCGTTTAGTAGTAGAGATTAATAATGCCTTATATTGTGCAGGTTTAATTAAAATTTGGGTATATTCTGTGTTACAGTTGCTGTTCATGGTTTCCTTCTATTATTCTATCTCAGAGGTTGTTACTGCATCTAATTTAGATCTTTTCAATTAATTCCTGATCAGTCTCCTGTTGTTAAGAAACAATGATTACATGGTCTTAAACCATTCAGTGAGGTCCCATTTTTCTTCACTGACATACAAAAGATGGGTTCCAAATGCTAGCTCTGCATTGAGCTGTTATTTTAATGAATCATCTACAGTCTAACGTAATGTTCGACCACTCTTTTCTGCTTGACAGTTCTCTCTTAGCAAACACTACCAGAATCTTTTCATAATAGGCTTTTAGAGCCTTTCCCGAAACCTTGGGAAAGCGTATTAGATTGTCTTTCTATTGACTCAATGGGCTGAAGCTCATGTTCTTTAATTATCGAAAACGCAAAGCATTCCATAGCTCACTTCTAGACTTTCTCCTGGTAAACAAACACTGAGAAGAGGCACGCAAATAAAGCCAAATTCAGCAAGAAATCTGAATTTCAAACCTGCTGTACTTAAAACTTTTCCCCTGCTGAGTAAAGAGCATCACCAGAGGCATTAGAAATTCTAATTCTGGGAAGAGAGTTTACTCAAAAAGTCTACTAGAGTTCAGAGCTGTACAATTCTCCCTGTGCTAGGGAAGACATGCAAAGGAAAGGCTGCCATTTGCAAGCAGGTTCATCTCAGATATGTAGTAGCACTCACCTTGCTCCTTCTTTAATGTGAATAGTGCTGATGCTCTAAATGCTGAATTTATGGAGGCTCAAAACACACACAAAATACACTTATTTGGATGTAAGTATCAGATACTGTGAGGCTTACTTTTGAGTAAACATACATAGGAATGAACAGTGAACTTCACAATGAGGGACTGATTTGACCCCCCCCAACCCACCCCTATCTATCTTATTAAATGCCTCATAAAATAGATGTCTCTACATGTTTTATAATGATAAAAAATGCAGAGCCGCAATCAAATCAACAATATAAAACTAATAATCATGCCAACACAGCATAACATACAATATCACATTGTAGTCATTATGCACACCTGATTGTGTGAACAAAGTTCATTGCATCCATATCCCAAAATAAGAAGGCGAGACTTGACTCTGCTCCTTTCCCAACCCTACCAAACAGATGGGCTGGGGTCATCTTTGCTCAGGCAGGGCATGTGGGATGACAGTGGGTGTGTGGTATGGTTGGGAGGCACTGGGGGGTTGACTTTTTAAGGCCATCCACTTCCACCCTTCCTTCAGTTGCAACTTTTCTAGCATCTACCCCCTGCAGTGGACATGCAGAAGACCATTGCCGTTTCAAGGAGTTAGTGGGCCTGTTGTTTTAAGTGGGCAGCTATGATGCTCTTCTCATTATTTCCCAGAGTCAGCTATCTGTCCAAGATTGTAAGACTGGAGAAGCTGTTATTAGCCTTTAGATAGCTCTTGACTAGATCTCAAAGTCTGTCATCTAGTATAGGCAGGAGTGCCTGGGATCATTATTATTATTATTATTATTATTATTTATTTATATAGCACCATCAATGTACATGGTGCTGTACAGAGTAAAACAGTAAATAGCAAGCAAGACCCTGCCGCATAGGCTTACAATTATGAATATGCATAGGCTCTATACAAAGAATCTCTATGAGGATCATCAGAACAGGCCGGAATCGTGTTTCTGTATCGTTACATACCATTGCTCTGCTTCCAGCTTCACTTCCACATTGGGGACAAGCTCAAATTACACAGGGAAGTGTGCAGAGACCACATGGCCCCTGCAGAACAATGGAAACAGCACCCTTTGTAGATGAACTTTCCTGCACATAGCAGGAAATATCGACAAATCCTGAGTTGTTGTTGTTGTTTTTAAAAAAAGTCAGGTTTTCTGTGGCTTATTTTAAAATGTGAAAAGTAGGAAACTGAGCAGGAGACATGCAGCAGAGACATGCAGCAGCTTCTATATAGTCAAATGACCCGTGAAGATCTGTGGCTGGCCAGTTGTGAGTAAGGAATAAAATGCTCATCTGATGAAGGTTCTGTATATTCAAAGACCTGGAATGTTGGAAAGTGGTAATTAAGTAAAATGTTCTGCAATGAAAAGGTCTTGCAAAAAAAGTACAGAAAGCTATTTCCTGGCTTCGTCAGACCATGATAGGAAGTTTATTCTAGTGCTGGCATGTAATGTAGCTACTATTTTTGTCCCTGATATCCAAGTTCCAGAAATCAGACATTGGCCCTAATAAATAAATGTAATTTATTGACTTCTAGTTTTGGCTCTTTGGGTTTTGTTTGTGTCTTTTCTTCTGCTCTTAGGTTATTGTAAATATATTTTAATGATTGGCTTTTGTTTTTATGCTTGGTATATTTTATAAGCTGCTCTGAGTGATTCCTGGTTTGTTTGTTTTGTTTAGAGAAAAGGGGAGTGGAATTTCATTATATAAATAACAAAATGACACCGAAATTGTCTGTTCAGAGACAATTAAACCTGCCATATTTTAGCTTTTAGGCACTATGAAAAAAAAAATATTTCAGGATTTCCCAAGATTCAAAGTATTACAGTGAGACATCTAACATGATTATCTTTACCAGTGAAACTTTCTCTGTATATGTACTTTTGCTCTTTTTTTAAAAAAGAAGCAAGTCTGTTAACTTTACCTATATTTCCATTTATAAACCCAAATGCAGTTGAAAATGAAATGACATTATTCTTGCATATTATTCTTCTCTGAAGTTTTCAAAGAATCTGGAAAATTTGACTTACCTGAACTGTTAAAGGAATGTAATTTTTTGACAATTCCGGAAATGTTAACCTAACCATATGGCAATAGTTTTACATAATCACCTCAGAACAGATTTTGACATGGCATCCAACTGTTTAATCTGCAGCATATGAAACGTTTAGCAGGAACATCAGGTGGTCTCAAAGTATTTAGTGTCTTTTAAGTTATGGAAACACAATAAGGGTGGGTTGAAATATATTTTTCAACACAATAGTGTGCATAGGATTCCATACTAGAAGCTGTTGTCAGTGAAGAATTATATACAAGCAGAAATCATCCTAAAATGTAATTAAAATTAGTCAGACTTAATACAGGGGCAAGATCTACCCTACTACTTTAAAATGGTTTATAAAGGCTTTGACAACTGTTGGAGTATACACTCCATATACAGTTTTCAATCCATTTTCAAAGTGTTACATCCTGCTTGGTGTAGATCTTGCTGGAGACATGTAGATTATCTGGAACATTTAAATCTAGTGAGAAAATTAGTTCAGTTTGTTTTAATTCATTTTTGACTATAATTTACCGACAAATACTGTATACATGAATGCTTTCTTTTGATGTATTTGTCAGTATAAATATGGCTAGTACAATAAACATTGGATTACACAACTCATGTAGATTATCTGGAACATTTAAAACTAGTGAGAAAATTAGTTCAGTTCATTTTAATTCATTTTGACTATGGTTTACCCAGTTCAGAATTCCCAGTTCACAATTCCCAGAGCTGAGAATGTATGCAAATAAAAACTGCAGTCTAAGCCTTAGATGGGATTCATGGGACAAAATAAGATGTTTTACAAAATAAGAACATTTGAAAAATGCAAATGAAAACTCCATAATTTTTCAGGACAACAACCCCCCTCCCCAAGAATCATGGTTTAATCAATGGGAGAACAATGTATGGATTTAAAAATGCATACAATTAATGCATACAATTGGAAAAACACACACGAAGCTGCACACAAATGTTTGTGCAAAAAAGAAAAACGCACACACTCAAAGCTTGCAATCTGATACAGACATGAGTCAGAATGAGCTTCAAGGTAGAATTTGGAGAAACTTGATAAACGTTCATTTTCCTGATTCACATATTTCAATTTAAAACTGCTAGATTAGCATAAGCATAAAGCAATGGCAGATGAACATTGAGAAAAGATTGCAGGTCCATGATATCCAATGTCAATTCATTTTAATTAGTGTTAGTCATCCTACAATGAGGGTTTTTTAAAATATGGAATTAGATCCTAAGACAAGTTAACTTAATGAAGTTCATGGAAGTAAAGTTGTCCCTGCAGGCATCTATACAGCAAGTCTCTCTGGAGCAATGCAGATAGGGAAGAGCAGACCCTACCATTAGACATCAGGCAGCTCTGAAGTGGCAGCTATGCATTGGATGAGAGAGCAATGTGACACATGGCCCGTCATGCACCCACTATTTAGCTGTTTATCTTCAGGTGTGGTGGAGGATACTTACCTATAGTCAATGCTGGGCTCTATCTTATTCCCTATGCTGTTTAACATATACATGAAGCCGCTGGGGGAGGTTATCCGGAGATGTGGACTGAGGTGACATCAATATCTGGATGATACCCAGCTCTACCTTTCCTTTTCATCAAACCCAGGTGAGGCAGTGGCTGTTCTGAACCAGTGCCTGGGCACGGTAATGGACTGGATGAGGGCTAACAAACTGAGACTCAATCCAGACAAGATGGAGGTACTGTTAGCGGGTGGTTCATCTGTCCGGCGAGGTGATGTTTGCCCTGTCCTGGATGGGGTTGCAATCTCCCTAAAGGATCGGGTCCATAGTTTGGGGGTGCTCTTGGATCCAGAACTGTCACTTGAGGCACAGGTGAACTCAGTGGCAAAGAGCACCTTTTATCAGCTTAGGTTGATATACCAACTACGCCCTTATCTGGACAGAGATAGCCTAGCTACAGTTATCCATGCTCTGATAACCTCTCGTATGGATTACTGCAATGCGTTATACATGGGGCTGCCTTTGAAAACGGTCCGGAAGCTTCAGCTGGTAAAAAACAGGGCAGCCCGTTTACTAACAGGGACTGGCCAGCGAGATCACATTACGCCAGTCCTTTTACAACTTCATTGGCTGCCAGTCCAGTCCAGGCCCAATTAAAAGTGCTGGTATTGACATTTAAAGCCCAAAACGGTTTGGGGCCAGGTTATTTGAAGGAATGCCTCCTCCCATATGTACCTGCCTGGACCTTAAGGTGATCTACAGGGGCTCTTCTCCACGAGCCCCTGCCAAAGGAAGTGAGGCAGGTGGCTACTAGGAGGAGGGCTTTCTCCGCTGTGGCACCCCGGTTGTGGAACGATCTCCCCAGAGAGGTCCGGTGGCGCTTACACTGTACTCCTTTCGTCGCAAGCTAAAGACCATTTTATTCTCTCAGTATTTTAACAATTAATTTTAACTTAAATTTAAATTTACTGTTTTAATTCTGTATTTTAATTTTATATCAATTTTGCTGCGTGGTTTTTATCCTGGTTGTGCTTTTTATACCGTATTTTGTATTTGTGCTTTTAATCTGTTGGTTGTTTTATTATGGTTTTAATTTTTGTGAACCGACCAGAGAGCTTCGGCTATTGGGCAGTATAAAAATGTAATAAATAAATAAATAAATAATCAAAATGCTGAAGATTCAACTGCCTATCCAGTTGGCTTTTCCTCATGAAATGGGAGGGGAGCACCATTTTGTTCTTTACCTTAGGCAGCAAAATATACAGGCCTGTCCCTGATTTGTTCAAACATCAGGCTTGGAACCTAAGAAAAAAGTAACTTACAGAAGTTCATAAAAAGGCTGTTTCTTTCCTCTCCTTCCCCCCAGAAATTCCTCATTGCCATTGTATAGGAGGGCTCCCTGACTTTCTTGAGAAGCTTTTCTGGAGATACAGAATGCTGCAGTAGTGTATGGTGGAAATGAGAAACTTTCCTTCCGTGCACCTCTTGAAATTAAGTTATCTGTGAGTTATGAGTGCAAAGTAATTATGCTAGAGTACATATTTGTTGGCTTATAGATATGGGAAAGAAATGGGAGGACATCAGAAATGAAATGGGAGTATAGATTCATTCCAACGTTACATGAGTGAGTAACAACTGAGATGTCCATGTGAAGGGAATAATTTTGAAATGATTCCAGTACTAATTGCTTCCTAGCAAAACTAGGCCATTTATAATGGCAGAACTGACATAACTGGATGCAACAATAGTAAAACAAGCCATGAATCCCATCTTAGAATGCTGGCAGGGATTTTGAGGTCATTTTCTCTCTCTCTCTCTCTCTTGCAAACTGATCAATAAGATGTTCTCATCACATAATCCACATTGCATTCATTCCTGTAATATATCTTAACTTCAAGTGTAGCTGTGGTTAATTGCTAATCCATATTCATTGAACAGAACAAATGAGAGCAACCAAAGTGGATGTTTAATGTTCTATCTCATCAAACGTGCAAACTTGTGGGCTCTTTTTCTTTTTGTTCTTTTGAACTCATGTGTTGGCGTGGCTTCTTATCCACCAATTTACAAAACCTTTTGCAATTTAGCATTTTCTTGAGTGAGGTTAGAAGGCAGCGTTTTCAAACGAATCATATTTGATAACAGAGGTGCTAACTAGATATGCTCTGTATTCGTTAAGACGGTAAGAACATTTACATCCCCTGCTAAAAAATACTATAAATAAATTAAATAAATAAATGTTTTCTAATGGTAATTTAGTAATTATATTACGTGCTTTTAACTCACCCTGGTTTTTACCTGCTACAGGAACAGTTCAAATGAGGACTTCCAGTTGCTATGCATGACCTACTACAGAACAAATACTGCTGAAAATCTTCACTCAGAGAACTGTGGTAGACACCAGCTTTTAACAAACTAAACTGCCCCTAGGTGAAAGTATGCAAAGCCACAAGAAGGGCCCTCCTGGATGTGGAAAAGGGTCTATCTTAGGGATGTCAGAAGACTCTGTTGTGTGTGGGTGGGTGTGAAGCTTGATGGATTTTTTTCTGGTTCAACCCTGAGGATTTCATTTCATTTCCATCTGTTGGTGTCAACTTGCTCTGCAATTAAGTCAAGCCAATATACAGATTCTCTTTTTAAGGGCTGCAATTTGCACATCCCAACCCAACAGGGTTTGTCATTTGTACAAATTGTAATTTGCACAATTTGTGGGGGGAATCTAGAAATGTGTGCAAATATTGCCATGCATTTTTAACCAAAAAAATGCTGCTCTTGTGCAACTACTCACTAGCCCTGCAGAAGCATATACCCCTCTTGCAAATATCCTTGTCAGTTTCATTCCCTCTGCAAATAGCTTTGTTTAGCCCAGCAGAGACATGTTCTGTACTTGTCAAACAACTTCTCTCTCTCTCTCTCTCTCTCTCTCTCACACACACACACACACACTCACACACACACACACACCCCTCTCAGTCAGGAAATGCTGCCATAGTAAAATTATGGAACTCACTACCACAAGATGTAGTGATGGCCACCAATTTGGATGGCTCTAAAAGGGGTTGGATAAATTCCTGGAGGTAAAGGCTATCAACGGCTACTAGCCGTGATGGTGTGTGATTTCCAGTATTGAAGGCAGTAAGCTTGTGTGCACTGGTTGCTGGGGAACATGGGTGGGAGGGTGCTGTTCCACCATGTCCTGCTTGTTCATCCCTGGCCGATGGCTGGTTGGCCACTGTGTGAACAGAATGCTGGACTAGATGGACCCTTGGTCTGATCCAGCATGGCACTTCTTATATTCTTACTGTAAATGAAAGCCAGGAAAAGGAGGGTAGAGGCCACATCTGTCTTAAAACTTGGGCAAGTGTGCAATGAAAGTGGGTTACTGCCAAGTATCAGTTCATATCTTCAAACTCTGAGCATCAGTGGGCAATCTGGGCCAGATCATAGAATCATAGAATATCAGAGTTGAAAGGGGCCTACAAGGCCATCGAGTCCAACCCCCTGCTCAATGCAGGAATCCACCCTAAAGCATCCCTGACAGATGGTTGTCCAGCTGCGTCTCAAATGCCTCTAGTGTGGGAGAGCCCACAACCTCCCTAGGTAACTGATTCCATTGTTGTACTGCTCTAACAGTCAGGAAGTTTTTCCTGGTGTCCAGCTGGAATCTGGCTTCCTTTAACTTGAGCCTGTTATTCCGAGTCCTGTACTCTGGGAGGATCGAGAAGAGATCCTGGCCCTCCTCTGTGTGACAACCTTTTAAGTATTTGAAGAGGGCTATCATGTCTCCCCTCAGTCTTCTCTTCTCCAGGCTAAACATGCCCAGTTGTTTCAGTCTCTCTTCATAGGGCTTTGTTTCCATCTTTGTTCATCTATGTCATTATAACACAGTAGTGTATATTCTACCCTCGTCCCCTTTTCCCATCCCGACAGTGTCGAAGCATGCACAAAACATCCACTGATATATATTTTTTTAAATGTGTAAATTACAATTTGTGCCCTCCTCATGGGTTCTTGGTCAACAGTGGGTTGCCCTCTGTGTGAACAGAGGGCCAGACTAGATGGCCCCTTGGTCTGAACCAGCAGGGCTCTTCTTATGTTCTTATGAAAGTGTGTGAGAGAGAGGGAAAGTGTGAGAGAGAGAGTACACACATACACACCAAAGTGCAGCTGTACATAGCATAATAGCAAAGTGATTATGCTCAATATGATTGCAATCCTATGTAGTGTTACCTAGGACAAAGCTACATTGATCTCAGTGATGGTTAATACATAGGTTCAACATGTAGAATACACTGGGCTTTAAAAATAAAATAAAATATCTCTCTCTCCAGTCAGCTGAAATACGACTGTTAGGTTTTAATTAAACTTGCAAGCAATCTTGCAAAGAAGTGTTACCACTTAAACTGCTGGCATGAAAAGAACATTGTTTAAGTAAAAGGGTAGGGAACATCTCCAGGCTCTGCTTGTTTATTTTCCTCATTTCCTGACTTCCTTCTGCTAATCTGTGGCTAGAAACAGTGAAACCTAAAAGTCACATTATCACCTCATTCACTTGTGGGGAGTCTGTCAATTACATTGGCATTCCAACAGATGATGTCATCACTCATATGCAAATACCCCTGTGTAACACCACTGATTTCCAGCAACAGTTAGCCAGAGGCTTCAAGCAGGAAATAAAGGTAGGAGCCCTTCCCCATTTGATCCAAATATCTGTTGTTTAGAAGTATACTGCTAATATACAAAGAGGGTCAATTAAGCTGTCATGGATCATAGCCATAGACAAAAATATAGATATTTTTTTAAAAAAAAACACAACACAACCAGGGCCAGATTAAGACATTCTGAAGCCCTATGCCATGTCAAGATTCAGAGGTCTTATATAATAATAATAATAATAATAATAATAATAATAATAATAATAATAAGCATTGCATTATAGATTTTTTAATACATTATATTTGCATATATACATAGGCAAAGAGGCAATGAAAAAAACAACTAAATGAAACATACTTCTTGCAAAAAGCTTTATTTGCATTATCAAATTCCTTGTTTTAATTAGCATATATAAAACTGAAGACTTCAATTATAACAAATCTTATTTATCTCCAATGTATGTAGAGTCCCCTTATCATATGGTATCCTAAGCTATGACTTACTTGGCTTGTTCCTAAAACTGGCACTGACCAAAGCCACTACCACTTGCAATAGTGACTCAGCTAAGGCCATAGCTAGACCTAAGGTTTAACCCAGGATCATCCCGGGTTTGTCCCTGCCTGAGTGCTGGATGCCCTGTGTGGCACTTACATGAGCAGGTTTGATCCCAGGACAATCCTGGGATAAACCTTACGTCTAGCTATGGCCTAAGTAAATTATGCATTGTCAATTTATTTATTTTCTTGATTTCCCTTAAATTCCCCAAATGTTCTTCCCAAAGAAATCATTCAGATTCATTTTCATGAATGGAAGTTGGCGGGAATCTTTTCTACTTATTTGCTTTTGGAATAAATTGAATGGATACTTATTCAGAGCCGGGGGGGAAATCCAATTCATCAACTTTTTTACAGTCACTAGCTGCTGTTCTTAAAGTAAGGGAAAAGCTATGAGGATGTAGTTTAGGGGACTTAAATACTTAAAAGTATGTATTTAACATTGTAGAAGTGAATATATGTATGGATACATCATGTACAGTCCTTATATGTATTTGTTTGTGGATGTTGATTGGTAATTTTAATTTGATATGTTTGTGTGTGTGTGTTTAAAAGAAAGTAATGGGAGAGTCAAGAAGTTAATAAGCAAGTTTCCTGTTATCTTACTTGGATGAGATCCACAATGCTCAATTCTGTTTGTAAAAATGTTCTCAGCTGCATCCCTGTTTATACAAATATCCTTCAATACTGGCTGTCAGCAGAAAGTGTGCTTGCCAACATTAACTGTGGCTTAGGGCAGTATGTACAATTCTGGCAAGTTACTTTGGTTCCAGGTCATAAGAACAATTAAATAAAAAGTACTTAGGCTGTAAATCTGTAATAGGATCTGCCTCTTAGGGATCCTAGAAGTATTTGTGGGGTTGTATCTATTAACATATGGTGCTCTTGGTAGTCCTCTAGAAGAATGAATTCGAGCTTTCTCAGCTGGCTCATTTGGAGGAGGCAATTGCAGGCAGAAATGCTGAGCTGTGAAGATAAACAGGAACTAAGAATGGAGTTGTTTAGTCTTCTGCTGTGTACCTAACTTAAATAGGTCAACCCTATATTTGAAGGGTTGCCCAATCCAAGTTTAACAGTAGAGAAGCATCAGAAGGGAGAGCAAAGACATTAAAGTTGCCTAAAGAGTTATCACCTGAATAGCAGACTGAGCAGGTATGCAGACCACCCGGTCACAATGGTAAGATGCATTGCATTAATGTTTAAGATACAGTAAATTGGCATCTGTGCAGATGTGCCTTTGCCTCAAGACCTGCTCATAACAATCCTCCTTGGTCCATCAGAGTCCATTGGAGATGAAGCAGGTAGCTAGAAATGGGCTTTAACTCAGAAGTTTGATAATCAAGGCTCTCCTAGTTCAACACTGGTAGCCTCCGAAAAGAACATAAAACCACTGGGGAATAGCTCATTCATTAGGAGAATTCTCTCCACCTTCACCTACAGCATGGACTGACACCAGGCAGGTAAATAATCCCCCACAGTTTCTCAGTATCAAGTGCATGAGGAGAAACAATGTCTGCAGTGGCTAAATCCTTCAATGGTGTTTCTCCCTGCTACTTTTTCTTGAGAAAATGTGAATTACTCCAGCCCTGGGCAGTTAAGGCAATTGAAGCCTATTTGGTTTTTGCTCTTAAAGAGGCAATGTAGGAAGAAGGGTACGTCTCTTCTCTCCGCAATAAGTTCAGCAGCTCCTGGAAAGCATATAGAGGAGCAGACATTGGAGTTTCCCATCGGAAAAATATCTCCCTCCTGTCTTCTCCCCCTCTCCTTTTTGGGTTCAGCTCCCCATCCCTTATCCACCTCCTTTCCCCTCCTTTTTTAATCAAGTGCCAGCCTGCTTTTCCTCCTAACATCCCCTCACTTCCAGGTGAATCCAATCACAGCCATTAGCTCAAGTCTGGAGTAGTGTTGCTATTCATTGCCACTGCCACCACTTGTAGCTGCACCAGCATAACCACTCTCAAGGTGCCCAGTGGTTCAGAGGACATGGGCTGCCTTGATGACACAGCGATGGGTCCGATGGGTCTTGGGTAAGAGACAGTGAGCCCCACTGATGCCTTATACCATATAACTTAGAATGTGCATTGTTTTATATACAAAATTGTGTCCTCTTCGTTGTTGTTGTTGTTGTTTTGGTAATGCAAAAGTGGCTACCCTACTTTAGGTTAGTAGCAAGAAATGCTGTTGTGAGTGGCCCTAAACAAGGATGGGATGGGAAATTGAACCATCAGGACAGTAATAAAGGTAGACTAACAGGTAAACATTATGAAATGTTATTCTAAAAAATTAAAAAAAAATTCTAACATTAAAAACAACTTGGTTAGTGTATGTCAATTATGTCAGTTCCATTGCTCTGAAAGAATCTTTGAAGGCAAGAACATGCATAATCAATAGTGAGTACAATACCACCTGCAGACTTTTCCTTAAATTTACACAAGTTAAAGGACTAGATGCCTTGTTTTTAAAAGAAACCTGAAAATTCAGGGAAGGGGGAAATGTCTCTGAAGGATTCAGGTGCCCACTAGGCTTCCCTGTGGCCATAGCCCTCATTGTCAGAGCTACTTTGAAAGTTGAATACAGTGGGCCAGTTGGGAAATCATGGTTCCCCACTTCTTTAGCATTCTTCAACCTGGGAGGCAGCTCTTAAGAAATATTAAAATGGCAAAACATGAGGAATGGAAAGGAAACGCCTTGTGCAAAGCATAGGAATAGGTCTAAAGAGTTGGAGCATGCTGAGTGGGAGAAGATAAGTCTGTTTGTAGAGGACTGTAAGACTGGGAGAGGCATCATAGAAAATCCTTCTTTTGCTCTTGTAGCTAGGCAGCTGGACAACAGGAAAAAACTTCCTGATTGTTAGAGCAGTGTGACAATGGAAACAAAGAGCTAGGGAGGTCATGGCATTCAAGATGCAGCTGGACAGCCATCTTTGAGGTATGCTATAATGCAGATTCCTGCATTGAGTAGGGAGTTGGACTTCGTGTTTAATATAGCCTTGAACCTTCAAGAACTCCTTTAGAGTTCTGTCTTGTTCTGATTGAAACTCTGCACGGATTCACTGCCCTTTTGATATAACAGCCTCCACTGAGGTCCCACCATCACTATAGTCAAATCCGTGTCCACAATATTCCATATCATCCTTGCTGGCATGTCTGAATAAGGTGCAGCATATATACATTGCTGGAAAAAGCACACAGTGAGAAACTGGATTTGTATATAAGATGCATCCTCAGGAAAAGGTGCCATCATTTCCATATGTGGTAGACTGAACTTGTTTGGATTTCTTGGAATGATGAAAGTTTTGAATATCTAATCGTGGATGGTCCTTGGCACTTAAATAACAACAAAACTGATCACAATAATTTGATGCATAGTGTGATTATACCATGTTGTCAGAGCTAGGGAAATTGCCATGTCCACATTTGGATTTAGTGTGTCATTTGGTACAGTGTGTAATTCCATAAATCCACTTATACATGCCTCCATACCTATTCTCTTCCTGAACTGCATGTAATTCCTGCTTTGAGTTTCAGTATAAAGCAGCTCTAGAAACAAAAATTAACTAGACTACATTACCGAATGCTTTGGGACTAATGCAACAGGGAAGGTAATTACATAATAAGTCTTATACGTCCCTGACAAGGTATACATAAGGTGCCAAAGGCAAAGGGACTCTGATGTAGCACAGATCTTTGGAGCGAGAACACAAATAGCCAGATTCCATTGAAGATGGCTATTTTGCAGGAAACCATGCTATCCATTAGAAAACCCTTTGGGGCACAGATCAGGACAGGCTGCAGCTAAATGCTAGCACTGGAACAGCTTTTAATGTATTTGCTTGAAAGTATGTGAGATATCCAAACTGTGTTTTGTCCATTAATTTCTCAACAATTTGCACACACACACAGAGAGAGAAGCTTAACCATTTACTTGAGTGTAGACTACAGCTTTTGGAAAGCCTGGTGCAAGATGCACTCACATGTCTTGCTCTCTAACTGGGAACACCTTCTTGCCACAATTATCATTGTCCATTCACCCCTCTCCAGCTGGGCCCAACTTCACCAGTCCCCAGAATGAGAGCCCCAGTCAAATGGAGGTGTTTTCTTGTAACTGTTTGCACATCTGAAAGGGGCAGGTGAATTGGCAACAACAGCAAGGAGGAAAGTCAACAGTGGCCTTGCTGGGGTGTGGCCTTTGATACCTGCCTGATGATGCTTACCTCTGATGCTGGCTCTACCACCCTTCCTGTTGTGTTAGTCCCATAAGCAAATGAAGATCTGAAGGTGTCAGGACCATACCATTTGCACATTAAAACAGGGGTAGGCAACCCACAGCCCTGGAGCTGCATGAAGCCTATGAACACATTTCAAAAAACCCATTAAAGTTATCATTTCAGATGTCTGGCAAGACAGGATGGCTGGGGAGGAAGAAGGGATGAAAGAGAATCAGAAAAGTGAAGGGGGGAGAGAGAAAGATAAGTGGTGACTGAATGAGAAAGAGAGAAAGGATATCTCTACTCTCTCTTGGCCCATCTTCTATGGGCTTCAGTCCTACTACAGTTGGCCTGAGGCCCCTAACCCGGAAGGGGATTTATTTATTATTACATTTATATCCCACATGTTTTTCTTTAGCTTACATGGTCCTCTTTGTCTCCCTTTTATCTTCACAACAGCCTTATGATGTTGGTTAAACTAAAAAGCAGTGACTGGCCTCAAATTAGCTTCATAGCTGAGTGGTACAGGGCTTTGCTTAGGGACATGTTGCATATTTTTGTGAGGAGGTCCGCAATTTCATATTTGAATTCTTTGAGAACGCTACGATGGGTACCACCTGGACCTGGGGATTTATTTGCTTTTAATTTGTCAATAAGGTTGAGAACTTCTTTGTCACTACTATTTGCCTCAGTTCCTCCAACTCCCTTCCTGAAAACATCAGTTCAGACACAGGCATCTGTCCTGTATCCTCTGCAGTGAACACTGATGCAAAGAATTCATTCAGCTTCTCTGCAATTTCTTTGTCCTCCTTTAATACTCTCTTAACTTCATTGTCATTCAATGGTCCAAATGCTTCCCTAGCTGGTTTCCTGATTCTAATATATTTAAAGAATTCTTTATTGTTGGACTTGATTTTATTAGTGATGTGCTCTTCAAAGTGCTTTTTTTTTTTTTTTTTGCATCTCTTTTTGTTTCCTTGCATCTCCTTTGTGCCAGCTTGTGCTTCCTTTTATTTTCCTCACTTGGGCAAGACTTCCATTTTTTTTTTGAAGGAAGCCCTCTTTTCTACAATAGCTTCTTTTACACATCTTGTTAACCATGCTGGTGATCTCTCGGAGTTGGTGCTACTAAGCAACGTTGTGTGTATTTTTCATAACATGCACATTTTGGTGCTCATTTTTAACACATATATCTTTGTTTTAATTGTTGGAATTTGCTTGTGTTATTCAGAAAAGTGTGTACTTTTGACTGCATATTGATTAGTGATTCAGGTTGTGGAGTGCCAATTGTGTTTGCTCTCATCAAGCTGTAAATCCAATTAAATTCTCACCCACCCTAAGTGTTTTATTGATGTATACATGTGCATTGATAAAACCAGAGACAAAAAGAGAACTATCATGTTACATTTGTGCTCATAATCCCACTGAGGTTCATTTTGTTTTATTTGAATTCTGGAAATCTGGGATAGCTGGTAGGTCCTCTGAGGAGTTGGGTGAAAGACAACAGGCCTTAGCTCTCTGGCTAATAGGGCCATGGAGCAAAATGCTGAACAAAATAGACCAATGTGCTGACTCAATATAAGATAACTTCTTATGACAAAAGAGCTAAGACACCTTCTAAACTGTATCCCAAGGTACACTAGTAGACAGTAAAGGTTTGAACAGGGCTAGAACTGTAGCAAGGGTCTGTATTTAACAGAAATTATAAGAAGATTTCTTCTCACATCATGATATTAGATCAATGTTCTTTTCCCCCAAGGACAAAATCCAAACAGCCCTTAAGCACAACTCCACCATTCCAGGGACAGAGGGTTCAAAAGCGCTTTATTGATTAGTAATCAAGGCCTGGTCTCTTCAAAGGGAGCAGTCAAACAAAAGACATAGGGAATACGGTACAGTATTTGAGCTTGCAAGGGGCAGGGCCCTTTTGCAGCATTAACCAATCAGAACATAACACTGGGGCATAGCTAATTATACTAAACAATTCTCTCTGTTCTGTAAACAATACCTTTGGCCTGACAGTAAGTTACAGAAGTTAACTTTGACACAGCAGCACTGGAGCCACTTGGAGCCAAAGCTCTTGTTTATGTTAGATAAGAAGGATGCACTCAAGGAGACATTCTCACATACAGGACATCATGATATTTTGCTTGCAATTTGATGGCTACTTTACAGTTTCCTGTTAAAAATGGAGGTGGTTGTGCTAACAATGATGTTCTTAACAGTAGTGCTATAAGCTTCCCTTAAATGCAATTTGAGGGGGTTAAATTATCCCCCCTCAAGAACATTGGAACTAACTAACATAAAAACATAGTGTCAAAAACTATGGAAGGTACGATGTAGTTACCTATTCTGTGGCAAACATTTTTCTTTCTTTTTTTGACCATGCACACAAGATTTTGAGATTCTGCATTCACACTGTTCCACATGAAATATAAATAGATCAGAGTCATTTCTTCATTCAGGTAAATCTTATTGTTATGTGCAAAACCCCTTGGCATAGCTAACAGAGAATATACACCCAACTAATGGAGGTGACAAATGAAATTATGTGACACTAAAATTGCCAATGAGAGAAGTTTTGTGATAGCCAAAGCTCACACAGCCCAATCACGTTTGTCATTGTTGCAAGAAGGATATAGTAGCAAAAGCTTTAAGTGGTGACACAGTTTTGTTCCCTTGAGTGAGGTTCTAGGAAATCAATTTACAGGTTGAAGTTTGTGAGGTAAAACTTAAACCTTGATGGAGGCCTATAGCATAGAACAATCTTAAAAAAAGATCCACACACCCCCTAAAAATAATGAATGTAGAAGAAACCAAAATGCAGAGATTTGTCCATCCAGGCTTTGAGTGTTTTGCTCTTAAAAGCCGGGGTGTGAATTTCTGTGTATTCAACCACGTTAGTGCTAAATTAGGGTTCCTGCCTCAGTGTGATAGAGTACATGTTTTGCATACAGAAGGTCCCATGTTCAATCACAGGCTTCTCCAGGTTTGGTGAGGAAAGCAATCCCACCTGAAACAATACTGGACTAAATGGACCAATGGTCTTGCTCAATATAAGGCAGTTTCCCATGTGCCTATATGTACAATGTGCTCCTCTTCATGATGAGAGCAGCTGTACTCATTGAATTTGGCATATGCAGATGGCTGAGAATTTCATTCAGTTCATTATTTGATAAGAATCTACTAAAATTGTTGGCTCCTTCATGAACATGATGGGAAAAAATTGGACAGTCCAAAATGCCTAGAGGGTCCCAAGTCGTGGAAGGCTCAGTTAGACCTGTGGCCTGATCCATCAGGGAACTTCTAATGTTGTTATTAGGCATGTGTTCTGCTCCGATTAGTACCAGAGAATCAGAAGCGAATTGGGCTGATCCGCCTTGCCCAGAGGCAGAGTAGAAGTGGACCACGGACCCCTAGAAGCAAGGTGAAGAGAAGCACCCATTTTCGGAGCGATCCTCTTTCCGCGGACCGATCCGATCGCCATTTTGAAACATTTCGCCCATAGGATTGCATTGCGGAAAAGAAAGGGGGATAACTGTGTTGTTTTTGAAGCTATCTTTCTGAAACTTCTTGTGCTTAGAGAGTCATGGCTGGGGGTCATTTTGAGCCTACTTTTAGCTGTCTGCGTGGTGCGGTTCGCGTGCTAGAATTTTTTTAAAAGTAGGGTAACAGCGGGAAAAAGAAAGATTAGATTACCTCAATTGCTGAGGGGCAGAGCAGAGTCAACTCCCGGTCATGATCACATGATCCCAAAGTTGGAGGAGGGGATAGTCAAAATGGGTAACTTGAGATTCTGGGAAACTTCTCTTTCTACTCTGAACGGAGTTTTCCCAGTGTTTTTTTAAACTTTTTTTAAAACAGTAGCTCCACCAAATGCACAAACACAACCTGAAATCATACTAACAGATAGGAAAACACACAGCAGTGCTACCCACCCTAACTTTGGGGAACAACTGAATACATGTGGTGCAAGGCGATGAGCTCCTCTAGGGCATGTGGATGTGCCCTCACTCTCCTGTACTTGGAGGGCCATAAGAGCCCTCCAAAGAGTGGAGCAATGCCTCTCATGAGTTGAAGTGAGTGCTTGCTTCTAAAAAGAGTGGTACCTAGACAGGAACAGTCAAATTGGTTGATGCTTCCCGCTTTGGGCACGTCCACCTCCACCCCCCATTACTGGTAAAAGACAGATATAGCCTTTTTTAAAAAAGTTCTTCTTGTTGTTTATTCAGCAACACTGCTGCTTTTAATTCCACCCCTCCTTTGTTTATTTATTTATTTATTTATTTATTCCATTTTATATGCATTACTGGCTTATCCTTGGCTCACTTCCTAATGCCCCCAGAAATGTCTGCTGCCTGCCTGCCTTCCCTCCCTCCTCCCCTGCCCGCCTCGCAGGGATGTTGTGTGTGTCTGGCTTTGACTCAGGGGAGAAGTCCTTCCTGCGCTCAATTAGACTTTTGGAAGTTCCAAATCCATTTTTTCAAGTGTGGAAGAAGATTCATATTTAGGTTGATCTCTCTCTACTCCCCAATTCATGGCATCTTGGGATTTCCTTTGAAATGGCCCCATTGAGCTGTCTGCAGGTTTAAGCTCCACCAAAAATCAGAGGATGATGGGATTGCCTTGTACCTTGGCATGATTGTGGGTCTAGATGGCATCTGTGAGTGTGCCCACTTCCCTTTTTTTAATCTGTCCAAATGTCAGAGAAAAGTCCATGTCTGCAAATGGGGTGCCCGATTTTCATAAATTCTCCAAAAATCAGGGGATGATGGGACTGCCTTGAGTCTCTGCGTGCATGTGTATCCCTGGATAAGCTTTCATGGTGGCAAGTTTGAGGTTTTTAACGTGCAAATTGACGGAGCTATCGAAAGGGGTGTGAATGGGGTGTTGGATTTTCATAAATTCCCCAAAAATCAGGGGATGATGGGACTGCCTTGAGTCTGGGCGTGCATGTGTATCCCTGGAGAAGCTATCATGGTGGTGAGTTTGAGGTTTCTAACGTGCAAATTGAAGGAGCTATCGAAAGGGGTGTGAATGGGGTGCCCGATTTTCATAAATTCCCCAAAAATCAGGGGATGATGGGACTGCCTTGGGTCTGGGCATGCATGTGTATCCCTGGATAAGCTATCATGGTGGTGAGTTTGAGGTTTCTAACGTGCAAATTGACGGAGCTATCGAAAGGGGTGTGAATGGGGTGCCCGATTTTCATAATTTCCCCAAAAATCAGGGGATGATGGGATTGCCTTGAGTCTTGGCGTGCGTGTGTATACATCCATGAGGTGTCATGGTGCCAAACTTGAGGTTTCTAACTTTAACAGAAAAAAAGTTGTATACTTTTTTAGCTTAATGCAAGCCTATGGGGGGGGGGGGAACGGAGCTCCGTTCCGGATCTGGAGCTCCGCAGCAGAGCAGAGTGGACATAGGCGGAGCGGGGGCGGGGCGGAGCGGCCTGATCCGCAAATCGCGGATCTGGAAGAGAAGCGGAGCGGGGGGTCCGTGCACACCTCTAGTTGTTATCTAGATGGGACACACACACACACCATAAAACTGTTGTATTAAGTGCAGAACATATATCCGGGGGCATGGATTTTAGGAATTAGCTTCTCCTGTCAAATTTTGAAATGAAACACCCATGCACATCCACACCCTCACCCACCCACAACACATTTTAAAAGCCAAAACGTTCATCTTTTACCTATCTTTCCTTCGGGATCTCCATAGTGCAAACCTATTCAGCATTTGATAAATTATACAGCCTAGATTTCCACATTGCACTGTTCTTACTTCACAGGGTCACTTCTTTCTATATTCAGTCAGATGGTCAACACTTTCTCATGCTACCATTCTGGAATTAATGTTGCTTCTCATTTTATATTGTACAATTTTATATTTATATTGACTTTCTACCTGAGAATATCTCCCACCATTTGTGCCCATTTCTCCCCAATCAGCACATTTCACCTTGGTTTTTGCTTTTGCTTTCGGGCCATTGATTAAGTAAAACAAGCAAAATTGTCTTCGTATTGATCTGCATGTTACTCTAGCAGGCTCTTCCTCCCATGCTGAACTATATTCACTTATAGACATTTGCTTTAATATCCAAGGCAGTCCATTAATTCACCCGAGCAACTCAGCAACACCCATAACATGCTGACTTCCCCTTACGTGAGATGGATCAGATTCCCCAAAGATGAAGAGAAATACGTGAGCAAGTTCCCTCAGTCAGCTTTCTTTTCCATTGCTGTCAGACTTGGAGTAAAGGTGTAATTCTTGAAAGCCACTCCAATGATGATGATGATGATGATGATGACGACGACGACTTGGCAATGCCCATCATGTCTGTCTAGAAAATCTGCCATGAGCGAGAAAGAGGTGGTAATAATAATAACAACAACAACAAAATGAAAATTGTGTGGTTAGCAAAAAAAAACACCAAACAAACAAACAAAAACATTGTTAATGACCTATTTCTGTTATTGCATTTTAAGTTATTGCATTTTGCTCTTCTTTGCTTTACAAAGGATTAAAAGAGGGATGCAGGACTGAGTTTTAGTCCAGGTACCAAATTGCGGTTGCATTTTAGCTTACAGCTCTTACTGGCACTACCTAAGTCTTAGGGGAGCCATTTCAGCCTTTTAGAATGGGAAAACACAATATAAAAAACTGAGAAATCACCAACAGGTTGGTAGTTGGAGGAAAGGGTGTGGGTCCAGGAAGAATGTGTTTGGCCATCTAGGGGACTTCATAGGGTGGGGATAAGACCCAGGCAGGCTGCATCTCAGCTTCTGTCCCAGGATTAAAACAAGAAGACTGCATACTGTTTTCTACTGATGAAACTTGAAACTGTAGTCTCTATTTGTTTCTTACTTGGGGGGATGGAGATGGGTGAGATCAGAGACCAACGTCTGCCTTCTGGGGGAGACAGTAAGATGGTTTATCAGGTTTCAGTGCTGAATGAAGGTCATCTTTCTTCCTTTGCAGAATTTTGGTAGCTGGTTATTCTTCTATCAAGGATACAAACCTCATTCCCATCTAGAAATGGATGGATCAGTGGGATCTGTCCCAGTTTGCCAGGTGCCCATTTATAAGTCTTCCCTGTCCCATTTCAGTGTCAATCTGAATTTTAAAAATATCTCCCCCAAAATCCTCATATTTAAACATGTATTTTTGAACATATTTCCTCACAAAATGCATTTGGAATTATATTTCTGGATGAAATACATGCTTTTTATCCTGAAATTTAATTCCAAATGCATTTTGGTACATTGTAAAGCCAAGAAAGGCATCACAAAATGTGGAGTAGTGGACAAAAAGGGAAGAATAATGACAGCCTGATCCACAGGTTAGCTCAAAAGATTTTGATCAGGTTAGTTTGCATTAGTTTTTCACAGAAAGAACTCCTCCAGCCTCCTTATTCCCACCTGACTAAAAACTATTCCAAAATAACAATGCTGTTTTGCTTAACTTGTTAATTGGGTTACTTTTTTTTTTTAATTGCAAATTTAAACCACCCCATAACAAACATTCTTTTGGTGGTGTACAATACTTTAAAGCATAAAATACAAACAATGAAACAATTTTAAAATAGCACATAATAAAGCAAACAACAACAACCAAGTAGCAGCAGCAGCAGATGATGATGATGATGATGATTGCGAGAGGAAGGCAAAATAATGAGATGAGACAACAATATTGGAGTTATAGTGCCAGATTCATTTATGAGGTATAAACGAGGAAAGATGGAGGCCTAGGTGGGCATCCTATCTTGGCCAATGTCTTGGCCATAATTGAGTGTGGGCAATCTTTTCGTATCCTGACAGGTAATGCATGTTGTTCTCCACCCTTTTGGGGTAGGTAGGCCTTCTGATGTCACTCCCCCTCAGGTTACAAAACTGTGAGTGAGTAAGGTTGGCCTAAGAGGTAAACTTTATCCCATCACCTGGTGCCACAGGACTCCCAGGTGAGGGCCTCAGGTGTTACCAATCACCTCAAAGGTACCTTTTGAATGCTCACCAACCTTATTCTTGCTCCTGATGCCCACATGCCTGCCCCTTCAATGCGAGCAAATGGAACCAAATTAACCTATTAATACACCCTCACTGTCTTACAGCGTGAAGTAGGTGGAAAAACTCCTAAATTAAAGGACTTCAGAGTAAAAATATCCTACTTGCCCCCCCCCCCCAAGGGCAACCAGCGAACCCACACTGTCTACAGGGAGGGAGGGAGCCACAAAACCTGAAAGTGGTGCGGAGGGGCGAGGCTAGGCCTTAAATAGTGTTGCTTGCCCCTCCTAGAATCAGTGGCACCACCATCATGGGGTACCCGCACAATCACCTCCTCACACCCATGCGAGCCAGGTGTGGTGATGAAGGCTCTGATGATGATAATAATTGCTATATCATGAAAAACTGAAAAACTAAAACTAGCAGCAAAATAAAAGAGTGCTAAGACCTCAAAGCTCTAAAAAGAGCTTGTAATATTTAAGACCACATCCAAACTATGCCATAAAAGTGTGCTTTATGTCTAACCTACTCATGTGCTAATCGAGCATGTTAGCATATGTTAATATTATACCATATGGTGATCCAATCGGATATTACTCCAGGAGTTCAGAATGAGAATTCACAAAGATCAAATCCTTCAGGCATCCTTCATCTTAAAGTGTAAATAGGTCCTAGACCTGGTGGAAAAAATACCAGGTTCCTGTGAACCTATATGAAGCTGGGTATAGGATTTTCCGATACATTATTCCATATCATATTCATCCAGTGCATGACAGACCTGGAAGCCTTATCCTCTGTGATATATTGTGATTGCCTCTATCTTACCCAGTGATTATTGCACTCTTAATACTTCCAGCATTATAAATGTAGTTTACTAACTAGCACAGATCAAAATAATTATTTTACACCATTTTGATTGCTTTCCATTGCATCATATTCTTCTCACTTTTATGCAGTTGATTTTATGAAATGCAAAGATTTGCTGTCTAGTGTAACAATAGAAACCACATTACAGAGAGCGGATTGCAGTTAAACCATGGTTCAATTGCTCTAAAGTGGTGGAGCTATATTCAGATATGTGATAAGAATTATATACCCCTTATTTCCAAAGGATCAGAAACTCATGTTGGTCCCATTTAACCTTAATAGGCATGTCTATTCAACTGGTTTCTTTCTTGGGGTGGTGGTGGTGGTCCTGAATGTGTATCCTTAAAGTTTGGGTCCCAAATGTGAAATTGCATAGAGCAGCATGAATTAAACATGGAGCCAAAAGTGAACACAACACTCTTAACCTGGACCAATGGGGATATTCACCATAGAGCCATCACACTATCCAAAGCCCTGCTGAAAGAAACGTAAGTGGCTTGGTGTGTGTGTGTGTGTGTGCGCCCACATTTTTCTTCCAATACGTAACTTTTTTTTCCTTCCAAGCCCACCAAAATAAATGGGGAGGAAAACACCCAGTGGCGGCTGGTTGCTCCCATGTCAGTGAAGCTGTGAATCTGCTCTGAGTTTCAGTCAGACCCGGTTTGAACTCAAAAGGAGCTATCCAGGGTGCTAAACCGATTTGGGGGATTGGGTTCATCTGCCTGGATAGCACCTTTACACTTCTGATTGTGAACCACCCAGAGAGCTTCGGCTATTGGGCAGTATAGAAATGCAATGAATGAATGATAGATAGATAAATTCTGGCTGAAACCCAGAGTGGCTTCACAGCTCCACTGACATCAGAGCCACCAGCCTCCACTGAAAACATCTACATGAGTGAGAGTTTAAGTAGCTTACCTGCATGTGTGTGTGTGTGTGCGGGCGCTCAAAATGGCAGCTGCATGGGAAAAAGTGGAGCCAGAAAACTATGAGCTTGCCTGATTTGGTCACCCAGACTCCAGCTCAGGAGTCTGAAGATTGGCTTCCAGGCGAGGGGTGGGTGTGTTGAGCTGGTAAAAACTTGCCAAGCTCCCCCACCTCCAAAGCAGACTCCTCTGATATCCCTAGGTAAAATAATACTAATGCTTTTTATTTATTTATTTACTTATTATTTCATTTGTATCCCACCTTTTTTCCCTCCAAGGAACCCAACATGGCATATGTAATCCTCCTCCTCTTCATTTTATCCTCACAGCAATAGCCCTGTCAGGTAGGCTGGGCTGAGAGACTGTGACTGGCCCAAAGTCACCCAGTGGGTTTCCACGGCTGAGTGGGGACTAGAACCCAGATCTCCTGACTCCCAGTTCAACACTTTAGCCACTACACCACACTGGCTGTTGCCATTACACCACCACCACCATCATCATCATCATCATCATCATCATCATCATCATCATCATTGTAATACACCATGTTAAGTAGAGAGGGTCTTTACTTATCATGGTGTATGCCTAAAACATCATTTTGCTGATAAGAAGATATTTTTTTTTAAGATTTAAACAAATAAATGTTCTAAAATGCTTCTTAACTCACTGAAGGCATTTTGGTGCCTGAAGGAGCAGCAAAGCTAGAGTTGAGCCATACCACAATTAAACTGTCGTACACCCTGATCTTTAAACTGACTGAATGATTAATTGTCCAATATAAGCACACTAAATTAATTCCACTCAGTTTACATCTTTTAATAAAAAAGAATATTGCAATTAGCTTTTTGTTTTGTTTGCAAGAAAACAGTTAAACTGGAATGTACATTTGTAGTAAACATATATAAATTTTAACCATTCTATGGGTGTTTTATCATCATCATCTCCTCCTCATTTTCATTGGTATTTAGTGATAGGCAAATTCTTCTACGCTTGATTTGGAATGAGCAATTATGAGAGAAAGTGGAAGAACCTTGACTCCTCTGAAAATTCTACATTTCCCCCTCTGCAATTCCTCTTATGGTTGCTGTGATGGCTGTCATAGTATTTCTCTCTTTCTCCCTCCTTGGTGGTTGCTCTACCTGCTTCATCTCCTTTTTCTCCCTCTTTCCCAGTGGCATTAGACAGGCAGGCCAGTCTGTATCTCCCCAACCTTGGCAATGCCATGGCATAATGACATAAAGGCTAGAGGAGAAAGGGTTCAGGTAATTTGGTTCTGTAGGGTTCAGAGGAATGAGTTCTGGAACCACCTCCTCCTCCTCCTCCTCCTCCTCCTCCTCCTCCTCCTCCTCCTATCACAGAGTTCATATTGTGTTCCAAGGAATTATTTCACTGACGTCACTATTTGTGACCATGAAATAAAGAGGTGGCACTCATTGGGTTGGGTAAAAGAATTAAAGAAAGATCTGCAATGGTGAAAACTGTGTAGACCTTACTTAGGTTAGCTAATAATAGCAAACCCAACCATGATCATAGGCTGAAGACAAGTGGTTTTGCCCACCCCCTCTCCACACCTTTCAGTGTCAAGGTCCCAAGACTCTAAGAAATCGTCTATTCAGGTTCCCTTTCCCACTCCAAGCCCCTTGCTGGCAGGTTCTGGAAACTACGTTTTGCCTTAAAAGCACCTTCAACTCGTTGGACGCTCAAGTAGCTGACACGGCTTGGAGTGCCTTTTACCATCTTTGGTTGGTTCACCAACTACAGCCTCTCCTGAACAGGGATAGCTTGGCCATGGGGGTACAGGCATTGGTAACCTCAAGATTGGATTACTGTAACACGCTCTATGTGGGGCTACCCTTGGAGCTGCCCCTTTTCGGCATGTAACTCCTCTGCTGAGGGAACTGCACTGGCTGCCTATTCACTACCGGGCCAGGTTTAAGGTTCTTGTACTTGTGTACAAAGCCCTAAACAACTTGGGACCAGGATACCTGAGAGAGCGCCTTCTCCCTTACCAACCTGCCCGGCCACTGAGGTCATCCGAGGGCCTGCTCCTGGTGGTTCCACCTAGATCCATCCTCCGATTGGAATCCACCAGGGGAAGAGCCTTCAGCGTGGCGGCGCCCCTCCTGTGGAATTCCCTGCCTCTAGAGGTCAGGCAGGCTCCAACCTTGTACTCCTTTCGGCGCCTACTGAAAACATCTTTATTCCAAGAAGTCTTTCCTTAATATGCAGCCTTGAATCTCTGTTTTTGCTTCTTTTAAATTTTGTTTTAACTGTTTTATTCTGTTTTTATTTTCATTTTATCTTGTACACTGCTCCAATATTTTTCAATGGGGAGCGGTATGTAAATATTCTAAATAAATAAATAAATAATAAATAATCTGCTTACCGACAATTCAGGTTCTTTATGCCCATTGTACACACACCCTCCATAGCTGTGGCCAATTAATCTATTTAAAAGTACATCCTCCTGCTAAAAGTTAATTATCTCCTATCGAATCTATATGGTGTGGGGGAAAATAGTCAAATGTGCCAAGCCAAGCTGACTGCTTGGCCTAAACCCCTCCTCCGCTCCATAAGCAACCATCGTTGTTGATACTGAATGCTGTGCTGGGATAGGTGCTGGCAAAATTGCAAGTGTACTAGAAAGGGAGTGGGGCTAACAGAAGCCCTGCCCATCTGCCCTTGGGTGAGGGAGGGGAAAGAACCAGTCTTGTTGTTTGTTGGAATGTAGTGCCCCATGAGGTCCAAGCCACAGAAATAAATGTACCTCTGACAATTAAAACTGAGCCCAGCCTTATAATCGGAGTAAATACTTTGGAATTAAGACATGTTGAATGTCTCTTTTCAAATACTTGACCCAGATTCAGATTGTGGGAAGGGGATTTGCTGTGGCAGTAAATTTGAGGACACGAGCTGCAGTTATTAGCTTTTGCTACCATGGCCAGATCACTCTATTCCAGTACATGTCAATTCTGTTTCTGCTTTTTTCTCAAGATGGATCCATCCAGTTTCTAAATTAATCTATCTGCAAAAAAATCATATGCTCTTTCTCCCAGACCACATGTTTATAAACACAGTTTATCTCAAATTGTGCATTTCTTAACATCTTTATGCTAAAATCGATAAATAATGATTTAGTGTATTTTTTACTTCATTTCAACATTCTGAGAAGTGAAAAATCTGAAGATAATTACATTGCTATTTGCTATTGTGTCCAGGAGGCACAAATGAGATCTTTTTTGCATGGCCATTCTGTGTTTTGGAAACAATATCTGCTCTAATAAGAGAACCATTTCATTAAAACTTCTAAAATCCCTGCTATAGATGGAATCCAGTGGTTTCATCAGTCAAGAAAAGTAGATTTGAAAGAAATGACTACATATTATTCTCCTTGCTGTAGCTTCAACCACTTCTTCACAGTAAAACTATGCTCCGATGATAAAGGGAAGAAACGTTAATGAAACACGTATGTTCCCTTCTTTGAAATAATCTGCTTCAGATATCTAACCAGCTTTGATTGAGCTTCTGATAGCTATGTTCTTCTGCCACTCATATTACTGTCTATGCAGCAGCATTGATATGCTGATGCAGATGCAATACACTATTCTTTGGCTCATCTAAATGGAATATATTGGACATCTTTATAATATTTGATTGATCTAAGGGCAGATGGGGAAGCTACAAGAACCAGAAAAGCATACGATCTATATTCCAATAAGCAGAGGAGGCACGGTTCCACTAAAAGTAAGAGAATGAATATGTGCAACCTGTGGGTGAAAAGTTAGGGGCTGAGCTAAAGATGATATTATAAAAGTTGGTTGGGAGGCAGGATTAGATGGAAGAGGCAGGCCGTTTCTACACCTGCCTTTCCCCCCGGGATTGTCCTGGATTCAACCCTGTGCATGCAAATGACACACAGGGGATCCCGGAAGCAGGCAGTGATGATCCCTCCATTTTTCTGGGATAATCCTTAGGTGTAGAAAGGGTTAGAAAGGGTTAGAAAGTGTAGAAAGAGACAGGCCCAGCAGAACAACTGGCAGAGCCATGCAGTAGCAATCTCTTTTCTTAAGGCACCACCTCATCCCTGGCCATGCTTTTGCCTCCATACCTCTGTCTGTGTCACTGCCTCCTCATTTTCCTTGTTGTTTGTAAAATCTCATGAAAGCAAATATTACTGGAGGGGGGCACACAAAGAAAATCTAAGGCGCTTCCCACCTTCTGCAATGGGAAAGCTATCCTGAGCTCTTTGGCAAACCTAGAGCTGGCCCTAGGGAGATATGGATTTTGTAAAATCCATTCCATCTGCACTTCATGGATTTCCAGGGGCCTTTAATTCTGCCGTCTGCTCATTGGTGGAATCAGAATTCTCCCTTCTCCAAATTATCTGAATTTGTGAAAAATTGCATTTGTGCAAATTCATATTTGCATAAATTTGGACTTGCAAAAATGAACCTCTCCATCTTCACAAGAATGTGCAGATTCTCCCCATATGCATTTTTATGCTTTAGCCTATGGGGAGAATGCACATTTTTGATATGTATTTCTCTACCACTAAATTTGCATAAAATTCCAGAAAGTAAGAGAACTGGAATTGGTGCATCTTGGAAAAAGCCAGTCCACTATGGGATCTGTGGGTCTGATTCATAGAAATCTGAACTCATTTGAATCCACTGCAGAGTTTTTCCACATCCCTTGCTGGCCCTTGACAGAAATAGTGCTGTCTGGGAGATCTACAGAATAAAGAGCTTAAATACAATGACTGTACCATCAAGTCATGAATTGCATGTCTGTATGCAAACATCACAGACAAAATGATGATGAGAAACGGACACATAAATGCAGACTCCAAACTGACAGACAACCAGACAGAATTCAAATTATTTAACTTCTTTTTCCTAAGAAAGACACGTGTTAATTGTTTTCTTTCCACTTTTCCCCCTATCCAACCTTCACTTTCCCTCTTTTACAAAAATGGAGATCACCTCCTCCCCAAATTGAAATGGTGCTGCTGATATTACTTACTTTATTCAGAGTGTGATCCAATTGGAATCATAACACACTAGTCAAAGTCCAGTGGTTTAGAACACGATATTTAGCATTCCTCATCAATACCACTTCTTCTAAACAATAATATCAACTGGAGGTGGGAAAATCAAGACATCCAGACCAGTATTTATCAAATTTATGGAGGTAAAAATAGATGGCTCCCAATGAAAGTCCCACTATCTGATTTCGCCCCCCCCCCCATTATACTCAAATCCCACCCACCCCTTCACCTTCTAAAATAGTAGTTAAAGAGGCACACACCACTATAAAAGCAGGGGGTGATTGTCCTGCAATTCCAGAAATAAATACGAGGAAGGTCTCCTAGAAGTTGCAGTGTAAGGATCTAAATTTGCAGTTCCCAGGTTCAGAGGAATCTGTAGCCATATTTGTCCTCTGCCCCTAAGATTAACATAGCACAAGGGGAAGAGCAGAGATAAGCCTGTTGGTTGTGTGTCCCCCATCCCACTGAACATCCCTATTCCTGAAATCTCTCACATCTTGGCTCCCTTCTGCAGAAATTCAGCCCCCAAAGCATGGAAGGCTGCAGTAACAGTGGTCATCATGGGTGTGTGTGGAGGTGGATAACAATAACTGAATAGGGGCTTTCATGTTTAGTGGGGCATAAATATAAAATAAAGGGAAATGTTCTTCACCTTTTTCTCTCTTAATAGGCTCTGGCTATCTGGCAGATATCTCCCGTACTCAGGCACCTTGGGAGTTTATGGTCTGACTTCAGGTATGCACTGAAACACAGTTCCATTGTTGCATGCCAGATATCCCAATGAGTTGTGCGCAGGGTACCTGTGACAGATGCTCCTCTTCCTCTAATCCATAAGTGGTCACCTTTGTAATTTCAAACTACAGCTTCCCGATAAACAAACAAAACGAACAACTGTTTTCCCGTGTCCTCTCTGGAGCCTGCAAAGTCAGTCAATGGTTTCAATCCAGGTGGTAAGCAGCCAGATAAACACACATTCTCTTCACATGATTACCGATGCAAGGGCCTCCCACTGAGAAGAAAAGCTGTCTTGCTTTGCAGAGGAAATGGTCTGGACCCAGGCCAACTCTCACTAGAGGCCATACAACATTTAGAAAGGACCGTGGTAGATTCCCCCCCCCCCCCCGGTCTGGGAGAACTTTATGTATTCATGAAGAGTGTTTTTAACTATCAATGGAAGAGGCTCACAGTCATTTTCAAACTCACATAAATTCTCCAAACTTCACATTGAAACTCAGTCCAACTCCCTCCTCCTTTCATTTCTGACTTGTTTTTCAGTTTATTGGAATGGAAGACATGCACATTCAAACAGGGGAAGTGTGCACACTTTCCAAATGGGCCCTGAAAGGTGTGGCTGGAGGGTGTGTATAGCCACTTGGACTGGTGGCAGCCTACTTTGGCAATTGTTTCTCCTTCCCTACACTGCTGGGAGCGAGAAAAAACCCTTCCTCTTTCACATGGACCTAAGTAACATCTCCAAACCCTTTGCCATTGAAGAAATATCTTTAATTACTTTACCCATCTCAGTGGGTGCCATCCCTTTATTTCAGGGTATGGCCACCATTACTGATGTTGGTGAAATTCATAATTCTTTGGCACAGAATATGAACCCTGGGCCTAATGTATACCTGCTATTTATCCTGGGTGAATATCGAGACCATCCCTATGGGGCACATTGATGCACAGCTGGTTCCGAGGTGAACTGGGGACAAGCATTCCATTCTTCTGGGATATCGGGCACTGCAGTTATCACATTATTTCCCATCTCTTGGGGCAATCCTGAGGTCCGCAGGAAGTCTACCCACCTCCTGAAGTTGTCGCTGTTCCCTGTGAGTAGCAGGGCTCAGCAAACTGGCAAGAAGCTGCACGGGGGCAGCCCATAGGTATTGGGAGTGAAAGAGAGAGCATTTTCTCTACGACCTGGATGGCTCTCAGCATCCTCCAGTGCAAATATGTTTGTTATTTTAAAGAAATAATAGCTTTGCATAAGATCGCTGTTCCTCAATCGTCTTCCCTTCTTTTTTTAAATAAGAGATCCTTCAGCCACCTCCTAAATTTAAAAAGGTAGATGGAAACTCTGTCCCCCTTCCCAAGGTTAAAATTTTCTGAAATTCTCTGCCTCCCTGTGAAAGATGCAGAAAAATGCAGTGCCTTACAGGAAGAGAGGGGGGGAAATCCCCAAAATAGGGGGCAGGATTCACCACAGTGCTGATTTATGTCAGAAGCTGAAGTTGAGAGCAAGGATTAAGAGCAAGCTTTTGCGCCCAAGCCAAAAGAAACTGATAACACTCACAGTCTATATGCAAGAACAGGTGAGCAGGGTGGGCAGTGGAATTGACAGGCATCCGTTGGCCCTTCTACATCCTGAGGCCATTGGGCAGGTGACCCACCATGCCAACCCCCAAACCCCAGGCCTGTTCATTTGGCCTTAAGGGTAACAACAGCAGCCCTTAAAAACATGAAGGTTTATGGTAAATCAATGTAGTTGCCTAAGGAGCAGCCAGCTTGCTAGATTACATCTTTCTGAAAGGAAATCCTTTCAAATATGCTTCCCACAAGCTTTTCTTCTTTTTTTCTTTCTGAAATGGGATTTTAGCAGTTGTTGCTTCTATTACCGTTATACATTATTCATCTCTCTCTCTCTTTCTTCTGTCCAATTACTATTTCAATGTGGTTCAATAAGTGTTCATTTCCTTTTGGACTTTCCCTCCATTTAGTGCAGAAAAAAATATGTATCATTATCCATCTTTTAAGAGCAGCGATATTTTTTTTTTAGAATTCTTTTTATATTAATATTTTATATGGGTATTGTGTTTCTGTTAAAACTGACAATATGAAATCTTAATTTATTGTATTCAATATTGTTACCTTTTGGGCTGACATTTTATTACGCATCTGGTCATTTTAAAGTAGCTAGTTGAGAAAAAAGACTATAATAATGTGTTTGTGTGTATGTATGTATGTATGTATGTATGGAAGTGAGGGAGGGGGCATGCCACTTAGATTACTCAACATCAAAGCCCTCCCTCAATATGTTCCATAATGAGAAACGAAAATGGTTTGCACACATACATACACCTATCTATCTATCTATTGTCTTTCTATCATCTATCTAATTTCATGTGTTCCTGGAACTAACTAACACTCTCTGTCTGTCTGTCTGTCTGTCTGTCTGTCTGTCTGTCTGTCTGTCTCTCTCTCTCTCTCTCTCTCTCACACACACACACACACACTAAAATGTATGCATCATAAGATTAATATTGATAATTTTAATGTAATATGTTGGAAAACCCATATAGAAAGTAGTTGAAAATGGTTTATATTTCCACAATGTTGTGAATTTATGTTCAAAGATACTATGCCACTGAATACCAGATACCCAGGTACAACACTGGGGAAAAGGATGCTCGTATGCTTTTCTGGAGTTATCTGATGGGCTGAGATGGGTTAACTATTCCCACTCTATCTGACTAGCTTCCACCCCCTCTTATTTGAATGGGTGTGTCCATGATTCACCTGACCAAGAGAGAAAGCAGTGGACAATCCCCATTCAGCAGCAGGTTTATATACGCAAGCTGAGTGTTCTGGGCTTCAAGAAGTAAATAGTATGGGCTGTAGTTCCTTAAACACATTTCAAGCCAAAACACACACAGTAGTACCAGAATATATATAGTTCCAACTGTATTAAAGAATACTGGGAAGTGTGGGGGGAGAAGGATAGCAGGACTCTTAAGGAGGCAAAGTTCCTGAAGGAGTTGCCCAAGGAGTCCAGGATATAGAAGTAACCTTTACACGTGGCTGATAAGGCAAAATGGTTTTGAGAGTGGAGAGGGAAGTTCCAGAAATAAAACACAGACACCATGGCTTGGGACTGCAATACCTGATGGAACACCTCTCCTGACATGAAACTACCCGTACACTGAGCTCAACATCTAAGGTCCTCCTCCGAGTGCCTACTTTGAGGGAAGCTCGGAGGATGGCAACAAGGGAGAGGGCCTTTTCGTTGATGGCCCCCCAACTGTGGAATGATCTCCCTGATGAGGCTCACCTGGCGCCAACATTGTTATCTTTCAGGCGCCAGGTCAAGATATTTCTCTTCTTCCAGGCATTTAAGAGCATTTAACAAACACTAAGTTTGTTTTCTAATGGACCCCAGAACTGTTGTTTTTTAAATATGGATACTGATGTTTTTATATTGTTGTTTTTTATGTTTCTAATGGTTTTTAAATTTTGTATACTTTTTAAAGTTTACTGTTTTAACTTTTGTGAACTGCCCAGAGAGCTTTGGCTGTGGTGGTGGTGGGGTATATAAATAAATAAATAAATAAATAAATAAATAAATAAATAAATAAAATAGGGCCTCTTTATTTAATCATGGAGATTCTCCCCTCCATGGATCTGTCTGTGAATGTGCAGGAATCCAGGCAGGATCTACACTACTGCTTAGAATGGTTTATAATGGTTATGACAACTGTTCAGGCCCAGGAGACATGACATATACCATTTTCATAATGTTTTAAAAGTGTTATATCCTGCTTCGTGTGGATCGGCCCCTAGTTTGTTTATTGTCAGGCAACTAGCCTGCCCCTTGGGGTGAGCCACTCAGCTGAAAACAGGGGTCGGGTGACTCAGCCCCCCTTTACAACTACACTTGAGTGTTTGGTGAGACCGACCTGCGTCATCTCCACTCTGGCTGCATAGCCGAGTAGATGAGACAAGAAGGTCCTCAAAGGGAAACCCCCCGAGAAACAGGACCTCTGGCTTTCCCATCACCATCAAGGTGCCAGAGTGCTCACCATCCTTACTCTGACTTCCCAAAATTCCCACACAATCCTGTCATTTATAATTGACCTATTCATCCTCCACTTCTAAAGAATAGATCCAATATGGAGTAGGCAAAAACCTGAACATCACTAGATGACAGGGGAAATTCCTACTCGCCCCCCCTACAAAGCGGGCAACTGGATATTCCCATACCGGTTTATAGGGAGGGAGGGAGGGTGGGGTCAAAACCAAAAGAGGCCAGAGCCAGGCATGAGCGAGCCTGTATTCCCTTGGCTCTGACCCCACCTCATGAGGCTGTATGAGCGTCGAGCATGCGTACGCGTCTTCTATTTTATTTCTGGCTCCCTCCTCCCCTCCCACAAAAGCTATCCCCCGGCCAAGCTGTACCGGCTGGGTGGGGATTGGGTGTGTGTGCTCAAGTATTTTCAGACACAGAAAGGAACATGGACATGTAATATGGGCCTGCAATTAGAAAACAGGATGAAGCTTCTCACTTGACATAGCTTGGTATAAGTATTGGGAGCATGGCTTTCTTCCCCTTCTTGGCCAACAAAACCAAATAACTAAAGTCCCCTAATTGCATTTTTCTCCCCTATTCGAACCATCTGACCTCAGGTTTACTAAGGAGAACACATATTTCATATCTTGATTCATATACTGGTGCTCACTGCCCTGACAGCGATGACTAGTTAAAATGTCACATGCACATCTCAAAAAGAAGTTGCATTTCACAGGATTTGGAACAACAATATTGTTACAGCACTAGCTCTTGTTATTACATTTCAAATCCTTCAAGGTTAATTACATTTTCATAATAGCATGCCCTATTCAGCTATTGGAATTCAACTGTTTGTAAATGATCCATGCACCCTATATATTTCTCCACAGGGTTCATATCTGTGCAATGAGATTCTGCCTTTTAGAAGATCCTCTCATAATACTAAATGTTTCAAGCAATCAATAAATGTGAACGAGTAATGAAAAGCACTGAAGGATAAAATTGCAAATCCAGGGTCCAATCGCATGACTAGGAACAAGATTAAAGTTTTGCAGATAGACTATGTTCAAATGTAGGCAGCCTTCCCTCTTAAAATTAATTTCCATAGGCAGATCCAAACCTAGAATATGTAAACCATTAGCCTCCTTGCATATAGCACTTACATTAGCCATGAGATCTATTTTGATAACTGATAAATATGTTCTTTAAACCTCATGCTAGATAGGATTTCAGGTCATTTTGCAAATATTAATGATCACAGATTCACTATTTAAAAAGAAGAATAGGAAAGCTGTCTATGTAACAAAGCAATAGGATGTGTATCATTAATAGATCTAAGGCCATCTAAAAATGCAATGAAAGAGGGAACTCCCCCCCCCCTTGTCTTTAATTTTTGGACAAATAGGACAATATAGCCATTGTAATTCAGCTGTTTCTTTCATGTTAAACTTGAAATCCAGAGTATTATAACTTTACTATCCATCAGAGACAGATCGTGTCTATTGCTTCAAGTGAAAATGACCAAGGGTGCATTGTGCATTTTTGTTCTTTTATTATTATTTAAAACAACAATAAACATAATTAAAATAAATGACAGTTATTATTTGGTTGTTGTTGTTTTTTATTATTATTACTCATAGCTTCACAGTGCTTTTTGAAAGGTCATTGAGAAGACAACTTCAATGGTCCATAAGGTGCTGTAATTTATGCATACCTGTTTCTGGGAAATGTTCCAAGCAGAATTTTAAAGATTTTTTTTGGGGGGGGGCATCTCTTTCTCTCAACTTGATTTCTTTCAACAGCAGGTCTTTTCTGCTAAGTCTGCCCCTTTTGATTTGTAAGCATCTGAACTGTTTTTTAAAAAATGCCATTCTGCTAGCTTCTTATAAGAATCCGTAGAGATTTGTGGAAGTGGGTACTTTAAAACAGGACCAAAGGTGCTAATTCTAAATGGAGACTCGGACAGGTAGCAAACACAGAGTTTGATTCTCAGCAGATGTAAAGTTGTCTTTGAACTCCATTCCTAAACGGTTCCACATCCGTTTCCAAAGCCTAGTGGTAAAAGTTACTGCAATGTGCTTACCGTGTGAAAGCATAAACATTTCAGTCATTGCAGCAGGCATGAGGAGAATATACATGTTGGACAAGTGCATTCCCTAAAGTATGGCATCCCTTTGGTTCTGCTGTAGTTGAATTCTGAAGGATGTCCAGAAGGATGCCCAGGAATGTAAGAATGGATTCGGTGCTTGCATCCCATGTACACATGAACAAAACACTATTCTCATTTTTAACTTCTTTGAAGAGGAACACTCTAGTAGAACTCTGCACCAGCAGTGGCTCCGAGGAAACTTTGCACCTAGACATCCCAAAAGCAAGAAGACAGCTCTTACCATTGGTTGCCTAGTTTCTTGGCTGGCTGTTGGAGCCCCCATCTGTTACCCTAAAGACCACAGTAGAAGAAATGGTAAGCCTGGCAAGAGCTTCAGGGCTGCTGGCAAAGTGTCTGGTTAGTGGCACATAGGTATCATTGGAAGAAAAGGAAAGCTTGTGTAGACACTTGCCTTTCTGCGATCCAGGAAAGGGTGGAGCATATAGCACCTATATAAACTGTCATTCTGAGCTCCCATGGTGTTCCAGTTATAGTGTATGCCCATTCCTGAAGGGCTTGTTGTAATTGATCAAGGGTAGTGGCTGTATTTAGAACCACAGGCTTTAGCATGATGCATAAGTAGAGTCATGAAGAGTCGGAAGCGACTGAACACACTCCATCTCTGGCAGTTTAAGGTGGCCTATTGTATTTGCCATGGCTGGGCTTCCCTAAAAACAGGCTCCCTTAACTCCATCCCAACAACAACAACCTGGGGGAAATGCTGATGAGTTTTTACTAGTTCATGAATGGGTGTTAGTTGTGCAGGAAACATACATTCTACTAAAGAATTTTTCATTTTTCAGAGAATGGCACAAATAGATTTTTCAAGATCTCAGGACACAGAAAGTTTTGGTTCAGTTTTAAACTGCAATTAAGGTGCTCCAGAACTAGTGATGCTACCAATGTTAAAAAAATAAAGGACTCAGAATATGAATTTCCCCAGCCCGTTCTGCCTGGATGCATTCTGAAAAGAGCTTCTTTGTCTTAACATTTTCACTGTGCACAGAATGCAATGCAAAACAAGACTTAAGAGACAATGAATGGGTTTGCATGATACCACAACCCATCGTGGGCAACAAATCATGGTGGGTTGTCATGTCGTTTGAACCCAGACTGATTCTTGCAGGATGGCTTCTGAGTAGGCAACAAGTTACCCCAGCAATCCATGCCTTTATAAGGATACTGTGTTCTTATGCTTTTTATGTTTTTGAACTTTGTATATTTGTTTTAATATTTTCATTTTTTAACTTTTGTAAACTGCCCAGAGAGTTTCAGCTATGGGGTGGTATATAAATGCAATAAATAAATAAATAAATAAATAAATAAATAAATAAATAAACCCTGAATCTAAAACACTACATTGCTCTGTGTTGAAAGTGCTTCCCCATGAATGGTGCCCAGTTTTTAATTTAGGAGAAGACTCCTTAGAGTTCCAGAATCTCACTTCTTTAAAATTCAACCCTAAAACACATTTCTGTCTGCTCTACTTTTAGGTTGTAACCAGGGCCAGAGCCATGAGGAGGCCCCTCGCTAAATGTTCAGCTTTATTCTAAAAATGTCTCTTTCCTTTTAATGTTTGGAGTTATAATGAAAAATGTATAGGTAATATATCCTGCCAAAGTGCACACTGAAAAATAATATTGCTTTCCAATATTCTGACCGATAAATGTGGAGGTGTGGAGATATTTTGACAAGTGCTAGGCCTGTACTGTTAATTTTCTATAACTTAAACTGTCTTCTCCAAATATTGGATATGATTAACTGTTCAATTATGGGCATGTTTACTTAGGGGCATGTTCCATTGTGAAAGGGTTCTACCCTTAAAGGTGGCCTGGGAATATGATAGCTAGATAGCTGTAAGTCTGCAGTCCCATGTACACTTACCTGGGAATAAACTCTATTGAACATAATCAGAACTACCTCTCAACTTGGAGTAAGTATGCATAGACTTCTGCTGTAAATATATTTCACTCGCTGTATTTATGTTCTGACATTTCTTCAATGGTCCGTCATCTCCTGAGGTTCCCTCAACACAATTCTGGTGATGGGCTTGAATTGGATCCTTAACACAATGGAATCCTGAACATGAATAAGATGCCATAACGGGCCATAGCTCAGTGTGATAGAGAGCTTGCTTTGCATGCAGAATGTCCCAGCTTGACCACGAGCTTCTCCAAGTAGGACAAGGAACAAATCCCACCTGAAACTCTGGAGAGCCATTGCTGTCAACCAGTGTCAACAATATTGGGCAAGATGGACCATTGGTCTGACTCAGTGGCCCCGTTCAGACAACACGCTAAACCATGCTGCTTAACCACAAAATGGTTAATGGAATGGATTAAGGTTAATGCAGTATAAGGCAGATTCCCATGTTCTGACGTTGTCACGAATGTTGATTTGAGTTAAGAAGTCAAAGAGCAAGCAGAAGGGGAATCTGTCCCAACCAACAGCCATCTACTTGAGGCACTCTTGATATTTCTCCATTTCCTCCTGTTGACTTCCCATGCGTTATTGATCTACATCGAAATGGAATTTAGTACATTTGTGTTCCGTTAAAGGCTTCATTTACTAAAAGGTGTATATTCCTCTGAAATGGAGGGACTCCCCCCCCCCTTCCTAGATAAACTGGGTATTTGTGACTTGCTGGCACACTGCACTGATTCTTAGCTGCGCTGTAACAGCATGTGTTGCAGTATGTTTATTCGCTTGCTTAACAAAAGCCATTCTCTTTTATTGTGCCCGCACAATGGTCACAGCATGATCTCTATTAGTGTTTATTTCAATGCACATAAACAGCTAAACATGCTGGAAAGGTTGCACAGTAATTCATTATCAGCAGTTTCAATTAGGGATGGGCACTGACCCCCAGTTTCAACTCAGAGCCTGAATCAGTGCTTCAGAAAATGGCCTGATTGGCTCAGACTGATTCAGAATTCATCCACTTTGACTCCAGGGCCCAATCTACACTAAGCAGGATACAACACTTTAAAAACGTTTTGAAAACTATATATGTAATGTGTCCTGGGCTTGAACAGTTGTCAAAAAAACCATTATAAACCTTTATAAGCAGCAGTGTAGATCCTGCCCTTATGAGCCTCAATTGAGTTCATAAATCCAAGAGTTTATAATTCCCAATGACTATCATGGGGACATGATTAATCCCCATTCCCCTTCAGAATGGGATGATACTTGTAGGCATAGTAGTTGGCAGACCATCTGAAAAAGAGGACAGGGCTCCTGTATCTTTAACAGTTGTGATGAAGAGGGAATTTCAGCAGATGTCATTTGTATGCTTGCAGCACCTGGTGAAATTCCCTCTTCATCACAATACTTAAAGCTGCAGGAGCTATACTAGACTGACTAGATACAAAAGAGGGCAGGGCTCCTGCAGGAGTGGTGAGACTCATCGGGAAGGTAGCTGCAGGTTTGGTTTCTCTCATGCAGCCTTGATCACCCAACTTTGTCAGAGCAGTGTGGGAGGACTCGTAGGAATGGGCAAACTCTCTGGCATCCTGGGTGTGCTCTGCTCAGCGGACTCCTGCCAATTGCCCAGCGTGTGTGCAGGCCGAGTTGCAGATGGACTTCTGGTGCCCAGCAAGAGGTTACATCTTTTCTTTTTTCTTTTTTATTCTTGGTGGTGGGGTGGTTTTTTTGGGGGGGGGGGGGTCCACGAGCTGCAATTTCCACAAATTAGTCACTGGAATATTTATGGAAATTGAGATTTGCGCAAATTCATTGGGCATATATTTCTGTAAAAATGCAGGCATAAAGGACCATTTATGGACATGAGTTTGCACAAACTGCAATTGGTGTAAATGTTCCCTGCTGAGAGTTTGCGCAATTCCTGATTTGCACAAGTTTGGAATTGCACAGATGATGATGATGATGATGATGATGATGATGATGATGAAGAAGAAGAAGAAGAAGAAGAAGAAACCATGAGTTTGCCTGACTTCACACACTGAGTCAAGCCAGCTCAGGAATCTGTGAGCTGAAGTCTGGGGAGCCTAGATCCACCCCCAAAATGGATTCCTCTGACATCCCTAAGGAGGAGACAATGCTGTAGTGACCGCCATATCCTAAACATAACATCAGAAAGGGCCATTTTGTTGGATCAGGTCCAGTGAATTCTGAACCTTTTCTTTTCTTTTCTTTTCTTTTAAAAAAAGACACTTTTATCTGCCTTTAACTGGAACATTTTAAGTGTTTCAAGGATGGTAAATTCTGTGACTAACCCTCGCATGCCAGGTCCCCTGAATCAGCAGAAAAGATATGACAATGCTGACCTGTAAATCCTTTTATCAGTTCGTAGCCAGCAAGCTGTTAAGATAGAGAATTAAATGGGCTGCAGTTTCATCAGTTCTAGCACGGCTCCGATTTGATTGGAAGGATGTGAGGATGACAAGCCCATTCACTTCTCCCTTACATGGTCCCTGCACTTCTTTCTAGAGATGAAAATATAATGAGCCTCTGAAAGTTAATTAAACTCTAGCACAAGGACAAGGGTGAGAAAATGAATCAAAAATGCTGTTGCAGTGCTCTGAGCAATATTCCAGTTTTATTATGACAGTGTACTGTACATATGGCTCAGGGACATGCTGATGTTACAATGTTATTGCACAGTGTTTTATTGACAATAAAAAATCTAGGCTGTCTTGGATGTAAAAAGGTCATTTTTTTAATTTCTGTCTGTTACCTTCTTTTACATATAATCATATGAGCTGGTATACTCAGTTGCATGCACACACAGGCTCAGTTCACACATTAAGGACAGAATGCTATTGATTGATCCCTTGACTGCAGAACGACCTGCCAGAGGAGATTCGTCAACTTAACACTCTCTCCAAGTTTCAGACAGCCATAAAGACTAATCTCTCCCAGCAGGCCTACCCAGATGAATGTTAAACCAAGAATTTCTAAGATCTGTTGATTGTTATTTTGATGCTGTGTTGATTTTATATGCTCTTTTAATGAATTTTATGGATCTGATTTATAGTGTATTGTACTAATGTTGTTCCCCACCTCGATCCAAAGGGAGAGGCAGGCCAGAATTATTATTATTATTATTATTATTATTATTATTATTATTATTATTATTATTTATCAGAAGCCCCTGAACATGGAGTCAACCAATTATCCAGTACAGGGTGGAAGAAGTGGTGGAGGTGATCTTCACCTCCTAGTCCTCCAAACCTGCAGCTTTTGCTAGACAGGCTTTTTAGGCCATCTAGCAAGGACATTTCAGAGGGAGAAGGAATGAGGCTGGAAAAAAACTCAGGATAACTTATATCCTGGCCTCTACAATCTCCTCCCCTGCCCACCCATGAGAATGCCCCCTTTCCTCCTCATTGAAGGTTGCTACTTCAACCTCAGAAGGTAGCTAGCAAGGTTCTTTCCACACCAGCTGCAAGGGTGTGGTAGAGGGAGGTCTCAGACTCCCCCTTCCGAAGTCAGAGCACCTCAGAAGGGGGAATCTGAAGAAGTCTGTGGTCACTGGGAAACTCCAATGGGGGCCATACAATTGCTCATTATCTGTCTCAAAATATTACTGGATAGAACTCAATTGGCATTGCATCACATGCAAAATAATTACTGACTGTAGTTAACCAAAGTAGAATATGTAACTTCCAAGAGCCATTCTCGCTCTCAATCCCCCCATCTCATATGTTATTTCTAGATCATAGCCATGTGAATGCCTCATAAGAAAGCCATTAAAACAGTTCTCATATATAATTCTGTAGAGCTCTTGCTCAAAAAGCCATGCTCCACAACCCTCCTAAGTAGGAGAAACAAAGTTTCGACCAAAAAATGCAAAATTGTCCCAATAATTTGAGGAGAAATGGTGCCAGCTTTATTTCTCTGAATCATTTCACTGATTCTTCAGCACATTTATTTGGCAGTAAATCCTACTGAACAGAATGGGGCTTATATCTGAACAGGCATAGGTCCCATGTTATTTAGGGCTTTGAATGTTAGCAACAAAACCTCTTAGCTCGGCAGTTAATAGACAGCCAGTGTAGTTCTTTTAATGCCAGTACAACATATACATAGCTAGGTGCACCCCTGAACATCCTAGCTTCCCCATTCTACATTTGTTTTAGCTTATGAACTAAGCACAAAGATGACCCGATATAGAGCACATCACAGTCATGTAAGCATAAGGTTACTAGTGCATGGATCACTTGTGGCTAGGCTGCCTGAGATTTATCTAAGTTTGCACTTTTGATCTAATATGTGAACCCAGACAGTTATTCTTCCAAATTCACACTTCTCTGAATACTGAATTGGAGTTCTACAAACAACAACAACATCAACAACACACACACACACACACATGCATGCATGTATTAATGAAAATAAATTTAATGATGCATTATATTAGGAAAATTGTTTTCAAAAATGTGTATTAGGCAATGTTTATTTATTTATTTATTTTTATTTACAATATTTATATACCTCTCCATATTCAATATTTTTGGAGCAGTGAACAGTTATTATTATTATTATTATTATTATTATTATTATTATTTATGTTTATATACCGCCCCATAGCCAAAGCTCTTTGGGTGGTTTACAAATAGAATGAAATAGAATAAAAACACATTGAAAATATATATTTTAATAGAAACAAAGTGCAAAATAAACTGTGGCTGGTCGTTAAGGGAATGCTTCCTGGAACAATAACGTTTTCAGGAGGAGCTGGAAGGAATACAAAGTTGGCACCTGCCTAACTTCCAGAGGTAGGGAATTCCATGGGAAGGGGGCCATCACACTGAAGGCTCTTCCACTGGTGGACGCCAATCGGAGGATAGGTCTATGTGGAACCACCAGGAGCATGCCCTCGGATGATGTCACTGCATGAAAAATGTATACATTAGCACAGCTGGTTCCACCTGAAATGAGGGGAAGCACCCACATGAGGAGGAGGAGGCACGAGCTGTGAATTCTGTTGTTTGCCTTCTCCTTGCTAGGAGAGCCCATGGCTTCTTCCTATTGCAGCAGTGACAGCAGCTGCTGCCTGCATGCTTGGACAACTTCCTCTGTAAGTTCGGCTTTCAGGAGCCATGCTGGATGGACGTGCAGTCACCACACAGCTCCTGAAGGGAGAAGGACCTCAGACAGTGTGCTAGTGATGTGGGTGTACATGTCTCTGCTAGGGGAAGTAAGCTGCACAGCAGTGGGCAGGCACACTGATAGCACATGGAAGGGGGAGGTAGGGGAGGCCACAGGGGGGAGGAGATCGTGTGACTGAGGGAGGGGAGAGGGGAAGGGAGGGCAGAGAAGTGCAGTAGGTTTCCATTTCAGGTGGCAACCTGCCTTGGGCTGGGCCTGAGAATTAGAATAAATGCACACAAAAATGTGTAAACATTTTCATGCAAACTTTAAACAGGTAAAGAGCATCATCACATGGAGGAAAATCATGTTTGCTTACCGTCACTTCTCTGCCTGCATGTTTGTCCCTCATTACTTCCTCTTTTGAAAGAGGAAGTAAACAACTTGCACATGGCCCATTCAGTGGGCCATTTTGATCTCGCCGCTTCTCCTGCACACAGCAGGAGATAGTGGCAACTTCCATCTTTATAAATAAGTCAGACTTACTGGGGTGTTGTTGTTGTTGTTTTGCACAAAGAAAGCTAGAAGGGATGGGAGGTATGCGGGAGGCAGACAAGATCATGAGAGGGATCCACAAAAATCCATGAGTGCCCCGTAATGAGCCTGCAATAAAACAGTCCTTTGATGGAGCTCAAATATAACATATCAAAGTTTGGGATGAACCAATCTAAAAGAAATGGAATAATAAAAAATGGAGATAAAGCAAAACTTTATCCCATGGCCATTTTTAGGCCTATAGCATGCATATGGGCTATGATATTTCAAATTTCCTTGCAAAGCCTGACAGTCTAAAAAGTGGACATGTTTTGAATTTAGAACCAGATTGAAGATATGAATAAATTTTGCATGCATATATGAGAAGCAACAACTGACAGATAACAGAATCCTTTGGTCGGTGCGTGTCTGGGCTGGATTTCACTGGCATTGTTGAGAGGAAAGGTTCAATATCCTATTAACAGTTATCTCTCCTATCAGGTCCCCGAAGATTTCTAATCAGATGGTGTTTGCTTGTGTGTTTTCTTTAGAGTACATTTTCAAACCACCTTAAATAGCACATCTTTTCAAAATCTCGGACATGTTGCTTGTAGAATATTAAAAAGTATCCAGATACTATTTATGTATTTCCTTGTACTAATTTCTAAAAAAAAGAAGAAGTATTGTAAGGAAATAGTGCTATAAAAAATGAAGTCCTACATCCTATGAACGATCACGTCTCCCCACGGCCCTTGATAGAATGAAACTAAAACTATTAAACATGTAAGAGCTGTACAAAATTCCACCTTAGAATGAGTTAATCTGATCCAGAGCTGTGCACAAGGGGCCACTCAGAATTCACCACCGTATGTAGGTAGAGAAATGGGGGATTTCAACAAATTTCTCTAGTGGGAGGAGAAATACTTCAACAATTTCTCACAGGTAGGCATTATCATTGGCAAGGGTTGTAGAACAGAACAGCTTGCTTGCTTGCTTGCTTGCTTGCTTTCCTATGGGTTTGTATTTTTTTGCACTGCCACTGCAAAAGACCCTTCTCTAGGGTCTTCCAAATATTACATTTCTCACATGTGATTGTGAACATTCAGAGATGATTATGGATGATGCAGGTGCTGGCAACACCACTCCTTGTGGAGTGTAGGTGGATAAATAACGAGACAGACAACATAGCTGGGTTTAAACAGGGCCACTTATTTATTTAGCGATCTGCAAAAGGGGGTTGCAACCTATCGGGCATCCATTTTAGCCTGTTCCAGGCCTCTTTTATCGGGCGAGACATTCCTGACCCGTGGAGAGGCGCTACTCCATGCGTCTCCCCACGGGCCTGCCCTGTTGGGGTAGGGGAACCTTCCTTTGTCATCCCCAACTCAGACCGCCCGGTTCAGAGTGGATGAGTAGGGTTGGCTCCAAAGGTAGGTCTTATCTCCCTAGCTAGGCCGCTGGGCTCCAAACTGGGAGCCTCGGACCTACCCATCGCTTTAAATAGCGCCCGTAGATGCTCACCAATTCAGAATCCCTATGGATGCCCGTACCTAGCGCCAAATAAATGTGACCAAATTAGCAAATCAACCTATTTACACTCCCAAACTGTCTTACAGTGTGAAGTAGGCGAAAAAACTCATGTACAATTCAGTATATGAGTAAAAAATTCCTACTTGGCCCCCAACAAGGCAACCAGCAAGCCCACACTGTTTACAGGGAGGGAGGGAGGGAGCCGCGCAGCAAAAGAGGAGGTGGGAGGGGTAAGGCTAACACATATAGCCATTGCACGCCCTCCCACCAAGGCCCAGATGTGTCCATCCAATAGACGATGGGCACGTCTCATGCTCATCCCCCCCCACCCACAAAAGCTTCCCCGCGCCCAGGCCTTGCCGGGCGCAGCAGAAACGCCCTTCCCTGAAAGCCCTGTAGCAGCTGTGAGGTGGGGGGAGCATTGCATCCAGCTGCATGGAAATGGTGGAGCTAACGCTGTGCCAAAAACTTTCCTTCAATTTCCTGATTTTTTTCTCTCTCTCTCCCTCCCTCCTCATGAAAGTAGCTTCCAATTTTCTGCCTCATTCTTAGGGCATTTTATAATTTATTTTGAATGTGGTTGGGTGGTATTTTTGACCCAAACTAATCACTGAGGTTGCTGAGGGTCCTTTCTGTATTTTTCTTTCTATTGCACATCATGCCATCGCTCTGCTGGCTGCCTGAACTTCCTGATCTGAAAAAGGCCCTATGGGAGGAATAAATTCATTATTATTATTATTATTATTATTATTATTATTATTATTATATCCCACCTTTTTCTCAGTACAGGGACTCAAGGCAGTTTACAAAATTAAAACATGTGCCATTAAAACATATAAATATAAATTCACAAAAGTTAAAATAGAATTAAATCAACAGTAAAATTAAAAACGTTATTTTTAAACTACAACAACAACAAACAATAACAGATCAAAAGGGGGAGGGAATCCAATACATGAACACAGGTCCAGAGTAGCTCCAAAAGCCTGCTGCAACAAAAAGTTTTTGCCTGCCTCCAAAAGTGTAGCACAGGGGGAGCCAGCCTAGCCTCCCTGGGAAGGGAGTTCCAGAGCCTTGGAGCAGCCACCGAGAAGGCCCTCTTCGGTGTACCCATCAGGCATGCCTGGGATGTTGTTGGAACTAAGAGAAAGGCCTCCCCAGAAGTTCTCAGAGCATGGGCAGGCTCATATGGGAGAATACAGTCTTTCTGATATCCTGGACCTGAGCCATAAAGGGCTTTATAGGTGATAACTGTTGAGTTATGGGTTTTACAACCTTATTAGTTATTGCACAGATTGGGCTTCTGGCAAATAACCTTTTGTATTAAGTTTCTGTTTGTTTGGGCCCATACAGAAACTAGCAGAGTATTACAGCGGTTTTCAGCCAAGTCAGCAAAGACATTAATTAAGACAGAGATTTGTATTGGTTAAAACAAACCTTTTACTGGCATATAAAAATATAATTTAGTTATGGCAAAACAGATAATACTTACAAACGTTCAGTCAATACAGCTTCACATCAGTTCAGTTATGTGTCATGCACATGAAAATACATTTCCTTTTATAGACTACCTGTACAATGATGCAACTCCTTGCAACCCTTAATTGAAGACAATCAGTTAACCAATTATTCAATTATGATACTCAATGTCCAGGTGCAGAGTTGACCTTTAAGTTTTCTGCTGAGTCTTCTGTTCCTCCAGCTCCTCAGCAATTAACAAATCAATGGAAAAACATAACCAGGATCCGTTCCAGGATCCAGGATCCAGCACTTTTGATTGTGCCCAGAAACAGACCAGGAGCTAGTGAAGCTGCTGTAACAGGGGAGTTGTATGCTCCCTGTAACCAGCCCGGTCAACCATCTGGCTGCAGCTCTTTGAACCAGCTGAAGTTTCCAGACAGACTTCAAAGGCAGCCCCACGTAGAGCGCATTACAGTAATCCAATCTGGACATAACTAAGGCATGTGTCACCATGGCCAAGTCCGACAACTCAAATTCATGATTTCTTCCCCCTGGGTGGGATGTGTGGGAAGGTTGTCAGAGAGATGATTGGACAAAGAAAGACAGGACATTCTCACACACACACTCCTCAGCCATCTCATAAGTAAGGCAAACACAAGAACCCTGAACCAAACCTATGAGAATTTCTCCAACATTTCATCTCCTTTGAATTTCTTTTCAAAAGCATTTTACCCCTATCAAACTTAATGAGCATGGTTGAAGTTTTCATGGGAGAAATTTTCAGCACAGCACTAATCTGATCAATCAGAATATTAGTGGTAAAGCCCAAATTGCAGAAGGGTAAGCCACATGCTTTTCTGGGGCAGGGGTTGGCCTCTATGGCTACTATTTTTGGAATCTCTCAAAATAGGCTACAAAAATATGCCAAATGGGGGGAGAGAGAGATTTGACTAAAAGTCAGATAAATTAGGGGGTGTATTAAATTAAAAGACTCCCTCCCCCCAATAATTTTAGCACTATAAGTGTGTCCAAAAAACATGTGATGTTTTATAAGATTAGCTAGATACCTCAGTAAAGTGTTTTAAAAACTTTAATTTATATATGGAAGCTAATAGTTAATAGCTGTTGACAAACTATATTTGGAGAATTGTTTAATCATTTTTAAAGCAATCTTATCTAGTGGACATCTGTCGCGGAAATTAAACTGGTTCTTTTACCTAATGCCCACAGATCTAAGAAAACTAGCTTTATAACACATACATCATAAAGTTTATATCTTCTTGCTTAATTAAAACCTATTTTTTTAATGTTACACTTGCTGTACTAGCTGCTGTTGAAATAACATGTCACAAGATAGTTAAACCGTTGTAGTACATTTTGTAAGGCAAGCTAACCACAACTAGGAAACAGATAGAGATGTAGTTCCTGTAGCTATTACAATACCCATTATGGTGTTTTAGTCAGAGAAATACCTGAACTCTGTATATGCCTAGGTGCTTTGCTATTTCATTGGTTGTTGTGTTGCTGAGCTGTATTCTATATGATGATTTGGTATATTATGATTGGTAGGAAGGTTCTGCCATTGTATCTGAGGGGACCTGACCCTATAAAAATGTTAACCTTTCCTGAAATTGTTGGGCAGTTCCTCAAGTCTTCTGAGACTGTCACCTTGCAGCACTGCAGGCTGCTCGTAATAAACCTTCTAAGGAAAGAGAAATTGTGTCTTGAGAGTCTTTGACCACCACTCAGCGAACCACAGGAACCCGTGGTTTCGGGTTCCGCGACAACATCTCATGTTAGTGAAATATAGGGCACCCAAAGCTAGACATTTTGACATTTGCTACATATTTATATCCATAGTTTGTTTTGAGATTTATTTATTTTTATCATTGCCCACTTCTAATCATTTGGTAAGGATTCAAATGTAGAACCTATGTCTACTCACCTGGAAGTAAGTCCTAAATCAACTCAGTGGAGATTAATTCTGAGTAGACATGTATAGGGTTGCACCATACATTGTTCCCTCACCCCAATGAACACTGGAAACAAGTATTTCAGTGACCAGAGCTGTTGTACTATGGACGTATTCTTCTGTTCTGTTTGCTTTTGGCCCTGTATTTAAACAAAACAATGTCTCTCCATATATAATTGCATGAGTTTCATTTGAATATTTCTCCCAAGATCATTGACTGCTCTCATTGTATGAGGTTTCTGCTTCAAATTTAGTGCTGACTCCAACAGAGCATAAAATAGATTTGGAGACAATAAAAAATGAACTGCTTTATTTCCCCAAGGCATGTACTATATGATGGTCCTTCAGCAAAACTAATTTTATCAGAAGAGACAAGCAACAAAGGTAATCTCCAAGTACAACAATTTATCTATTGTTTTCCAAAGTATTTTACTAAATATTGATTGACTTCCTGCCTTGGTACGCTTCTTCCATACATTCTACAGGGCAGGTGTAGAAGTTTTAGAGACCATGACAGATTCAGATATGTTTAAAGGGCTGGATCAGGCAATACTTCTTCCCTGATCTGGCCCAGTACAAGGGGAAAAGTACATAGATTCTCTCTGCCCACCCGGCACACTGCCCCAACAGCTGCTATTGCTGTCTGTATGCAGTTCGTCCAGCGGTGCCTACATGTGCATAGAATCAGCACGTGTACATGCATAGGCAGTGTCGTCCATGTCATAAGAACATAAGAAGAGTTATGCTGGATCACACCAAGGGTCCATCTAGTCCAGTACTCTGTTCATATAGTGGCCAACCAGCTGTTGACTAGCGACTCAGTGCAACAGAACCCTCCTGCCCATATTCCCCAGGAACTGTTGTATATAGGCTTACTGCCAGAAGCATCATCTGAGACAGTCCTAAATGGGGGAAACTCAAGTTCAGGCCTTACATGGTCATTTAGGTTTCTGAAAGTGCAGATAGCTGCTTGCAACTAGGATCCATTTCTCACTCCTGCTGAAAAAGCAACTGCCAGGAGCACAGATTGCGGGAGCCTTTTGTCACAGGCGGGTGGCAATCAGGCATAGCCCTTCTTCTCATTGGAATATTCACTGAACATGAAAGGTTTATATAAGAGGTGCAAAACCTCTTTTGCCCCAAGAGCCAAAATTGATTTCAGAGAAGCTCTCAGATTCCAATAATGGGTGGGGCCAAAAATAAGAGACATGCTGGATCACACAGTAGTCCAGCATTCTGTTCACACATTGGCCCATGAACTGTCGACCAGAGACCCACAAGCAAGACACGGTGCAACAGCAACCCCCCACCCCATTCTTCACTACATGTGCAAAAGCCGCCCCTATTTTATATAGGAAATGAGCACAACATGGAGTATGCAGCAGCCTAGAACCTTTCTTCTCATTATATGAGGTTGTGTCTTGTTTTATCTCTGCTGCATGTGTAGACCATGCCTTCTTCAACTCAACTGATTGAACTTAGTAGGGGCAACTTTCTAGTATATGTGCCTAGGGATTACAGGCTTTCTGCCTGCTCCCAGGCAGAATTGAGTGAGCCCATTGAAATTAATGGACATGCCAGTTTCCTGATCATCTAAAAGATAGGTGACTTTTTAAAAATAGACATCATGCTTATCAAACGCTCTAACAGTGATGGTCTTCAGCTCATCATGCCCAATTAATGGGATATACTGGAACCTTCTTTCATGTTCATTTCACTCATGATGATGGTGATGAGTATTATATTTTAATCAGATTTAAGGAAACACATGTGCTAGTGCAATCCACTTCTTTTTTCCTGAGAAACGTGCATCTGAATATTGATGGAATATCTTCTTACAACACAGCTGTTAAAGGCTCAGGTGCTCTGTCAGTACTGCGTCCAACCTGTAATTCCCATAACGTTCTGGGTGTTTGGCTCAGCAATCCAGAACCTTCTGGTGTCCCCTTTTGGTTTTAACTTCCTATTTAGCTGCCAAGAGACTTTCTGTTTTCTTCTTCAATTTTCAAGATAAATCAAGATAGGGGAGCAAAACAAATCCTACACACTTGATGAGTGCTGTTTATCTTGCTGCTCTGGGTATCTGATCTCTATCTCAGTAATTAGTGTTGCTCAGTAATGACTGTGCCTGGGTGTGCCCTAGGGCTGCATTTCTGTATGAGTGCACTGTGTGAGCAATCAATGACCAATAAGCTGAGTCTTTAGGTTCAAAATATGAAGTTAAAAATGTTTAATGACATTTTCCATGAACCTGTTTTGCTTTTTATGGCCCCTGAAATAGCCCCTTCAATTTAACTCTTTGGCCTGGTTCAGATGACACGATAATCAATTGGGGGGGGGTGACACAACTGTCTGTTGGGTTGATTATTGTGTTGTGGGGACACACACAATGGACACACAACTGTCAGTACCTTATTTTTTTAAAAAAAAATTAAGCAATGCGGAGAAACTATGGGCTGCTCGGATGTTTATCAATAATCAATTGATTAAAATGTTGTGTGGAAGGCTCTCCCCCTCCGTCGAGTGCACTATTCCATTCGCCATAGAGTTCTCCAGCAGGAACAGCCAAAAACACCCTGGCTGCTCCTGTACAGCTGGCAGACCTCGCAATGGCTGATGGGGTATGGCCAGGAGGACTGAAGGAGGAGGGAGGGAGGCGCAGAAGTGGCCCTGACTTTCAGCTGCACGGTGGAGGGAGGAGTAACTTGTCATGTGGGGAGTACAATAATGCACGGTGAGTGTGTTATTTCCCCTCTGCTGCCTAATGTGTCATCCGAACTTGGACTTTGTTTCTCATCACAGCCTTGCCACCCACTTATCAACTCTCTGACAGTGAAGAAGAATGGTGGGATATTAATTTTACAGAATGAACAAATGGTTTACAGAGCTCCTTCAGCAACCAAATGAATGTAGACATTGATTTCTTTAATTTATGTACTGCCTTTTCACTCAAAAGTGGCTAAAAAACAGATTTAAACCAAAATCTAAATTAAAACATAACATAACATAAAAGCAAAGCAATTAAAACAGAACTATCAAAGAAAAGGTTTCCATATGAAAAGATGGGCAGGGCTCCTTTATCTTTAACAGTTGCATAGAAAACAGAATTTCATCAGATGTCATTTTTATGCATGCAGCACCTGGGCCAGATCTACACCAAGCAAGATATGACACTTTGAAACGTTTGAAAACTGTATCTGGAGTGTGTCCTGGGCCCCAACAGTTGTCACTACTGTTATAAACTGTTTTAAAGCAGTAGTAAAGATCCTGCCCTGGTGAAATTCCCTCTTCATAACAACAGTTAAAGCTGCAGGAGCCCTGCCATCTTGACCAGATACAAAAGATGGAAAGGGAATTTCACCAGGTCCTGCATGCATAAAAATGACACCTGCTGAAATTTCTCTGACATCCCTATATTTCTGTCTCTACATGCAAACCTATAACTAAAATTTTCTACCAATAATTTCTTAAAGAAACCCAGGGAAAAGACAAGAATAGGCTGTGTAAGTCAGCCATTTATTGCCATAATAAATGTGTGTACATGCATGTGTGTTGTTGGTAGGGAAATGTAATCTACATAAGAAAGCAGCTTGGGAAATTGCATAGCTGAACCATGGGTTTCGTCAGTAATTAGAAAGATAAGGCAATATAGCAATGCTCCATTGCTTCTGCTCAGCCAGGAGCCTAAATGAGCACACCCCATGACATAGCTTTTCACTGGCCACTAGCCTCCTTCAAGAGGAAGCTGTCAAAACTCACCCAGGTGTGTTTGATGCAGCTGGATTCCTTCTGAACCAAAGCAATCCCTTACTAGCCTCCCAACACACATGGAGGTCCTTAAAAGGCTCATTTGCAATTTGAGCAAAGGATCAAGCAATTATCCCACTAATTCTTTTCACATGCTACTAAATAGAGGCGACTGGGGCATTTGTAACACCTCTTCTTCTTCTTCTTGTAAACAACAATAATAATAATGCCGTAATTTGCAAAAGTCTTCATATTTGGGACAGAAATAAATTTACCTTAAAATAATTTGGATATGGGAGAAACCAAGATGCAGAGGGTGTTGAATGCTTAGCTTTTAAAAGTCTGGGTTTGAAATCTTGTGTATTCAATCATATTAGTGCTGAATTCAGGTAGTCTCCATTTTTATTTTTTATTTTCCTTCGGGATCCTTATGATTAACAGCTATATGGCAGGCAGGTAAAACATGGTCTTTTCCTTGCTGGTCCTATTGAATTTGGCCAGTGCAGGGGGTTGAGAAATTATTATCCAACATGTGCAATTGTTTTCATATTCAGGAGCTTGAATTTTTAAATATTCAAATGTGGGAGAAAGTGAAACAGAGAGATTCATTCATCCCTACTATGCCTTTCATCTAGACCTTTTCTTTCTTTCTTATAGCATCTTAACTCCTCTTGGTTGTTGATTTTTTAATAATAATAATAATAATAATAATAATAATAATAATAATATTGATCTACAATTATATCTTGATTTATGATGATTTCTTGAGTTACAATGAATCCCTCTTCAGACAAATCCCTTACAATGTTCTCTGGAGACATGAAAAGAGAGCGAGCAAGACTAAACACCTACCCGTGCTCAAATGTGTTTCCTGAAATCTTCACATTTAGAAGAGGGGGAAACATTGGGGGGGGGGAGAGAAAGAAGCTGTGCTACTGCTAATGATGAGACCCACTACTAAGAAATTGTTGGTGAATTTATCCTCCCCTGGAGAAGTCTGGTGAAGCCCAATGCTCTGGCATGCTGGGTATCTATGGACCATGCTACCGTTTTATGCACACTTTGATTGTAACACCTAATGGAAACTACATCAATGAACAAAGGTGCTCAAATTTCCATTTACAAGTATATATCACAGGAATACACACATTATTTTTTTTATTTCAATGACAATCTCACACTTTGCTCCTGATTTTGGAGAGGTGTCTATTTGGGGCTTTCGTGTAAACTAATTTGGATTTTGGATCCTAAACAACAAGCTGACCAAAGTGTGAATTGTGACATTGCTTAAATAAAAGAAGAAACAAATAATAGCATAAAAGGAAACATTCTTTCACTGTTTCTGCTTAAAAATTAGCATACAACCACAGACTATGAAGTACTCAAGAATTAAAAGATGGAAGGATTTGGAAATAATAATACATGCTGCTGATACAAAATATGATCACGGTTGAATGTCACAGCAGTAGTGAACATTGACTCTGGCCATAATCTGAACAATGATATTAGACCAGTAAGACTACCATGTTTCGCCATTGGCCAAACACTGTGCAAATTTTGTGCATGTATATGTGTCCCTTTCATGTGTTCAACTGAAAATATAAATGTCTGGGGCACAGTCAGAGTAGCACACTCCTACTCTCTCTCACACACAGGCTCAGTCAGCATATCATAGGTTCGAAGAGGGCTTCAATACGGCCATAATCAGGCTCCAACATCTTTCTTGTGAACCCATTCAGATACAACCGAGGGACAGGTATTTAGGAAAACTACATGGAAGAGATGGTTAGCAAAACCATGACATGCACACCCATCACAAGACTGGGAACCACATAGTATGCATGGTTTAGTTTCCTGGCCTCCTACCATTCAGGCTGGATATCCTAGTGGCCTTCATACCAGGGAAATGCATGTGCCAGCAACTTCATCTGACAATTCTGTGATGGTGACCATAGAGTCTGGTCACAAGGCCTAGAGCATTGTCGGAAGTGCCAGATGCTCTAAACAGACGAAGTTATGGTTGCCATGCTTTCCTGCAGAACAACCATTTTTAACAATGGGGAGTCTGACAGGCATTCCATTAAGCCACCACTTTATTAGCCATTGTTGCCAGGTTTTTCTCTCCCCCTCCCCTGCCCCCGCACACACACATGACATCTAAGCCACCGTGGTTCCCTTCTGAAAGCTAATCATGGTGGCTTGGCATTTGTCATGCCTAAGGCCTTAGCTAGACCTAAGATTTATCCCAGGATCATCCCAGGGTCATCCCTGTTCATGTAAATGACACACAGGGGATCCCGGCAGCAGGCAGGGATGACCCCGGGATGATCCCGAGATAAACCTTAGGTCTAACTAAGGCTTAACTCTACTGCCCCTGTTTTGGGAGAAGATGTTTCAGGTAATCAATCAGAATCAGATTCAGAACTAGAAGATGCAGCACCAGACACAAGACACCCTGTACCAGTGGGGGGGGGGACTCTCACAGGTGATTTCCCAGCTGGGAGTCAGTCTTCTCCAGAGCTTACCTCCTCAAGGCCAAATCTTACACACTCAGTGGGAAGTGAGCTTTCTTCCAGAGGTTAGCATCCCGACAAGCTAGCTGATGCTAGGATCCGCTGGAAGCTCAAATGAATGGGGCAGAAGGAAGGCGTGGGAAAGTCAGTTCAATTACGCCAGAACCTTCCTCCACACCAGGCTCTCTGAAGTTACAGGCATTTGAGAAGTGGCTTCCTATTCTTCTTGAGAGGACAATTGTCTTGCTTAGTTTGCATAGTTTTGCCTAGGGGGACGTATCCAAGAGGTTAGGCTCGCTTCAGGTAGAAGAGATGTTTGTTGCTTAATAAAAGCTTTGTAGATTACTTAGCAAGCCTCGTAATTTGCCTCCCATCGAAAGCAGGAGTGTTCTGGGAAACACAGCATTATGAGTAAACAATCCCTGCATGTAGACACAATTCTCACATCCAAATGTCACTGCTGTCATGAACTCTCCAGGTGGCCTCATGCAAACCACTCTCAACCACAACTCCCCATCTATAATATAACAGAGGTCATCCTGCTGAGCTACCTTACAAGAATATTGTAAAGAATGCTGATGCAATGCAAGTGAAATGTAATGAATATCCTAAGTATGGCATGAATGCAATGTTATCATTATTTCTATAACAATGGTTGATCCACAACCTAGGGGATTATTTTGACGCCCCCTCCCCCCAAAAAAATCATCCTGTGAAAATTCAGTGGGACACAAGCCATATATCTCTTAAAAGTTATTAAAAAGTGGTTTGGCAACAAAAAAATGTTATGACTTGCCTTTTTTTGCTGCCACATTGCCATATTGCCAAATTTTGGTGGCTAATTTGGCAGTACACTGGGGTGGGCGGCAGGACGGGGCAGACCCCAGCTGGGATCCGGGGAGAAATGGTCGCTATACACCTGATAGTTGCTCACCACTGACATAGAAATTGGAGGCTCATGTACACCAAGCAGGATATTCCACTATGAAAGTGGTATGAAATAGTTATATAAAAGGTAGGATCTACACTGCTGCTTTATAGTGGTACTGAAGTGCACTGACAACTGTTGGGGGCCCTTGACACATCTTGACACATCTACACAAAGCAGGATATAACATTATGAAAGTGGTATGAAACTGGTATGTGTCATGGACCCCAACACTTGTCAGTTCTTCCATACTGCTATAAAGCGGTAGTGCGGCTCCTGCCTTTTATATACCACTTTCATTCCACTTTCCTAGTGGAATATCATGCTTGGTGTAGATGAGCCCTGAATCATGGCAAACCATCCATGTTGCTTTGGTGTGTTTGTGTGTGTGTGTGTATTTATAGCTAATAATATCACAGCAATTATACTGACTGAAGCTTTGAAACCCCAGTCATGCACCCCAAAATCATCAGAGACTGCCACACAAGCCAGGCCAAATGTAGCTGGCGGGGGGACTCTGGAACAATGAGGAAAGCAAAATCGGAAATCTCATTAGTCTCTGAATTATTTAAAAGAAAAAAGAAGAAAAAAACTGTAAAAAACATTGAAACACTTGTGTGAAGAAGAAAAGTGAAGGAGGCCTTCATTTCCATTGACCCTGAAGAAACAGCTTAAGCAGGTCAGGGAATGGAGCTTATGAAAAGTGACTGCAGCAGATGCTGTGCTTCCAAAGGTGATTTATAGATAGCTCTCCAGTTAATGACTTAATTCACTCTGTATAAAGAGCAGGTCTCCAAAGTGCCTGCAGTCAGGTGGACATCCTTTCTGACTTCTTCATCTAAGTAATTAAAAAAAAAAGTGATGTCAAAAACCTGAAAGCAAAGTGAAAAAAGTCACAGAGTTTCAATTCCCTTGATGGACAAGGCCAGGGGAAAGAAATGACTTTCCATGACCCCATTTTGCATAGGGCTTGTCTTGTCCCTAAACTGCCTTCTTATTTGCTATTTTACACACATTTGTAGTTAGCGAGGCTTATTCCTCCTGAGGATTGCTGGCAACGATTCTCTTTTTATTCCTGGTGATTCCAATTTGAAGTTCCCCTCCCCCTCATAAAGTAGTTCAGTAATAATAAGTGGCAGTGATGGCATGAGGGAAAAAAAAGTAGGGACAACAGAGGGGGGAATATGCATTTTTGGGAGAGCAGATGAATCCAGGGATTGGCAAGACCTGTCAGTTTGGTTTTTCTTTAAGTCTTAAGTTTGTTCTCTCCTGAACCACCATCACTGGTTTTATTTGATTTGATTTGATTTGATTTATTACATTTATATACCGCCGCATAGCCAAAGCTCTCTGGGGGTTTACAAAAGTTAAAAACAGTGAACATGTATCAATCCACCATAATGAACCATTGTGAAGAGCTCCAAAGGGATCTCTCCAAGCTGGGAGAGTGGGCATCCAAATGGCAGATTTGGTTCAATGTAAACAAGTCTAAGCCTCGTGTGGCGCAGAGCAGTAAAGCAGCAGTTTCTGCAGCCGAAACTCTCCCCACAGCCTGAGTTCGATCCCAGCGGAAGCTGGTTTCAGGCAGCCGGCTCGGGTTGACTCAGCCTTCCATCCTCCTGAGGTCGGTAAAATGAGTACCCAGTTAGCTGGGGGAAAGGTAATAATGGCCGGGGAAGGCAACGGCAAACCACCCCGCTATAAGGCCTGCCAAGAAAACGTCAGCGAAAGCTGGCGTCCCTCCAAGAGTCAGTAATGACTCAGTGCTTGCACGAGAGGTTCCTTTCCTTTCCAAACAAGCAACCCCAACTTCAAGTATAACCTAATAGGATCTGAGCTGGTGGTGACCAAACAAGAAAGAGATCTTGGGATTGTGGTGGACAGCTCAATGAAAATGTCCACCCAGTGTGTGGCTGCTGTAAAGAAGGCAAACTCCATGTTAGGCATTATAAGGAAAGGAATTGAGAACAGAACGGCCCTTATCATACTGCCCTTATAATTTATTATTTTATTTATTTATTTATTTATTTATTACATTTTTATACCGCCCAATAGCTGAAGCTCTATGGGCGGTTCACAAAAATTAAAACCATGAAGAACATAATAAAACAACCAACACTCTAAAAACACAAATACAAAATACAGTATAAAAAGCACATAGATTTATTTTTATTTATTTATTTAAGGATTTTTATGCCGCCATTCAGCCAAAAAAGGCTCTCACGGTGGCTTACAAAAGTATTTCTTGACAGTCCCTGCCCACAGGCTTACAAACTCACTACCACAGGACATAGCGATGGCCACCAATTTGGATGGCTTTAAAAGGGGGTTGGATAAATTCCTGGAGGCTAAGGCTATCAATGGCTACTAGTCCTGACGGCTATGTGCTACCTCCAGTATTTGAGCCTGTGTGCACCAGTTGCTGGGGAACATGGGTGGGAGGGTGCTGTTGCACCATGTCCTGCTTGTTCATTCTTGGCCAATGGCTGGTTGCCCACTGTGTGATCAGAGTGCTGGACTAGATGGACCTTTGGTCTAATCCAGCATGGCACTTCTTATGTTCTTATGTAATACAGAAAATGGGGGTGGGAGCATATTTAAAATGTGAGTACAGATAAGTTTGCCACGAATGGCAATGTTCAAAACCTTGGCAAGCATTAAATACACCTTGGTATTACAGCTATCCAAACAGAAAACATTGAGGAATTCACCACAGTGTCCAGGAAATAATGTCTAAAGAAGATGCAGCAATTGTTCCCTTGCTGCTGCTGCTGTTGCTGCTGCTGCTGTTGTTGTTAAAACAACAACAGCAACACTACGGTAGAACAGTACATTGATGTCACTGCTTTGAAACAGGCAGAAGTGGTGAAACATGACTAGTGGCCAAATATGTTTCAAATGGGAAGACAGACACTGTTTGCCCGCCAGCTAATCCTACATTTCAGCCAAAAAACAAAACAAAACAAATCTTTGGAGACCTGAAGGATTATTTTTAAGGCTTAGGGGAACTGTAGATAAGACAAGGAAATTTCCAATTTAGGAAACAAGACAGCTTGTCCAATCAAGCACAGGGAAGCTCTCTGTCCTTGAAGGTACAGAATCTCCTTCTTCTCGGGAGATGATAACGTTCAGGATGCATTGAGCATTGCAAAATGGCACAAAATTCATCTCAGACCAGGGCAGAATCTACACTACTGCTTTGAAACAGTTTACAATGGGTTTGACAACTGTTGAGGCCCAGGACACATTCCATATACCGTTTTCAAACTGCTTTCAAAGTGTTATATCCTGCTTGATGTAGATCTAGCCATAGTAATTATGATCACCGAACCAGATTTGACCCATGCCAAAAGTAACCCTATATAAATAAGATGTTCCTTTGTTTACATTTTGACTATGCCAGATGTTTTGGTTGCCTGCTAGCATTTTTTTTTGGGGGGGGGCAAAGATCACTTAATGTTACCATAACTATTTGTGTTCTTTTTAAAAAAATATGTCACAGTTGTGCAGCTGTGGGTAGGTGAGTGCATAATGCATTAGGTGTGCACACCTGTTTCACCTTAACAACACATTAAGTTATTTTCATTTTATTTACTGCTCTTTGAAGGAAACACCAAGGTCATTCAAAAGTGAGTGTGTTGCTAAAAGATGTAAGAATAATAATAATTGAAATTAGCAGCATGTCAGCCCTGGGAGGTACAATGCTTTAGTGGTTCGTCTTAAGTTGATATTACCCAGTGCAATGTGCTAATGCATTTTGAATTAACGTTAATGGTACTCTAGCAACTTGCTTATCCACAGCAATCTATTTAAATTAAAGAAGGGGGAGTTCTTCAGGTTTCTCTGTAGCTTGAATAATAGCAATACTGAATGCTACTTTAGGGACAATGGTGCACATGAATTCTCCACTTAGGATTTACAACGCTTGCCAATTCTGGGATAGTCTTCTTACATGTAGAATTGTGCAGCTCACAGCATGTGGGCCAATGCATCATGTACTAATAGGAGTGCATGAGAAATTCAGTTTAGTTCATTTTTCATCAGGAATTTCCCAGTTCACACCTTTTGGATTGAACACAGACCTACATGCAATCTGTTGTGAAAGTCTATAAAGCTTAAGATGTGATTTATGGAGCCCTCCCCCCTCAATTTGTTTAACAACATGTGTACAATTGAAATATGTGTGTAAAATTGTGCACATTTTTAAAAAAATGTGCGAGAAAAAATGTGTAGTGTTGGAGAAAAAAAATGCACAGATGCACTTTAATCAATGAGAGAAGAATGCACAAACGATACAAACATTTGTAAAAAAAAAATATACACCATGCCGACAGATAGTCATTTCAGGTTCTGCTTTCTGCCCCCTGTATTCTAACACTGGAGCACAGAAGAGAGCTTTTTTTCAATGGTGGTGCCCATTTTATGGAACAGCCTGCCCAAGGAAGCCTGGCAAGCTATTTCACTTTTCACTTGCTGCCAATTGTTCATTCATTTCTTGTGTGCCAAGAAATCATAATCAATTTTACTTGGCTGTTGCTTGTATGCATGACAAACCCTTCTATTTATACTATACTGCTTTATTTACTTATTTATTTATTTTAAATTTAATGCTGGAATTGCATCATCATCATCATCATCATCATCATCAGTATTATCCGGTTTCCTTAAATTTCCCCTTTGTGGGGAGGGCTTTAAAAAAAGAAGGGGGAAGCAACTTCCCTTTGGAGTCATGGGAGTCTCTCCAACAGAGACTTTTTTTTTTAAGCCCCTCTATGTGTAAGTGAATTTCTGAACAAAAATGCTTTAGCTTTCCTCCAGCCTCCTGGATTCCCACCCACCCAGTGTTGGCATCAAGGCTAGGCATCATTGGGCACCTGCCCAGGGTTCAGCATTGCAACCTTCCTGTTACCCGTCTCTCGCTCTGGGTGCAAGAATGGCGGTGGTGGAAAGAAGGAGTAATAGATGCCACCACCTACATGTTCACTGTCTCTCTGGTTGTCAAAGAAGCTTGTGGGAGCAATGATGAGAAAGAAGAGGTGGAGCAATAACAGCTGGTTGACAATGGTGGTGAGAACACGGAGGCCACCTTAAGCATCATCACCCAGGAGGGAAATCTTGATTGCTTCTCTGCCCGCATGTTTCCCTCTCATTACTTCCTCTTTTGAAAGAGGAAGTAAACAGCATGTACATGGCCCATTCAGTGGGCCATTTTGATTGTGCTGCTTCTCCTGCACACAGCAGGAGATAGTGGCAACTTACATCTTTAAAAAAATAAGTTGGACTTACTGGGTGGGGGTGTTGTCATGCAAAGAAGGCTGGAAGGGGTGGGAGGCAGATGATGTCATGAGAGGGACCCACAAAAATCTATGAGCACCCAGTAATGTGTGTGCAATAAAACATTCATCTAATGGAGCTCCTTGTGTCAAATCATTACGAATGTGGAATAAAATGCAGGGAATAACACTATGAAAGTGGTATATGGAATGTGGATTGGGCCCCAGTAGTTATCAGTGTACTTAAATACCACTATATACTGTAGCAGTAGTGTAGATCTAGCCTATGTGTGTTGGGGGGGGAGGGTAATTTCAGAAAAAAATGTGGGGAAGGTTTAACCCCCCTCCCAAAAAGCCATGGTCCTGATTTGAATGAGGGTTGCAAGAGTAAGTAAGAGTAAGTAAAACTATCACAGCTGGGCCAGATCTACAAAATCATTATGATCCCACCACAGTAACATTATACCCATCTTGGGCATTTATTATTTATAGGACACACAATGCCATTTGTTGAGGTATTCTGGAAAATGTGGAATTAAAAGCAGGAAATAACACTATGAAAGTGGTATGTGTAATGTGTAATGTGCCTCAACAGTTATCAGAGCAGCTTTTACATCTTCTAAAGCGCCAAAACATTTCTCCCCAGTAATTTCTTTTTCAAGCAATTAAGAAGTAATTAGGAAGGAGGGATTCAGGCAGGCATGTTAAAAAGTGGGACAATATGTTGCATCATCAGTTGGGCAATAAACAACATCAGAAGTACTGCACTATATGAAATAAAGTTAACAACATCTCTTCAGAGGGTTCGTTGAATGCCATTTTTTTTTTTTGTAAATAAACAGAAAATATGCATGGTTAGAAAGAGAAATTATGCCAAAATTTGGAATTGTGTTGCTTCTGATTTCGAAAACCCCACACCTCACAGTTTAGAAAACAGGAAGCCGTTATAACCCAATGCCAAAGGTTCAGAGAAGCTCATAAGGCTCACTGCAACATGAGCAATCACCACGACCACACTATCCTCTTTGTTGCCCCCAGAACAGAGTTTCTATTTGTTCAGTTCTTTAAAAAAAGGATGTATGAGAATTGTGTTTCTTTTTGCAAATCATGCAGACCTGTCCCAGTCTCAATCCCAACGTGAACCTGAGCAGGAGTATTTTCTTTTGAGACATGTTTGCAAATAGGGCTGTGCACCACCAGCCCGAACCGCTTTGGATCCCAATCTGGACCTTCCAGATCAGGCCCAAACCTGTTCGGGTTGATCCGAACCTACCCTGATCCACTCTGGAACCAGATCCGGAGTGAGATCTGGACCCCATTTTGCCCCCTTCCCCACTTACTTGCCTCTGCAGCAGAAGGTAAATGGGGAAGGGGGGACAAAATGGGGGCTGAATAAGCCCCCCTCCCCCTTACCTGGCTCTGCCGTCCACCACTGCTTGGACCACGGTGGCAGCGGATGGTGGTGCCAGGTAAGACCCCTCTCCCCCACTTACCTGCCTCCATCGCGGTCTGGGTGGTGGCTTCAACTGAGGCCCAGGCTTCAAGGCAGAAGCAAGCCGTGGCCTGCTTCCACCTTGAGGCCTGGACTTCAGTTGAAGCCACCGCCCAGACTACGATGGAGCCAGGTAACCCCCCCCTCCCCCCTTACCTGGCTCTGTCGCCATCACCACACGGACTGTGCCGCTGCCGCCAGGTAAGTCCCCCTCCCCCCCTTCCCAACTTACCTGGCTCTGCCGCCATTGCCGCATGACTGCGGCGGCAGCCAATGGGGGAGCCAGATAATCTCCCCTCCCCCTCTTACCTGGGTCTGTAGCTTTGGACAATTCTGAACCACTCCGGACCTCCCCCGATCCACCCCGGACTGGGCTTTGGAGGTCCAGATCGGCCCGCTCTGCTTCAGATTGGGGATCCAAAATGGAGCGGAGCACACCCCTATTCACAAATGCATGAATTTGTGATCACATTAAAAAAAAGTTGTTGTTTTAAATATGCATTTCCATACAGATTTAGTCAATGAAAGGGAAGTGCACTTTTTCAGAAGAAAAAAACATATATAAATGCACATTTCCCCCTTCAAGATGAATATAAAAAACAACCAGTTATTACACCTGGAGCGAGCTGAAACAAGCTTCAATGTGATTCATTTTTGGTAGAATTTAGGTGAGCTCAACATTCAGTTTACACATCCTTACTTCAAAGAAGAAAGCTTTGGGGATTACATTGAAGTACTTGCCCTGATTTAGGGTACAAACTTGAGAACTTGGCATATACCTTCCCACCAGCATGTTGTCACTGTCAGATTAGTGACACCTTCAATAGCCCAACGGACAACCTGATTAGTTGAGTGGTAGGTGGAAGCCTGCAGAGATAGAGTGCTACACACATGGAATCACCACTGTGGTCACCTATATACTAATACTAGTAGCTTGTGCTAGCAGTGTGTGTGTGTGTGTGTGTGTGTGTGTGTGTGTGTGTGAGTGTGTGTGTGAGAGAGAGGCTGCAATCCTATATACACTTAACTGCTAGTAAGTCCCATTGAACAAAACAATACATGCTTAGACATGTATTGTTATACCCGACAAATGCATTAAAAAAGTCCACATTAGGAGAGTGTTGCATCTTTCAGTATGCCTGAAAGGAAATCAAATTCAAATCAAACTCAACCAAATCCACTTACCTTGAACTGATATATAACATGAAATGTTGTTAGTTTGTTTGTTGAGTCAACATCATCCTGAGATAAAACAGCAAAGGGGTGATGTTGGGGAACAGATGCCACCAGCCAATCTGGATATATGGCAAAGAATCTCTACTCAGCCTCAAGACAACAATGTCCACACAAAGTCAACCTGCTGGGTTGCAAGTGTGCCAGATGCTGGGTGGGACCAGATCATATAGCCCTCCTCTCCATGTGGTCTCATGTCAGCCTAACCCTAGTAGGCTACTTAGAAATGCCACGTCTCCCTTCAAGCTTGATGCACCAAAAAGAATGGCCTAGTGGTTAGAGTGTTGGAATAGTAGTGATGGCCACTAATTTGATGGCTTTAAAAGGGGGTTGGATCCATTCCTGGAGGAGAAGGCTATCAGTGACTACTAGCCCTGATGGTTGTGTGTTCCCTCCAGTATCGAAGACAATAAGTCTGTGTGCACCAGTTGCTGGGGAACATGGGTGGGAGTGTGCTATAATACCATGTCCTGCTTTGTTGATCTCTGTTTGACAGCTGCTTGGCCACTGTGTGACTGGATGGACCCTCGGTCTGATCCAGCATGGCACTACTTATGCTGTTATGTTCTTATAAGACTTTGAAGGCAAGGTACCTTGGAAGTGTCCATCCTTGTAGGATATAAATATAATAATACGCATACACAGAGAGACAAACCTGAAGGAAAAAAGAAAGAAGCTGTGCTACCAATTGTTAAAGGTGAGCCCTTCCCCTGAGAAACTGATAAAAAATTGTCTGGTCTCCTTGGAGAAATTTGGTTGGATGGCCTTCTCACATTCTCTGCACTCAAGTAGCGGTGAAGGGGAATTCAAGATGCCATTCGAACAGCAATCTAGAAACTCCATACTGAGGTCTGCCTCTAGGGGGAGGAAGACAGGACAGGGGTAAAAAATCATAATAACTAATGCATCTTTTTGTTCCTCCGCAAGGCCTAGCATGGATAAAAAATATATCTGTACAACCAAACATGATCATCAATTTACAGAATATAATCCATTTTTATTAGCAGTGTAATCTCCAGAATTGTCTCGGAAAGATATTCTTGTAATCTTTTAATTTCTTGGAGATTTCTTAACATAATAATGCAGTGTGTAACCACTGCTGTCTCTGGCCATGGCAGCCTCACATAGTGGCTGTCCGTAACTCCCATGAATACTGAAAGAAGTCACATTTCCCCACCCCCCTCCTGGCTTTCATTATTTTCTTAAAGGAGTGTTGTTTGAAGATAATAATCTCTTGCTACTTAAGCCTCCCCTGAGGCCCTATTTCAAAGATTTTTTTTATTATTATTCACATAATCCTCCATCAAAGCTTCATTTTATTTGAAGAGGCAGATGTGATCATCATTGCAAATTTAAATCCCATTATGTCAGCCTGATGGTGTTCAGTCCAAAAACTGCTTAGCACTAGAAGATACGGGCAATTGATAATCATCTTGTGATCCGACTGATCTTTAATGAGTTAAAACTCTTTGTAAAGCCAGTAATATAAATCAAAAGGGTGTCGATAGGAGTTTCAGATGCTGAATAGTACCACAGACTTCTTAAACAGTTACAAGATAGTGTCTTCTGATTGGATGTCCTTGGAAAGTTTGGGCAGAGAGCAGCTAAAATTCTGTTTCTCTGCAGACCACTTGAAAAAACAAAAAATAAGAGCCATGCAGGATTGAGAACAAAATTCCAACTCATCCAGCCCCATGTTTCTTGCTCTGTCTAACCAGAAATGACTCCAGGAAGTCCACCAATAATTCTCCATGCCCCCACCTGCTATTTTTTTTTCTCAGCAGCTGATGTTCAGACATACACTGCTTCTGAACCTAGAGCAGGGGTCTTTGTGGGTAACTGGAGGGAGGAAATAACGAGACGAGACACAGGTGTGGGATCTAAATTTGGGGCACATTTATTCATTTATTGTATTTTATATCCCACCTTTTTTTCTCCAAGGAACCCGAGGCGGCATACATAATCCCCCTCCTCTCCATTTCTATCTTCACAACAACAACCCTGTGAGGTAGTTTGGGCTGAGAGTCTGTGACTGGCCCAAAGTCACCCAGTGGGCTTCCATGGCCAATAGAGGCTAGAACCCAGATCTCTCTACTCCCAGTTCAACACTTTAGCCACTACACCACCCTTTTGAAGTAGCTGTAAAGGGGGAATAACCTAAGTAGCATTTTGTCCAGGACAGCATCATACCATGCCATAAATTGTATGAGATTTTCAATGGCTTTAGAGTGGTGCCTTTGAGGTCACTGCCCCCCTCCAGCTTCCCCCATTTGGAGAAGGGAGTCCTTCTCCTGTCATCATCTTCAGGTGATGCAAAACTCTGAGTGGGAGAGATGAGTTGGCCTCAATGGTAACCTTTATCTCCCAGCTGGGGCCACAAAACCCTTACCTGAAAGCCTCAGGCATTACCAGCCACCGCAACAGTGCCTCTGAAGGCGCACCAACCCTGTTCCCACAAAAGATGCCTACACATACCTGGTAAATGTGACTGAATTAACCAAAACAAATTCTCTTTTTTAAGTCAATCTAATAAGTAAAGTAGGGTGACCATATGAAAAGGAGGACAGGGCTCCTGTATCTTTAACAGTTGCATAGAAAAGGGAATTTCAACAAGTGTCATTTGTATATATGGAGAACCTGGTGAAATTCCCTCTTTATCACAACTGTTAAAGTGCAGGAGCTATACTAAAGTTACCAGATTTAAAAGAGGGCAGGGCACCTACAGCTTTAACTGTTGTGATGAAGAGGAAATTTCACCAGGTTCCCCATATATATAAATGGCACCTGCTGAAATTTCCTTTTCAATACAACTGTTAAAGATACAGGAGCCCTGTCCTCCTTTTCATATGGTCTCCCTAAGTAAAGAACTGGATATTATAAAATTGAAATCCCCTTTTCATTGAAGGAGTGCATTTCAGGATAGAACACAAACTTTGCAGACCTAAGATTCTAGGTCCACTCCCTGACATCTCCAGTTAAAGAGAATAAATGGTAGGTGATGGGGAAGATCTCTGTGTCAGTCCCTGGGGAGCTACTGCCACCCAGAGTAGTCAATACTGAACTGGAAATGCATTCAATATGTATTTAAGACAAATGTCCATTATTCTCCTCACACAGACTTTTCCCTTTTGTTCTCTCTCTCTCTGTCCCCCCTTTCAGGCTAGGGGCTTCTCCATGTGGGGCTGTTAACTTGCGATCAAGATTGGTTACTCACGGGGATTTCAAGGTCCTTTACATGACATTGTCCACCTCCATGGTTTCCCCTGTGCTTTCTGCCCTTTGTCCTTTAAAAAAAAAATACTGCAGATAATGAGTTATCTAAATATGTTGAATTTAATTCTTCATGAAAAGAGGAAGTGTCAGTATAACACAGAGCCATCTAGTGGCTGTATAATGAAATGTATAGAGCTTGCAGATAAAGAAACTACCCAGGGTGGGGGATAAAGTGGAAGTACAAAAAAAAAAAAAAAAAAGGAGGGGGAGTAATCTTAAGAATATGGAAGTAGAGCCCTGGTTAAGTTGCAGTATAAAAAGCCTCTTTGTAGAGACATTCTAGATCTACACCAGTGTTTCTTAGTGGTATTGAACTGCATTGATGACTGTTGTGGCACATCACACATTCCGTATATCACTTTTCTATCATTATTTCCCGCACTTAATCCCATACTATCCAAAATGCCACAACAAATTTTATTTATTTATTTATGCCATTGCATGCACTACAAGGTATACATGGGCAAGAGGGGTATAGCATCGCCAAGATGGGATTGTATCAATATGACATGAGGTGTACGTCTCAGCCAGGCCACAAAGGCATACCCAGGCTTTAATGGTGGGGCATAGGGCACACTGTCGTGGAACCGCTCTGGAGCCACATTTAAGAAAGGAAAGTAATGGAGTAAAAGGACTTTCAGAATCTGTGCATTTTCCAGAGGGAAGCGGTGTCATTCCTGTGGGTTGGCAAAGATGCTGTGTGTTGCAAATGACCTCAAAGTGCTTCCCCTCTGCACTAAATCACCCACGAAGGTTGTCCTCTGTCTGGGAGCCATTTTGCAATGGTGCCCATACCAGTTTCTTAAATTCCCAAATGCGCTCATGGGTTCAAAAAGGTTGAGGACCTCTGCACTAAATACTTCAGTTACGGAGAGGCAAATCATGCTTTTGTCAATCCAGTGACACATCTACACCAAGCAGGATATAACACTATGAAAGTAATATATGGTATGTGTCAATGGGCCCCAACAGTTGTCAGTGCACTTCAATACTGCTATAAAGCAGTAGTGTGGCTCCTGCCTCTTATATACCGCTTTCATAGTGCAAACCCCTGTTTGGTGTAGATGAGCCTCAGGTCAGTTTCACAGGTGTTTCCTCATCAATCTGCATTAAAAAGAGAGGAAGGAAGGAAGGAAAGATACACACACACCACATTTAAATTCATATTTAAATGCAGACTTTGCCTGAAAACACACAGTTTCAAACATTTTATGATTCTTCCCCCTCCCCCCCTTTTTTAAATCTAAGAGCTGTGCTGAACATATAGAAATCGTGAACGCTGCTGGATAACTAAGTTTTTAATAGCATGTCAGTCTGGAAGGTGTGGATCAAGTCAGTTTGTATTGGAATTTGCAAAGATTGAATTCCTCAAGCATCCCTAATCTCAGCACAATCCATGATGTGCACTATTTCTCGAAGTAAGCCAAGATAACTCATAAGACTTTCTTTTTTCTCTTGTGGGGTCGGCACTGAGATTTCTTTTTCTTTTCCCACACCTTCCCCAGTAGAAAAATAAGAGGGGGGGGGGGAGAGAGAATATTTTCCATTTCTCGCCCCCCTTTCTCTTTTGTTGGCTGCCATTTCCTCCCCACAATGCCCTGAAAAAATGCTTGATGCCTTGTGGGGAAAGCAGAATGGTTGCCAAGCTACCAATACAGTTTATGGTGTATTGCATTTGTGTTGTACCCAGAGGGAGAGGTGGGTTGTTGTTGTTGTTGTTGTTATTGTTGTTGTTGTTGACCCTTCCAGGAGGGGCTGTGTTACTGTCACCACTAATGGTGAGCCCAGCCTCCAAGGAGCTGCTGGAGATGTTTCCCTCCTCCTGGAGAGATTTGGTGAAAAGCTCCCCACTCTCAATAATTTATTTGTCCAGAAATTGGGAGGAAAATTTTGGAAAGCCATTTTGGCAGTGCTCTATGATACCAGGGATGTTAGAAGCATATTTCTATTTCTGTGAAAGGCTGGAGGATGTGAGGTAGGCAATGATGACCAAATCCCCTTGCAAGTTTTGGCTCTGGGTTTTGGAGATCCCTTGGACAACATGCCTTCCATGGGATCACCTCCTAGCCACTGTCCATTCACTTGCTGTCTCCCTCTGGGTCCAATCTGCAGAAGGAGATGACAAAGGAAGAAGAAGCTTTTGCTTCTTCTTTCTGCTCTTGTCACTGAGATGTCTGGTGAACAGGCAGAAAACATGAGGAGGAGGAGGAGGAGGAGGAGGAGCAAGGCCAGAGGGTTCTGGAGGTCATGTGCCTCCTCTGGCTTGTGGGTCTTAGCAGGTGCACAATGCTTCTGAACACTAAAGTTTATTCCCACATCTCAGTTCTATTATGGGGATTGGTTTCAACACTTTGTATAGCTGTGTTATACTGGAAACCTGATCTATTCAAGTTCTCTCCATACTCACTCTTAGCTATATTTATTTATTTAATGCAGGTGAGCATTCAAGAAAATGCCCCCCCCCGACTGTACTCAGAAGTGGTACAGTCAATTCCACCACCTTCGAATTCTTACCACTCATTCTGCAATATGTGAAGTATAGAAAACACAGGCCTCAGAGTTAATTTCTGTTGTACTCCAGAGAGTTGCTGTCCACAGCCTTAATTCCCCAGCAGTATATATGTTATCATTTAAATTATTCATGCATTAGTTCATTTACCAGTGGTGACATAAACAACAACAACACTCTAGATATTTTACTCATACTCTATGCATTTGGGAATATATACCAGCAAAGCTGGCTTCATTATCTATGCTACTTAACTGAAAAGAAAATTGGAATTAAAAGGTAATAGCCTGACACATTTCTGAGATTTGCCTTCAAAACCTCAACATATTTCATTAGTTCCATTCATGTTGTGGTGCAGTGTTTGGAGGATCTTATAATGAAGTTTTCAGCTCTTGCCTCCTGCTAAATATGCTTTAGTGTTAAGCATAATACTAAACCCAATATGTGAAAATGAAATCAATTCTGCAGCTGAAAACATCAGCAGAAAGAGAAGAGTGGAGATTCTTTTAATGGATCGAAAAAGCAGAAACCAAATAATATCTCTGTGACAGTGGTTATGCATTAGAATATATTGCAGGACACATTAATAACAATTTGCAATTTGTGTTTCTTTTCTCTTTTTTTTCTAAGTAGACATCATGCCACAATGAGGTCTGTGCCATTTTTCACATTTATACCATCTTCCCCGTATGGTATTATTAAGCTTCATCACTCAGTAGCTGTGGTGGCTAATGTAAGAAGGGGTGTTGGTAGGGTCAGTAGTAGGGGTGTGCACAGACCCCCCGCTCCGCTTCACTTGCAGATCCGCCATTTTCCGGATCGGGCCGCTCCGCCCCGCCCCCGCTCCGCCCACTTCCGCTCCGCTCCGCCCGGAGCTCCGGATCCGGATCCGGAGCTCCGTTTCCCCCCCCCATAGGCTTGCATTGAAAGCTAAAAAATTATACAACTTTTTTTCTGTTCAAGTTAGAAACCTCATGTTTGGCACCATGATACCTCATGGGGATATACACACGCATGCCAAGTTTCAAAGCAATCCCATCATCCCCTGATTTTTGGCGAATTTTTGAAAATCGGGCACCCCACACACAACATCCCTGCGAGGTGGGCAGGGGAGGAGGGAGGGAAGGCAGGCAGGCATGCAGCTGGCATTTCTGGGGGCATAAGGAAGTGAGCCAAGGATAAGCCAGTAATGCATATAAAATGGAATAAATCAATCAATAAACAAAGGAGGGGTGGAATTAAAAGCAGCAGTGTTGCTCAATAAACAACAAGAAGAACTTTTTTAAAAAGGCTATATCTGTCTTTTACCAGCAATAGGGGGACGTGCCCGGGGGAGGGGGAAGTAGCTGCCAGTTCAAGACACTGACAGCCACAGCTCTGAGAAGAAGTAAAACGCTCACTTCGACTCAGAACAGGCATTGCTCCACCACTGAAAAGTGACCATTCACTTCAACTCATGATAGGCATTGCTCCACCGTTTTACTCTCTTTGGAAGGCTCTAATGGCCTTCCAGTGCAGGAGAGAGTGGGGGCACGTCCACGATGAGATGCCCTAGGGGAGCTCATCCCCTTGCACCACATCGATTCAGTTGTTCCCCAAGGTTAGGGTGGGGAGCAGTGCTGTGTTTCTATCTCTTATTCTTGGCTTAGTGTATGATTTCAGGTTGTGTTTGTGCATTTGGTGGGGCTACTGTGTTAAAAAACACGGGGAAAAGCCCGTTCAGATGAAGAAAGAGAAGTTTCCCAGAATCCCAAGTTACCTGTTTTGCCTATGCCCTCCTCCAACTTTGGGATCATCATGACCGGGAGCTGACTCTGCCCCTCAGCCCTTTGAAAAAGGTATTTTTCCCGCCGATTTTTTAAAAACGTCTAGCCCGCGACCCGTACGATGCAGAAAGTTGAGAGTGGTCTCAAAATGACCCCCATCCACGACTCTCTGTGAACAAGAATTTTCAGAACGATAGCTTAACCCCCCCCCCAGTTATCCCCGATTCTTCCCCTCAATGCAATCCTATGGGCGAAAAGCCGAAAACGCAGTTTGAGCCGCGCGGTTGACCCGATTTTCACAAAAATATAGCCCGCGACCCATACGATGCAGAAAGTTGAGAGTGGTCTCAAAATGACCCCCATCCACGACTCTCTGTGCACAAGAATTTCCAGAACGATAGCTTAAACCCCCCCCCCCAGTTATCCCCGATTCTTTCCCTCAATGCAATCCTATGGGCGAAAAGCCGAAAACGCAGTTTGAGCCGCGCGGTTGACCCGATTTTCACAAAAATATAGCCCGCGACCCGTACGATGCAGAAAGTTGAGAGTGGTCTCAAAATGACCCCCATCCACGACTCTCTGTGCACAAGAATTTCCAGAACGATAGCTTAAACCCCCCCCAGTTATCCCCGACTCTTTCCCTCAATACAATCCTATGGGCGAAAAGCCGAAAACGCAGTTTGAGCCGCGCGGTTGACCCGATTTTCACAAAAATATAGCCCGCGACCCAGAAACCCAGAAAGTTGAGAGTGGTCTCAAAATGACCCCCATCCACGACTCTCTGTGCACAAGAATTTCCAGAATGATAGCTTCAAAAACAACGTAGTTATGCACGATTATTTGCCGCAATGCAATCCTATGGCGAAATGTTTTCAAGATGGCGACCGGAGCGCTCCGCCTGAACTCGGAGCTCCGAAAAATGGGCGCTTCTCTTCGCCTTGCTTCTAGGGGGTCCACAGTCCGCTCCTACTCTGCCTCTGGGTAAGGCGGAGCAGGCCAATCCGCTACTGCTTCTACGCTCCTAATCGGAGCGGAGCACATCCCTAGTCAGTAGCCTGAGGCAGGGGAAACCTGCCCCATTGGCAGGTGAAAACAAGATGGAGTGATCACTCTTCAGGCACACAGCTGGTGAATGACATCATTGGCCTGTTTCTCTGCCCCAAACACTGATAATATTATAATATTCTCTCAAACATGGCTGTGTATCCATTTTGAATATTTATTCATAACCCACCTTTTGACCTTAAAAAGTAGCTTTTGGTACAACGCAATATTTGATTATACAATTAAAATCCAATTCTCCCCATCCCCTCTGCAGTATTCACATTGGCCTCACATTGTTGGACACAAGAAAACCAATGTGAACACATGTTTACTGTTGAGGATATACTTGCATTGCTTAGATAGTGAGGCTCCAATCAAATGCACATTTTCTAGGTTTAATTAAAACTTAAAACAGTAGGATGAGTAAACGTTGTTAGGATTTCAATGAGCTGAAATATTATAGATGTGTCTTCAATGTAGTACCACCACCACCACCATCATCATCATCATCATCATATAAGAAGAGACATGCTGGGTCAGACCAAGGGTCCATCTAGTCTAACACTCTTTTCACATATTGTCCAGCCAATTGTTGACAAGGGATCTACAAACAGGACATGGTATAAGAACACCCTCACACCCATGTTCCCCAACAACTAGTGTAAACGGGCTTGCTGCCTCTGATACTAGAGGTTGCACTTAGCCATCAGGGATAGTAGCCATTGATAGCCTCCTCTTCCAGGAATTTATCCAACCCCCTTTTGAAGCCATCCAAATTGGTGGTAATCACCACATCTTTTGGTAGTGAGTTCGATAGTTTAACTATACACTAACCTGGTTCAGACAACATGCTAAAACATGCTGCTTAACCACAAAATGGTTAAGGGAATCCCTTAACCATTTTGTGGTTAAGCAGCATAGTTTAACATGTTGTCTGAACCAGGCCAATGTGTAAAGAAGTACTTCCTTTTCATCACATGACAAAAATACGAAAGGAACCCTTTACATCAAAGAAAACACATGTGGTTAAACATTATCCCCAAAATTTGCTGTTTCAGTGGTTCACAACGAAGATCTAGGGTTCATCAGATTTATCTGGGGGTATTCTTTCTTTTATTTTATACTAGCTTAGTTTAGTTAATAATGAACTTGCCCAAATCCATTTGTACCAATCTGACTGACTTGGCAATCTCAAATTCAAAGCAGAGTCAATACACATCCTAGCTGATGGATAATAATCATTATTAATTCCAAATAATATACAGCTACAACCGTTCAATGATTGTAGTAATATACTCTGGACAGTATTTGGAACATCATATTTTATTTTCCCCAAATCATTCTCCCAGAAGGTCTCATTAACTGGGCAAACCAAACTATGCAAGCAATCTATTCCTGAAGACTAACAGTATTTAATGTTTAAATGAGGTGTCCATTTCAAGTATTAGATGATCAGATACCCTGGAAGCTGTAAATTGTCATAGGTCTCCTTAAGAATAAATGCTGGTGGTCTCCAATTAGAGTCTCAACAGATATCTGCTTGGGTTATTCTAGCTCTAGATTCCTTACATTGAAGGGATTGGACAAGATGGTGAGTCTGAAATTCTATATGTCTATGAGCCTATGGCCATATATACATCCATATGCAGCCGTGTTCACTTATATTTAACTCCCACTTAATGCTGAAAACTAAAGCTAATCAATTCATATCTTGGGAGAAATCAATACCACTTTCCTACCAGATCCTTTATATCTGACAACATCAATAGTCATTTAGCTTCCATTCCCCCCCCACTGCCCGCAAGAGTTCCAGATTTCTTGACCAACATATTCAAAATGTCTCTAGCCCGAATATAATGGAACATGTTTAAATAAATAAACAAGTCAACCAACCAACCAACCAACCAATTACTTGGATTGTTTCCAAACTTGCAGTTCATCAAAGTCAGTGTTGTGTTTAGTCGGATTTGCTGAGAGCAAGACTGTTGTTGTTTAGTTTGTGTCAAAATATTCATAGGGAATTGGTAAAGCTATAGGCTCTGTATATTCTACATGCTTGGAAGCACTCATTGAATTATAATGATGAATGTATTAGAATATATCACACAAATAAGCATCTGCGAGTCCAAAAATGGTAGGTGACTGGGATTCATTATGGAAATCTAGAAAAGAAACTGTACTATGTAAACACCAGATAGTGGATTAGGGAAGATATGCTGATTGGTTGATAGGTGGGAGAAGACCAAATTAGTATTGTCCCCATCTAAAGCTAAAATAAATAAATATCTAGCCTCAGAGATCCCAAAATGTCTGGAGGGGATCGCCAAAGAGCCATAAGAGCATGAAAAATCTTCCTCCATCCCCTCCACTCCACCAATAGCCCACTTATATGAACCTTGAATCATTCCCAACATGGAATAATCACCTTCTGCTCAACATTGCTTGTATTGATTCTGCAAGTTTTGTTTTGCTGAGGTATTTTATTTATTTCTGTTGAATCTATTTCCCCAAATCTCAGTGACAAGATGACCAGTTTTGTAAAGTAGGAACAGTGGGAGGATACCACCCACCCACCTCCCAACTGAAGAGTCTGTATATCTACTTCCCTTCAGAACATAGAGATTTTTCCACAGAAGTCTAGATTGAAAGTAAATTTTTCAAGTAAGATTTTAAAGGAAAATAGAGACTGAGGCGTTTTTAAGGAACCCTTCTCCCAATAGTTTTGATTAAATTAATGCTATTTCTTGATGAATATGCATGTTCTTACGTAGCCAACACATTTTGCAAAAATCTAAATGTGAAGGTTCCTATTTGGGGGAAAAAAGCATTGAAGATTTTGACGGATGGAAAATAAGACTGAGCAAAAAGTTTTTTTAACAGTACATTTGACTTGTAAAGGAAGGGTTATGGTGAGCGGAGAATTTCCTAAACCAATTTTCTCCACTCTGCGATGGTGGTGGTGGTATGCAGTCTGTGCCACATGAAAGGTAAAGATCAGGAAAAGGAAGGTTTCTAATTAAATTCTTCAAAAAAGGGGTGAAGGGAAAATTGGACTAAATGGTTGTTGTTTCTACTGATTTGACATTGAGTACTTAAGTAGTAATTTTTTGGACATATTATTAAGTCAATTAAAAAGGTCTCCTGTCTTGACACAAGGTACTTATGCATTTAATATCAAGTCACTTAATTTATTAAACTGTTAAGAAAATCTTTCCGCTTTGCTGCAAACTCCCTTTTTGCATTCAACCCCATTGATTCTAAGTAACTTGGGATATGGTTCATTATTCTGCCATGGCTTTGATTCACAAATGGTTTAAAAGCCTACATTTCAGAATCAATTATCTAATTGCCCTTGCTGTTAACTTGGATTGATCTGTATTTTGTAAGTGAAGGATGTGGCAAAGAAAGTACCTTTGTTGTATTCTTGATCTTTTATTGGGAGTGCATGGAGAAATATGACTGAATGTAAAGCCTTGGAGCAGAATATTCTAAGAGAAATAGATCTGGTCCAAAATGAAGAGATATGGGCTGAGAGAAATGCTTAAGTAAGTTCAAGAATACAAAGACATCAGCCTGTGAGTCTGGATGCTGTTGCTGTCCACATACAATATAGTCGGGATGAATGTATTTATTTTTGTTTTATTTATTTATTTATTTAAGGATTTTTATGCCTCCATTCATCCCAAAAAGGCTCTCACAGCGGCTTACAAAAGTATTTCTTGACAGTCCCTGCCCACAGGCTTACAATCTAAAAGACATGACACAAAAGGAAAGGGGACTGGGAGGGAGGAGGAGGAGGGGGGAAAGGAAAGCAAATTCAGGCACTACAATCTTAGTTGTAAAGTTCAGCAGTTACAGATGACAGCAGGAGGGAGGGGGCTCTCAGCTGGAGCTGGACCCAGGCACGGTGGAGAGGTGCCTGGCTGCTGCTTCCTCCCTCACTGGTGGCCTCTCCAGAGACAGTTGGTAGCAGGAGAAGTAGACTGTCAGCAGGGCTGGTGGGATGGTCCTGCTCCATCTCCTCCATTTCCTGAAGAAGGAGCAGACCAACTGGAGCAGGTCCTGATGTTACCTTTGCCTGTTTCTGTCTCCCCGCTCCTTCTTCTTCCCCACAGGGTCATGATGTGGGGTGGGGGACAGTCCAACTGGAGTAGATCCCAGTGTTCCCTTTGGAATGACCAGTCTGAAGATGTTTCAAAAGAGCATAATGGGAGATTGTCAGAAATGCAGATTTCAGCCAGGTTTTCAGGCATTCATCTCTAGTACTCTTCTTTTGAAATTTATCATGTGGTGGTGTTTGCTCCTATTATTGGCGGGCACTAGAAATAGGGCCCTTTTGGTGGTGGCCGTTGGAACACTCTCGTTTTGGATATATTATTGGCCTGTGATTGGTTTTTAAAGGGGGCCTTAAAAAAATGTATCAGTTTTGATCTGCTTTTAGCTGAAACACTGGACGTATTTCTGAGAATGTAAAGCTTATTTTCCTCCTGGCTTTAAATTATTTTCTTAGGCTGCGGTCCTATACACCAGGGGTGGGCAACTTTGTGAGGCCTGGGATCATTTTTGCCCCCTGGAACTTCCACCCCCTGGGCTGAACCAATGTTCTATATGGTTCAGGTCCAGGTTGTCTGAAAGTCTGTATTCTTCCTCAGGAGCCTGCCCATGCTTTCAGTTCTTCTGGGGGAAGCCCTTCTTTCAGTTCCACCATCTCCTTGATGTGCTTTCGGAAGCAGTCAAAAACTTATTTGTTCCAGCAGGCCTATGGAGAATAAACTGGTCCTCCATCTATGTTAAGGACTTGTAAAATTGTCATGCAATTTAAATGTTTAATGTTTTAATAGTGTATTTTTTTTTAAAAAAAATGTACATTTATTTTTCTAGGTTTTAAAATGTATATGTTTTAAATTTTGTAAGCCCGCCTTGAGGCCCAGTATTGGGCAAAAGGTGGGATACAAATAAATATAATAACCATAACAACAACAACATCTGTTCATCTTGGTTGCAATAGAAGATATCATTGGTGAAATTTTAAGGACCCTGTACAAGCAATGCTGACTCCCGATGATGGTTGAATCTCAGACAAGGGGCTCCTTCAGATGGAGGAAAATTGCATTTACTTATTGTGGCTCTACTTTCTGCTTCTCTTCCACCTTTGCAATAAACTGAAATGACAAGGAGATAGCAGCAGCGACATGGCCCATACAGCCCAATGGGAATAGCACCCTCTAGTGAACATTTTATAGCACAACTTTGCTTGCATATGACAGGAAAGGCCTGACAAATCCCAACTCATTTCAGAAGAGTCGGGTTTCTTGTGGCTTAATTTGTAGCTCTAAAACACTCAAATAAAGAAGCTCATGATGCTGATATCCTCCAGCCTTTCACAGATGTCAGTGTGGATGTACTTGTAACACCATATGATTCATATCAAGGATATGTACCTGAGTGCAACCCAATGAAGCATGGTTGAAGGCTCTAGCTGGTTCATTCCACAATAGCCTGACCTCAGCATGAATGGGTGGATTTTTTGTGTGGTTCTTATATGTCCAATATTCATAAATTTCTCCAGAAATAGGATGGAATGAACTTGAGATGAAAGTGAAATTGTGGGATAAAATGGACAGATTAATTGGTCAAGGAAGAGAATTCTGGGTGCTTAGTTCTGGGTTTCAATTCCTGTTATTCAGCCATGTGGTGCTAAATAAAGTTTTATCTTTGGGAGGGGGGCTTCCCCCCAATCTCAAAATGTTGAAAATCCTCCATGCCAAATACTTGTACCTAGTACTACATACACCTGATTTCAACACCTTTGGTTTTATATTTGTCATTTTCATGTCTTCTTACAACAGTGTATTTAAAAAAGAGAGAAAAAGAGAGGGGAAATCCTCCAGATGAGGTCAGAACTGGCTGGAAGTAGATGGTCTATTTTATATATATTGTGAAATCTATTCAAGTACTAATGAACAAGGTGTGTGTGTGTGTGTGTGTAATTTTTTTAAAAAAAAACTAAATTAAAATGGAAAGCACTTGCAAATTATTTTAGAGTCTTAGGGATATGTATAAGCAATCAAAATGCAAACCATCAAAAACTGAATAGTATTTGGGCAACGTATTGCAATCCTTATAATTTTATCTGATGGGAAATGGTAATATATTCCTTAGTACAGAACTAAAGCCTTTTGAAATCCATTCAGGGATAGAATCTTCATTAAATAATATTAGCTAGTATTAATATAATTAAAAAGAACCCTTTGAAAGAGTAGACAGCTGATACATGGAGTACTAACATAATTACTTGAAGATGAGTGACTGATTTGAGACTAGAAATGCTATTTGTTATAAACTACAATTCCTTGGATTTTTTTTAAAAAAAATGAACAAGAAATACAAGAACCTGTGATGAAAATGTGTCTCAAATATATTTCCAGCCTCTTGTCTCCAAGTAACATAACTGCAATGGAAGATTTATAATCTTAGCCATGAATCTGGAAACTCACTGTCTAAGTCAGGGACCTGTCATGGGCAGTTTGTTGTATATAGACCTCAAAGCCTTCGTCAAATCCAGAATTGAGTATGGATATACAGCATCAGTCCCTTCCTATTGGCAAACAGGAAGATACCTTTGGATTGGTTATCCTAATATACAGATTAGGAGTTTGGCCTTCCACCCTTGCCACATCTACAGATTTATTTATTTAAAAACATTTGTATCTCACACTATATTATTAAGATCTCAGGGCGGCATACAAGATCTGCTCTGCCTGCTGCAGTTTAGCCTTTACCTCCCATAACTGAGTGCACCACATCCTACTCCATGCCTGGATTGGGTACAGCCAGTGTCATTCATGATTTTGGGGAGTATCCAGTAGTGCTGCTCTACTTCCACTGTCCCCATTCCATTCAATGAGATTGACTTCCCATCCAAGAGGCCTTTCCATGCTTCTGAAAACAAGCTTATTTCCAGATTGGGACACATCCCTGCGCCATGAAATGAACATGTCTGCTCACTTTGTATTACTTTTAGAGATGTGAAAGCCCCATTTCAAGAGCAGTTGCTCCCATATCTGCATGGGCACAATAGAAAACAAGTCCATGTTCTCAATAGTTCTGGAAGTTATTTGACATCTGTGTTCTCAGTTGGATTGTAAAGTCATTGATATGATCCCATCTTATCTACTTTCTATTTAGCAGTCCATTTTATGATGCTCTCTTAGACCTGCTTCTAATAAATTGTGTTTGTCTTCACTGGCTTAATTGTACTGGGTTAGATCCAGACTAAATAGGCTGTGCTTAATGCCCAATGAAATCAATGTGAAAATAGTTTAAAGAGCAATGCTAAACTAGTAGGAAACAGAGTCTGAAGTGAAGTTGGAGATGATCTCCCCACAGCTGAAGATATACAGGTGTGGCAGCCAATGAAGAATGAATCTTTATTGTGCAAAGTATGCATAATCTATTTGCAGATTGCCCATCCAACTAGTACAAATGTGGCAAATCTCAAATTTGCCATGAGTTCCAGACACTTAACTTTAAACAATTGTTGTTGTTGTTTCCAGTGGACGAAAAATGCATGGATATGAACACTATCCTTATGAAGCACGACATCCAGTTGGTACATCATTTAACTGTTTTTTATCTATTTCATTTTCATACGCATCCTTATGAAGGCTTCTGCCCTGAAAGGCGGCCAAGAGATGTTTTAAATGAATAAATAATGTCAAGGCAGTTTTTATCTGGTTGAGCTTTTATATTGTATCTTATATTATGGTTTTGTACTGTTGTTTTATACTTTGAATGGTTTTAATTTTTGTGAACCGCCCAGAGAGCTCCGGCTATTGGGCGGTATAGAAATGTAATAAATAAATAAATAAATAAATAATAAGGCCCATCTCTGCAATATCACTATTCCACTTTCACTATGGAAATGGATATATTCATAAGAAATACAGGAACAGCCATGGAGAAGGCATTATCAAAACTTATAGCAATGTACAAGGATAACTTTACCCTTAGAAAAGCAAGGCCCTGTCTATGTTCCTGAATTGAAAAGTTAACTTCTACCCCTGCAGGGGTTTTAGGCAATAGTACTAACTTCCATAGTGTTTCCCTTTTGCCCTCAATTCCTCTCCCTGCCAAAAGAACCAAAAGAAAAAAATGCTTGTAGAAATAGGGAGTATGCATATTAAGCATTATCTGCTGGTTTCCAGGGTCCTAGTTCTCTTCCCCTGAGATCACCTGTGGCAAGGAAAACAAAGTGTCTCTCTCTCATTTAAATGAGAAAATGATGAAAGCTATCCTAGCCAGAGTGCCGCTTCTTTGGGTCTATTCCTGCAGGCCTTCCTCCTAGTGGGAGAATTATGTGAGAGTTTTGGTTGAGTAAGCATTTACCCTTTATCAGCTGGACACTTGTGCATTTCTGCACCAGACAGATAGTCAAAAATGTATTGGGAAACTCCTCGGTTCTCATTAAGCCTCCTTGTATGCTCTGAATTTGCTAGAGGTTTAGAAACTGGGAGTGGGGATATACACGATTTGTGAAAGAGCATATTAGATTGTGTTGCATTTCCTATCAGAGCCTTTGCAGTGTCTATAGAATTGGTGAAAGGAGCAATGTAACTTCTCCCCACACTTCTGGGTCTTGTGCAAAATAAGAGAGAAATGTTCTGTAGGGATGTGCATTTGTTTACAAATGAGTGAAAAAATGGGGGTTAAGAACACAATGGTGCAGCACCATTATTTGCAACCATACTTTGAAAGGCTTGGAAGGTTGGATAGAGAAAGGCACAACTTCCTTTATTTAACAGCAAAAGATCTGCCGCAGTAGAAGTCATGTATGCCATACTAAGGTGTTTTCTTTCTTTCTTTCTTTCTTTCTTTCTTTCTTTCTTTCTTTCTTTCTTTCTTTCTTTCTTTCATTCTCCAGTATCAGAGGCAGAGGCCTATACTCACCAGTTGCCTGGGAATATGGGTGGGAGGGGCTATTGCACCTGAGTCCTGCTTGTGGGAAGCTGGTTGGAAGCTGGTTGGCCACTGTGTGAACAGAATGCTGGACTAGATGGACACTTGGTCTGATTCCATGTGGCTCTTCTCATGTTATTATGTTCTAACACACATACACACACACACACACACACACACACACACACACACACACACACACACACATATATATATATATATATATATATATATATATATATATTCTGTTGTTTATCCATCTATCTTATCTATCCATCCATCCATCCATCCATCCAGTACGTATAAAAATACAAAATACAGGTTTCTAGGAGCTATACATAAATGTCAACAAAAGCAGACCAAATGCCCATAGAAGCATCCATTTGCATTTGGTACACCACCTATTCAAATGTTGAAAACATTCCATTATAGGAGGTGAGAGTTTATCCTTATAATGCTGTATCACCAATCTTTTAAATGTCAGAAAGGCATTTGGATCAGGTCCGCTCCGCTCCACATCGATCTGCCTCCGCTCCGCTGTGGAGCTTCGGATCCGGATTGGAGCTCCACTTTTCCCCCATAGACTTGCATTGCAAAGGTTTAATGCCTATAACTTTGTTAGTTTTCAAGTTAGAAACATCAAAATGGGCACCATGATAGCTTCTAAATAGATCCGTATTCATACCAATTTTGAACAAAATCAAATCATCCCCTGATTTTTTTGGAATATTTAAATATTTCCCTCTCATTTACAGAAATCCAGTGATCTCCTCTTTTTTAAAGCTACACACATGTAACTGGGCACCATGATAGCTTCTACATAGATCCTTAGGCATGGCCACTTTGAAGGAAATTGGATCATGCCCTGATTTTTAGCATTTTTTGACGTTTTAACCCTCAACCATTACCCCAATTTACTTAACTGCATTCATCTCCATCATTTATCAAGATACAGACATGTACTGGGCACCATGATAGCTTCTAAATAGATCCTTATTCATACCAATTTTGAAGGAAATCAAATCATCCCCTGATTTTGGGGGAATATTTAAAATATTTCCCCCATTTACAGAAATACAGTGATCTCCATTTTTTTAAGCTACACACATGTAACTGGACACCATGATAGCTTCCACATAGATCCTTAGGCATGGCCACTTTGAAGGAAATCAGATCATACCCTGATTTTGGGGGAAATGTTAAAAATATTTTCCCCATTTATAGAAATGCAGTTATCTCTGTTTTTTGGACAGCTACACACATGTAACTGGGCACCAGGATACCTTCCACATAGGACCTTAGACATTTTCACTTTGAAGGAAATTGGATCATCCCCTGATTTTGGGGAAATCTTTAAAGTTAAACCTAAATCAGAATCTTCCTCTCAGGTTAACCACTTCAAAAATGAACACAGGGAGAAAAATGTCTCTGTATGCCTCTGGCTTAGTACCCCCCTCCAACATTGGGATTGGAGGATGCTTCATGGGGTGATCACTTATCATCACGACTGGGAGATGAAGCTGTCTATCAACTATGAAAAAAAGCTTCCCCCTCCCACTTTTTACCCAATAAATAAAAATTAATTGCAAGCAAACCGCACAACGTATATTTTTGAAAATCTATACAAATTACCCCCAATCATCAATCTCTAAGCACAGTAATTTTCAGGGATCTAGCTTTAAAAATAAAGAAGTTACAAACGTTTTTCCCCCTAATGCAATCCTATGTAAAAAAATGTCCAAAATGGCGATCGGAGCTTCGGAACTATGTGGAGCACTCCGCAAATGAGCGAACCACTTCGCATCGCTCTGCTGCCCCCCCCCCCGACCTGATTCGTATCCGCCTTTGGCAGAGGCAAATTGGGTTGCTCTGCTCCCGCTTCTACAACCCGGAGTGGAGCACAGCCCTAGCATTAACCTCCAGGAAGCAGGTAAATAACTGAAAAGAGCATGCACATCAGTGAATATTAAAGACTGTTCCAATACTATATTTATTAAATTTATATATTGCCCCATAGCCAAAGCTATCTATCTATCTATCTATCTATCTATCCATTCATTCTGTGTAATAACCTCCCTGCAAAAGGTTGCAACTACTGGGCAGCATCCAATGATTTACAAACTGAAATGAAATCCTGATACCTTCCTATTACCTAACATGGAGGCAGATCTTTGAACAGGATCTTTGTGCCATACAAAATGGTGGTGAAATCTTAAAGACGACTGTGCAGAAGAACACTGGATTATGTTGCAAATGAATTGAAATGCAAATCTGTTTAAAAGTGACTACTCTGGTATGATTGCTTTGTAGATTGCAGTTTGTGCAAATTATTTTGACACAGACCATCTGTATACATCGTGAAAGGGGACAGAGGGTCCCTTGCACTGCCACTTCAAGCAGCTAAACCTCAGTCTATAAATATGCCATTTTAATTCCTGACCCAGTGAAACAGCTTGAGGCTTGTGGAGCTGTAGTTCTTGTGAATGTGTTTCCATTATGCTTCCTAGCGTCATGTTTTGACCATATATGATTATATAGCTCACTGAGAGTGGAGAAAATTACCCGGTAATTTAGAAAGAAATTCTACAACCAAGTCTGAAGGAATATGCTATTCAATTTAGGAAGAAATTTCACAGAGAGTAGCTGTTTGTACTAGTTTTAAGCACTGTTTAAACCCACAGCAGCCTGATGGATCTTTCAAATAAATGTGATTTTATTTCTTTGTCTGTTTCTCATTCCCTTGAGTGAATTCAAATCAGCTTGGGGAATTGCTTCCATTACTGTGTGGTATAGAAACCCATTGTGCAATCCATCATACACAAATATGAGGAAAAACAAAGCAAAGCATGCATAAATACTGTAATGATGGATATTATAGAACACAGAATATAGATTTCTTCAAAGAGGAACTGAACCTGTAACCTGATAATAATAAGAAGAACATGACCAAGGTCCATCTAGTCCAGCACTCTGTTCACACAGTGGCCAACCACTGCCAAGGACCTGCAAGCAGGACATGAATGCAACTGCACCCTCCTAACCATGTTCGCCAGCAACTGATGTATATAGGCTTACTGCCTCGGATACTGGAGGTAGCACATGCCCATCAGGACTAGTAGCCTTTGATAGTCTTCTCTTCCAGGAATTCATTCAACCCCCTTAAACATTACCATGGCATGGTCCAAGGCTATGAAATTGGGATGTCCAGGAAGACCGAGGCAGTTAGGAATTACACTGAAAGGCTTTATTGACATATCTTACAAAGGTGCAGTACAAACCATAGAGAATTGTCAGATATTGTTAGAAGCATATGCACTTTCTGCATTTCAGTTCCCTCTGAGAAAAACAACAACAACATCTCCTTACACACACAACTCCCACTCACAGCATGTATATATATAAATCTGCCAACTGAGGTTAGCACTTCATGCATGAGATGAAGTGTATAGTGTCCATCAAAAGCTTATGCCAGAGTAAATTTGTTAGTCTTCAAGGTGCCACAAAAGTTGTTTTTGCTGCAACAGACTAACACAGCTACCCCTCTGGACATTATAAGCAAGATATAAGAGTCTCACTTAGGTTACTTGTGAAGCACTCAAGGAAAAAGTATAAAACATCCAATAAGGCAAGGAGATGTATCTTAGTTTGTTTAGCTTGAGAGGAAACATATTTTGTATTCATCTACCATGGACCAGTGTGACAAAGAGATCCAAAGAACCTCCACAGAAAGAGTGTGAACCTTCAAATTTTGGGGCAAGACACCCTCAATACGTCCCTCCACCTGTGAGGTTACCTTCTCACTGCCATTGTCATTCTCACTACTATTCTCGTTCTCATCATTGCTACCAATTGCTTACTTGACAGGCAGAGAGCCAGTGAGCAAGTATGCATTGGCATCAGCTGCTCGTCCGTCTCATCAGTACTGTTGTCTGGGCCAGTGCGAGAAGAGAAGAAGCTCATCTAAAAGCCCTCGTTGGGGTGTGGGAACGTGGCAGGTGTAGCATCATACATACCCTTGATGCCAGGTCAGGCCTGGAGAAAAATGAATGAATGAGGTTTCTCTCCTTCTCTTGTCATTCTAATATGTGGGATCATCTAGTAGAATTGATTGGTGGAAGATTCTGGATGGACAAATAAAAAAAAAGAAAACAAAACAAAAAACCTTCAACCAATACTTTAAAAAAATATGGAATACACTACCACAAGATTTGGTTATGGCTTTAATAAGGGATTAGACAAATTCTTGAAGGATAGCTCTATGAGCACTAAATGGACTTCCGATTTCAGAAGTACCAGAGGGGTGTGTGTGTGTGTGTGTGTGTGTGTGTGGGAGAGAGAGAGAGAGAGAGAGAGAGAGAGAGAGAGAGAGAGGTCTTAAGTGTGGGACAATTTTTGCCTTTATGCCCTGCTTATGGACTAGGTCATCTGAAAGACCACTTTGCTCATATGTACCTTTCTGAACCTTAAGGTCTTACTCAGTAGCCCTGCTCTTAGTGTCCCTGCCAAATGACTTGAGGCTGATGACAATTAGGGAGAGGGCCCTTGGGGTGGTGGCACCTATGTAGAAGTACAGCGAGCTTCGGCTATTGGGCGGTATAAAAATGTAATAAATAAATAAATAAATAAATTCCCAGGCAGGTTTACATAGTACCATCCCTATGGCCATCTTGTTGCCAGGTGAATACCTTTTTATTCACCCATGTGTTTTAAATAACACACACACACACACACACACTGTTGCTGTGGGGACCTTTAGTCCAATAAAATTCCTATTAAGTTCTTATAGCACTATGACATCCACCATACAATACTGTCCTAGAAAGGCTCCAGTTATGAACATCATAGAAAGCTTTTTTCGACCTATTGCCGCCCTACATCATAGTTACTTACTTCATAATGGATTCTGGAAGCCAGATTTGTCATTGTTCCTCAGCTTGTCTTTGGTACAGACCCTAAGATCTGGCAATTCAATTGCATGTCTAGCTAAGGAAGTTTGAAGAGTCCAGTCTTTCTAAATTGTGGAGTGAACTGGCACCTCCCAGACTAATAAGTCAAGTGGAACTTAAATTATCCACCAGGATTTTGCCTTTCTTTCTTTCTTTCTTTCTTTCTTGGAATGGTAAGCAAACCTCAGTACATCTTCTGATGCAAATTGAAAGAGAACCTGGTTAGTGAAACTAAAACAGAATCACTTCAAGGTCATATCTTTGTTTAAAGGTATGATGTCTAGGAAACAAGACAGTGGACAAATAGACGTGCCACTTTGAAGAAATTCTCCCAAAACATGGTTTAAAAATAGTTGATTTTAATCACACAGATAGTTGACTTTAATCACCTTACTTGAACTAATATGCTGAGTAGACTAAAATTATCCACCAGGTTTTGCACTTCTCAGATCTTTCTTTCTTTGGAAGGGCCATTCTGCCATGCCCGGCACAGCATGTTGGCCTATAAATAGGCTCTTACCCCTCCACTTTCCTTCTCGTTCGCAAGGCTCTCTCCTTGTTGGCAAGTTCTCTGGTCACCATTAGGGGCCAAGTAGGAATTTTTTTGCTCATGTTCTAAATTGTACAGGTTTTTTTTTTTTTTTTTTGCCTACTCCACACTGTAAGACAGCCTGGGAGTATAAATAGGTTAATTTGACGATAGTTTGTTAATTTGGACACATTTGACGATGGGCACATAGGAACAGGCATCCAGAGGGTTTTTCTAATAGTGAGCATTCACAGGCACTGTTGTGGTGAAAGTTAATTACTGAGGGCTCCCAGCTTTGATCCTCACGTCCTGGCTGGGGGATAAGAGTTGCCTCTGAGGCCAACCTTTCTCACCCACCCATAGTCCTTCGGCATGAGTTGGGGGTGACATTGGAAGGTCTCCCTACCCCCAAAAGGGGGGCCTGCGGAAGTGCAAATGGTACAGCACCAACCCACGGGCCATGAATGGCTCACCTGGTCTGAACACCAGGCCAGACTGCATGCCCCTTTAAGTTCCCCCTTTGCAGATCTTTAGTAAATGTGGCCCTGTTTAAACCCAAAGTTCTGTCTGTCATCTCTTTATGTACTGACCTCTGTCTTGCAATGGTAAGCAGAACCAAGTGCATCTTCTGATGAAAATGAAGAAGAGAATCTGTTTAACCAATGCAAATGGAATCGCTTCAAGATCATATCTTTGTTTAGAGGCGGAACTCTAGGAAAGAGGACAGCGGAGAAGTCGGAGCAGGGCCACAGCTACTTTGATGTAAACATGATGAAGACATTCTCCCAGAAACATGCTTTAAAAATAGTTGACTTTAATCACACACAAAAATATTTGTAATTAATAGGCATATTTACATACAAATTCTGTCAGCACTAATTGGCGTGGGGCTATTTTAAAGCTACATGTTTTGACATTAGAAAGGTTGATGCTGTTTAGAATATCTGTTTTATAATTGCAAAAGGCTGTTTCAGATTGTGCAGTCATGTTGATTAATGAACACCTGGAGCTGGGGGAGGAGGTCATGACACATCGCTATAGCCTAAGTCTGATTGCTTAATTAAAGATGAGCTTGACAGGAAACACAGGCTCCATGCTTGGAAAAGATTCGAGATTATAGATTGAACGGTGTGGTTTTTTTCTCTCCCCTTCTTCTCAAAAGTTCCAATCACTTTACCTCTCGTGTTATCTACTCAGACAATTTCAGGCTGGATCCTAAGAGCTATCTAACTAGGACTGCAACATTTTAATTGATTAGACCAATCCATTTCAAAACTGTTCATTGACTGTGTTGTTGTTGTTTGGTTTTATTTATCGACTGTTAGTTTGGATCTTTGTGGCTCTTTTTCTTTGCTGCTGCTTATCTCTTAGCTTCTTGTAATGTGTTTTAATGATCAGCTATTATTTTTATGTGTTTCATACCTTGTAAGTCCCTTTGAGCCACTTTTTTTTTTTTTTGAGGGGAAAGGCAGGGTCTAAATAATATAGCAGTGTCATTATTAATCAAGAAACAGATTATTTTTAATCATCATCATCATCATCATCTGGAGTGGGAAGCAACTTTGTAAAAGACACATCCCCTTTTTCTCTCTTATTGGAGATAAAGAGTAAACAAAAACCTTTTCTGAGATTTTGTCTGCTGTGGCATATGTGTTCCTCATCGGGAGCCAAAAAAGGATGCTGGTTGCTACAGAAATATTGTTTTTGTCCATATGCTTGCTCATTTATTAATTTATTAAATTTCAATACTGCAATCTAGCCAAAGCTTTGCAAAGAGTAAAAATCATGAAATACAATGCGATTAAAATAATTTAAAATGTTTAAAAAGTTTAAAATGGGATAAAACCAAATAAAAATAAGAGTAAAGCCAACATAGACATATAATACATCTTAAAAGCAAAACTGAATGACTAAAAAGCTTAGGGTGGGGTGGGTGATCATATCACGCCAGTCCTTCTACAACTTCATTGGCTGCCAGTCCAGGTCCGGGCCCGATTCAAAGTGCTGGTATTAACATTCAAAGCCCTAAACTGTTTGGGGCCAGATTATTTGAAGGAACACTTCCTCCCATATGTGCCTGCCTGGACCTTAAGATCATCCACAGGGGTCCTTCTCCGTGAGCCCCTGCTGAAGGAAGTGAGGAAGGTGGCTACTAGGAGGAGGGCTTTCTCTGCTATGGCACCCCGGTTGTGGAACAAGCTCCCCAGAGAGGTTCGCTTGGCACCTACATTGTTTTCTTTCCATCGCCAGCTGAAGACCTTTTTATTTTCTCAGTATTTTAATACCTAATTTAACTGAAATTTAGACTTTGCTGTTTTAATCTCATATTTTAACCTATATTAATTTTTGCTCTGTGGTTTTATTCTGGTTGTGCTTTTTATATTGTATTTTGTATGTGTGTTTTAAATTTGTTGGGTTTTTTTTGCGCTTCATGGTTTTAATTTTTGTGAACCGTCCAGAGAGCTTCGGCTATTGGGTGGTATAAAAATGTAATAAATAAATAAATATGGTGCCAAAATGAGTAAAATGAAGACACCAGTTGAGCCTCTCTGAGAACGACATTCTACAACCATGGTGCCTCCACACTCATTATTCAACCAGTACAAAATGTATAGCTAGGATCCAATGAAAATAAAGTTTGTTGAGTCCTGCTGAAATAATGATTGCTACACCCAAAGAAACCAAAGTGTATGTTCTTTTAATTCTGATTACCACTACTGATTTCTGATTACTACTACAACTTCCTGCACTAATTACTACTACTACTACTACTTTTTAATAGTTTGAAATTATGGCCTCAATACTGCATAATGGTTGTTGTTTAAAATGAATAGGTAATCTTGTGCTATGCCTAATTTAATTGCATCAATAGTCATTCATTACATTAAGCAACTGGATTTTATTGTAAAAGATTTAGGTTCAGGTGACTTACTAGATAGAAAGTACCTGAACATGAATCCAGCTAGTAATGTTATAATCACTTGCTAATTGCTATGTGATTACATTTACCTTTGGCTGTCAAAACTAAAATGGCATCCTAATTACATCTCAAATAATGGTGTTCTTTTATCATGATAGCTTCTGCTCAACTGCTTGGAAAATCAAGGCAAGTTAATTACTTCCAAGCATAAACCATCTGACTCTGGTCACTACAGGAAGAAGTGGGGATAGAGAGATGAAAACACTTCTCATCACCAATTACAAGAAATTATATTTTGGGTTGAGCCAATCCACAGAAATATTGGGGAGCAAAAATTAGGGCTTGCGGGTGGTCTTCTGCAGTACAGTACTGGAGGAATGAAATGGTGGTGACCATCATTGCTGTGAACAGCCAAAGTGGTGGTGGGTTGATGGTAAATTGAGGAGGTGGTTGGACCAAGCCAATACCTACACAACAGACACACACATACACACAGGCTGAGTTTGGATGACATATTAGGCAATGGAGGGGGGAGTAGCACACTCACAATTCATTATTCTTCTGATACTCCTCACACAACATGTTGGCCCACCCCCCATTGTGTGGCTAAGAGTCCTAGCATCCTTCTGGGCTGCCGGTGCTCCACCCTCCCTTAGTCTTTCTAGCCACATCCCATCAGCCATTGTGAGTTCTGCTGGCTGTATAGGAGCAGCCGGGGCGTTTTAGGCCACTCTTGCAAGAGAACTCTATGGCCAATGGAATAGTGCACTCAATGGAGGGGGGAGCCCTCCACACAACATCTTAATCAATTGATTATTTGATAAGCAACAGAGCTTCCCATTGTTTTTTATTGCATTTTTTTTAAAAAAACATACTGTCCATTGTGTGTGTGTTGTGTCTCCCTCCCCCATATGACAGAACAATCAACTTGACTGACAGTTGCCCCCTTCCCCTCCCTTGATTATCATGTCATCTGAACCCAGCCAATTCTTCACTTGTATGGATTCAATTCAAGTGAAAACAGGGAGGTGTTGCCAGTACAGGTGGTAGTAAAAGTGGTGAAGAAATAGAAGTGGTTTTGCTCCTAGTTTTCCTGCCTAACTCCACACCATATTTCAAGCCAAGGACATTTCACTCAACAGGGGTTCAGACAAACAGTCCAACAGGTGAACTTCACCCCCACCCCCAACAGAGACACCAAAGTAATGAAATATAGGAGGCTACAGTGTGAACAGGTTAGTTTTGGTTCAGCTCTAAATATAAAATGGCAAGGTCCTCTTTTCTTCCTTGGGTACTACCAGGATATAGTCAGTGTTATCTATGTATCTGTAATGAAAGCAATTGAGTGAACATCCATTATTGGCTCTTAGAGTTTATAATGTTTTGTAATCCCGATCAGCACCATCTAGGAAACTATAATAATGCTTCCTAGCATAATGGAAATGGATTCATGAGTAATGGTAAATAGCAAAACCCAGGAGAGTTGCTGTGTGTCTTTCCCACCTGGAGTTTGCAGTTGCATTCTCCATTTGAAAAGGAATCCCCAGTGATATGTGCATTTCTCCTCTGAGGTGCTCTTGCAGTCAACCTCCTTTTCTTTTCTTTCCCCCATTTTTCTTGCAGTTTCTTTCATCTTCAGGTTTAAGACTAATGGAAGTTTGAATTCCAAATCCCATCTGGGAATGCCTGGTGGTATGTGCAATTGCTAATGCTTGGCCCTTGGAAATTCTCAGAGCTCTTACATGCTTATGTGTGGAAATTGAACTTCTTCTGATAATCTTATTTCTTTCAAGTATGAGAATTAAATTAAATCATTTTTCAAGTTCACCTCTAGTAGTCTTCTGGAATGGAGGCAGGTGTTAGCCCATATGGTTGCCAGCGTTTATATGTTTATTTATCTGTTGCATTTATATCCCACTTTTTTCTTCCAAGAAGCCAAAGTGGCTTACCTGTTCATCTGCAACTCTATTTTATCCTCAGTGCAACCTCCCAAGTCCCACTCCAACACTCTAACCACTACACCATACTGACTTCCAGTGTGATCATATACATGGTCATTGTTGGCAATAGACTTACTAAGAGAGACCCAAAGTGGGATTGCTACTTTGGTTAGTATCTAATGTTAGTCCGATATGGAGTAGATGGAGTGAAATGCTTGAGACTTAACTTAGTCACAAACTGAGTGGTTGGTTAAACCCCTCCTTGGGTCTTTCTGGAGGAACCTTCCCTGTGCTGCCAGCCTTTTGGAATGTCTCACGTGTTTATGTTGTTCTTCTCACCTAGTCCGATGCCTCACCTTGGGATATCATATTTCCGACTCCTCCAGCTCTGGCATTCCCACAGGTGAAGAGGGCCTGGCTGGCTACATTGTAACTGATTAGTTAGCACCTGGACAACTGCCCTCTAGGATTGGTTGGGTTCAGACAACACACTAAACAATGGTGGGTTAAGTAATCAACCATAAGTTGAGTGGTCAATGGTTAGTTATCATGTTGTCTGTTGGGCAAAAACCACCCCACAATTGACTATTTCCCCAAAATAACCAACAGAGATAACCAATGCTCAGCAGTGTTGACTATCTGCATAACCATTGGTTAGTGTGTTGTTTTGAGCTTAGTGGACTATTTTGCAGGGTTGAGTGGACTATTTCAGCTGGCTACAGAGTTCTCAGGCAAAACCATGCTGGTTGCTCTGCTACACCTGGCACAACTTGCAGAGGCTACTGGAGTAGCATCAGGAGGACTGAGGGAGGAGGGATGGTGGGGTGGGAGAGGGGCAGGGGCTGTGTCAGTCAAATGTTGGATGATGATGATGATTTATTGCAATTGTATACTGCTCGGCACCCGATGGCTGAAGCTCTCTGGGTGGGTCACATAAGATTGTGACTATTAGTCCACTCAATGCCAGCCCCAACCACTCCACAGTTGTGTAGGAACATGTTGTGGGGGGTAGTACCTGCAAAATAACCAACTGTGAGTTGACTATTCACCTACCATTGACTAAAGTGTTGTCTGAATGCAGCCATTGTTAGTCTCTTGCAACTTTGGTACCTCACCAAACCCCTCCACTTTATCTCTGATTCCAAATCAGTCATGTATTGGGGGGATGTCTCTGCAAAGGTGTTGCCCTCAGTCCCTACAGCTATATGATAGTTAGGAAATAAGGAAACTTAGGCCAGTATTCACTGGTAGTCCTACATGGACTAGGCCCATTCACTTCAATGGGTCTATTCCTTGTAGGAGTACCATTGGATACTGCCCATAGATTTGTTTGGTTTTTCCCCTAAACATATAGATTTACCCTGACCAATGATGCCACCACATTTTGTAATGTGTTGACTTGTTGGCATTGGGCAACTGCAATGCTCACCTTTGTATCAAGCCTGGAACTATGTATTAGAAATTTGCTTTTAAGTTCAGAATTGATTGAGAGGTTCAGAGCATATGCATTAAAGTAATACAGATTCCTCCCTCCCCTATCAATCATCCTTCCACCTAGACTCCCAAAAAACTTACTTGAAGCAATATCATTGGCTGCTCCCCTTATCATTTCCATAGCTGTAGCTCTAGCTATGAAGAGGAGGAGGATGATTTTGTGTCCATATTGCATGTGCACAAAAATGTGTATTCATGGAACAAGATTACGTATAAAAGAGAACCCTCACCTGAGTTCACATGGATGAATTTGTTACTTTCCAAATACATTACAAATGAACTCAGGGTAAGTTTGCCCATCACTAGCACTGACTATTCGTCTTAGCACCTTTTCCTTTCTTTCTAATAAATGCATGGGCTTTCATCACAAGCATTCCAGTTTGTAAAGGAGAAAACTTATCTGAACTAGTTTTGAACAGAAATCTAAATCACACAGACGTAGTAAATAATTTAGAAAGGTGTGCATGCTTGGAAGAAATGACACAGGTGGACTTTCCTCATGGGTTTTGTGCTCGCTGATGCTCAAGGCAATCCAATATCACAGGAGAGAGCTGGTTACCCTTTTGCAGCTGAACAAACACAAGTTGTAGGGTTTTTTTTAATACAGAAAGAGCATCGTGTGCTTGTTTGCCCTCCCTCCGTCTATCTCTTTCTCTTTTTAATCACCAGTGTTTCATCCCTTTAGTCAGGTGCTACAGGCCAATTCCATGAGGTGAGCGATGCTCTATCTTTCTTCTGGCTCTTTCACAGAGAATCTAGGAGAAGAAATTAGAGTAAACTGACATTTACTAAGTGAGAGTTGAAGTTGGTTTAGCAAAGCCTGGAGGAGAGAGAGAGAAAGAAGGGAGGAGGAGGAGGAGGTGAAGGTGCTGTCTAGAGGCCATGGGATTACTCTGCTCATTCTTTTCAGTCTTGATATTCAACCTCACTTCAGCAACCTTATTTCTTCCATCGCTTACCTAATTTTTGCCTCCTTAGTCCATGCCTATTTAATCCATGCAGGAGTCTTGCTTTCCTAACAATCTTTTTAAGCCTTTTATCCTTGTTGTTCCTGTCCCCTATAACTCAAGCAAGAGTTGGCGCAGGGCAGCAGCGGGAAAGAGGGGAGAGAAAACAAAGCAAAGCTTTTGGGGTCAGTAGGATGCTTTTGAGTCAATATAGTATCATTCTCACCCATCTCCACTGGCAAAATTAAATACAACTGTTCCCAGCATGGAGAGGTCCATGTTACCTGTTTATTATTATAGAACAGGTAAAGCACACGCACACACACACACACCTGCCATAACCAGTCAGACAAAGAGGTGAAAATAGATTGCCGCCCCTAAGGCAAAGGTAATCCTAACACAAAGTCTAGTTGATGGTGAGTGGAAGATGGCCTGTGAAGGGCAAAGTGGTACCACTGCAAACTTCATGGTGGAATTTCAAGAACTTCAACGAACTTGAGTTTTGCATGTATGCACACCCCTAACCAAAATGTAATGAAATAGTGAGCATTTTTTAGAGTGGTCCAGGAGATAAGCCTGCATGTTAAGCAGAACAGAAAGTAAGGGAAACAAAAACAAAAAGGACCCCCAAAATAGGCTGTATATTGCAGCCATAAGGCCTACAACATGAGGCTGCTAATCTGCTGCATCTAATTTCAGTTTTGTCACAGGATTGAGATACAAACACTACACCAAAAGCATTTCCTTTCCTGTTTCTTCTTCTTCTTCTGCTACATAACCTCTAGGTGTCACTGTGGCATAGCTGGATGGCACATAAACAAACATACTTTCTTTTGCTTTCAGAAATAATACCCCATTTCCCCTGCTCTAAAAAACTAAAAAACAAATGAAAAACAAATGAAAAATCCTCACCAAAACTGCTTTCTATAAACGGTAGCAAAACTTGGGAGGGGTTTAATTACATTGTCTAAAGGACAGAGCTCTGTAAACATGCAATTGTTTACAGAGAGTCAGTGCAGTGTAATGGTCAGAGTGCTGGACTAAGACTTGGGAGATCCATTCAGCCATTAAGCTCACTTGGTGGCTTTCAGCCAATTGCTGACTCTCAGCTTGACCAACCTCACAGGATTGTTGTGGTAATAAAATGGATAGGGGCACTATACAAGCCACGTTAGGTTCCTTGCAAGAAAGGGGGAAAAGGTGGGATAGAAATATAATAATAAAAACACATAATACATAAAATATAACTGTATATGAAGTTGTTCTTCCTTGTAACCCCGTACGAACAGGGTGCCCAACTGTGCATATTGTGCCTATAATGATTCATACAGTGGTATGCTAGTAGAGCTCTATTTACCCCTCCTGAAGGAAACACACACACAGCGGTCAGGGACATCAAGAGACAACTCATATCTGAAGGTGAGAAAATGGATATTCGTCTTCTCAATGATACATACTAGGGGTGTGCACGGACCCCCCGCTCCGCTTCACTTGCAGATCCGCCATTTTTCGGAGCGGGTCGCTCCGCCCCGCCCCCGCTCCGCCCACTTCCGCTCCGCTCCGCTCGGAGCTCCGGATCCGGATCCGGAGCTCCGTTTTTGCCCCCCCATAGGGTTGCATTGAAAGCTAAAAAAGTAAACAACTTTTTTTCCGTTGAAGTTAGAAACCTCACGTTTGGCACCATGACACCTCATGGGCGTATACACACACACGCCAAGTTTCAAGGCAATCCCATCATCCCCTGATTTTTGGCGAATTTTTGAAAATCGGGCACCCCATTCACACCCCTTGGGATAGCTCCGTCAATTTGCATGTTAGAAACCTCAAACTCGGCACCAGGGCAGCTTATCCATGTGTCCACATGCACGCCAAGTTGCAAGCAAATCCCATCATCCCCTGATTTTTGGCGCGGCTCTACCCTCTAACGCACCTCCCATAACCCTAATTCACACCCCTTTAGATAGCTCCGTCAATTTGCACGTTAGAAACCTCAAACTCAGCACCATGATAGCTTATCCACGTGTCCACATGCACGCCAAGTTTCAAGGCAATCCCATCATCCCCTGATTTTTGGGGAATTTATGAAAATCGGGCACCCCATTCACACCCCTTGGGATAGCTCCGTCAATTTGCATGTTAGAAACCTCAAACTCGGCACCAGGGCAGCTTATCCATGTGTCCACATGCACGCCAAGTTGCAAGCAAATCCCATCATCCCCTGATTTTTGGCATGGCTTAACTCACCCCAAATTGTCCCATTCTACAACTACGTCAATTTGCACGTTAGAAACCTCAAACTCAGCACCATGATAGCTTATCCACGTGTCCACATGCACGCCAAGTTTCAAGGCAATCCCATCATCCCCTGATTTTTGGGGAATTTATGAAAATCGGGCACCCCATTCACACCCCTTGGGATAGCTCCGTCAATTTGCATGTTAGAAACCTCAAACTCGGCACCATGAGAGCTTATCCATGTGTCCACATGCACGCCAAGTTGCAAGCAAATCCCATCATCCCCTGATTTTTGGCGCGGCTTAAACTTTTTAACTCACCCCAAATCAAGTCCCATTCTACAACTACGTCAATTTGCACGTTAGAAACCTATCCTTTGGTCCCATGACAGCTTACCCATGTGTCCCCATGGACACCAAGTTTCAAGGCAATCCCATCATCCCCTGATGTTAGGGGAACTTTTGAAATTTGAACACTCCAGTATGTCAGGGATTTAAAGTTGCAATTGCAGACAGCTCAATGGGGCCAGTTCCAAGGCAATCCCAACATGCCACGAGATAACCCTAAATCTTCTGGCACATTTGAAAAAGGGATTATTGAATTTGATAAAGTCTAAGTGAGCGCAGGAAGGACTTCTCCCCTTAGTCAAAGCAAGACACATACACCATCGCTGCAAGGCGGGAAGGGGAGAAGGGAGGGAAAGCAGGCAGGCAGCATGCATTGTAGTGCCGCAAGGATGGCTTGAGCACTAACGCATAGCAAACCAACCCATAAGTGGGCGCAAAGTGAGGCAAAGATGGCTGGTTCTTTCTTTCTAAGCCAGCAGTTACGCCTTGAGGGGCACAGAGGAGGACGATTGGGAGCAAACCAGGCACCAGGCGGGCAGAGAGGCAGGCAGAGTAGGCGAGGAGTCAGTCCTGGCAGATGCCCCACCACAGCAGCACCCCGGGGGAGGCGGGCAGACAGGCAGGCAGGCATGGGTTGGCGGGCCCAGAAAAGCTGGTACCTTGCACAAGTAAGCCATAGATCTGTGGGGGAGTCAGTCCCAGCAGATCCAGCTACCTCACAAGGATGGCTCCCAGGCAGGCGGGCAGGCGCCTCCACTGTAGTGGCTGTGCTCAACTCGGCGGGCGCACTACAAGACGAGTTGAAGTGAGAGCTCACTTCTCAGGAAACGTAGTGGCTGTGCTACGGGAGATCGGTGGACTGCTGGAGCTTAGCTTTTTCTCTGAGGGGAAGTCCATGAGTTGAAGTGACAGCTTGCTTCTCAAAGACAGGGTTACAGCGGAAGAGGGGTGGGACGAGACCGGGGAGACAAGCTCGACCAGTGACTACTACTAATCCCCACATCCTGGAGGACCACAGCATCCCACACAAAGTGGCTGTGGTGAAGTCAATGGCTGTCATGAGTCGAAGTGAGTGCTGACTTCTCAGGAGGAAACTTAAACTGTCCCTAGTATGCACTAAGTGGCTGTGCTATGGGAGTTCGGTGGACTGTTGGAGTACCAGCCGCAATTGGGGAAGTGAATGAGTTTCAGTGAAAGGTTGCTTCTCAAAATCAGCACACAGATCAAGGACTCCATTTGATCCCCGAGCTATCTAAAGGGTGACCCGTGGACTGCTGGAGTTTTCCTCCGGTTCCCGGTGGCTGGGATGGGTCTCGGCTTCTCAAAGCCATGGCACTGCTGCATATGCAGTGCAGCTTCTCGAAAGAGAGCTGTCCCACGGAAAAACGGTGCATTACTGGAGCTTAGCTTTTTCTCAAAGGGGAAGTCAATGAGTTGAAGTGAAAGGTTGCTTCGGAAGTCTATGGCTTTCATGAGTTTCAGTGACAGCTTGCTTCTCAAAGAGGGCGTTACAGCGGAAGAGGGGTGGGACGAGACCAGGGAGAGGAGCTCGACCAGCTGCTGCGACTAATCCTCACCCACATCCTGGAGGACCACAGCATCCGCAGTAGTGGCTGTGGTGAAGTCAATGGCTGTCATGAGTTGAAGTGAGTGCTCACTTCTCAGGAGGAAACTTAAACTGTCCCTATGCACTAAGTGGCTGTGCTATGGGAGTTCGGTGGACTACTGGAGTACCAGCCGCAATTGGGGAAGTGAATGAGTTTCAGTGAAAGGTTGCTTCTCAAAATCAGCACACTGATCGGGTCACCCAGAGGTCCACAGCCTCTACGTAGTGGCTGTGCTGAAGTCAATGACTTCCATGAGTTTAAGTGAAAGGTTGCTTCTCAAAGGCGAGGACTTGCCTGTTTCATTTTCGCAGCGAGACAGGCAGCTGCAGTAACACTCACAACCACACACACAAGGACAGCTTTTGCACAGAGGCTCATGAGTTCAAGTGACAGCTTACTTCTCAAAACCATACTTCGGGATCAGGGAGTACGTCTTCCACTCCCAGGGCACTCCAAAGGGCGACCCGTGGACTGCTGGACTTTACCTCCCTCAGTTGGGGAAGTGAATGATGAGTTTAAGTGAAAGCTTGCTTCTCAAAGACGGGTTACAGCAGAAGGGGAAGAGGAAGAGGATGAGACTGAGGAGAGAGAGGTTGCTTCGGAAGTCTATGGCTTTCATGAGTTTCATGAGTTGAAGTGAGTGCTCACTTCTCAGGAAAATTAAACTGTCCGTACACACTAAGTGGCTGTTCTATGGGCGATCGGTCGACTGCTGGAGTACCTCCCACACATAGGGGAAGTCCATGAGTCGAAGTGAAAGCTCACTTCTCAGATAACTTGAATTGCGAGACTGGGGAGAGACGCTCGGCCAGCTGCTGCAACTAATCCTCCTCACCCACATCCTGGTGGAACAAAGCATCCACCGAGAAGTGGCTGTGGTGAAGTCAATGGCTGTCATGAGTCGAAGTGAAAGCTCACTTCTCAGGAGGAAACTTAAACTGTCCCTATGCACTAAGTGGCTGTGATATGGGCGTTCGGTGGACTGTTGGAGTACCAGCCGCAATTGGGGAAGTCCATGAGTTGAAGTGAGTGCTCACTTCTCAGGAAAATTAAACTGTCCGTACACACAAAGTGGCTGTGGTATGGGCGATCGGTGGACACCTGGAGTACCACCCGCACATAGGGGAAGTCCATGAGTTGAAGTGACAGCTTGCTTCTCAGGAGGAAACTTAAACTGTCCCTACGCACTAAGTGGCTGTGCTATGGGCGATCGGTCGACTACTGGAGTACCACCCGCACATAGGGGAAGTCCATGAGTTGAAGTGACAGCTTGCTTCTCAAAGACAGGGTTACAGCGGAAGAGGGGTGGGACGAGACCGGGGAGAGAAGCTCGACCAGCGACTGTTACTTATCCCCACATCCTGGAGGACCACAGCATCCACAGTAGTGGCTGTGGTGAAGTCAATGGCTGTCATGAGTTGAAGTGAGTGCTCACTTCTCAGGAGGAAACTTAAACTGTCCCTGTGCAGTCAGTGGTTGGGGAGAGAGGCACGGCCAGCTGTGCCTCCACCGTAGGGGCTGTGCTCAAGTGTCTGAACTTGAAGTCGAAGTGAGAGCTCAAAATTGCTCCATATGAGACTGGGGAGAGAAGCTCGACCAGCGACTGCTACTTATCCCCACATCCTGGAGGACCACAGCATCCGCAGTAGTGGCTGTGGTGAAGTCAATGGCTGTCATGAGTTGAAGTGAGTGCTCACTTCTCAGGAGGAAACTTAAACTGTCCCTATGCACTAAGTGGCTGTGCTATGGGCGTTCGGTGGACTGTTGGAGTACCAGCCGCAATTGGGGAAGTGAATGAGTTTCAGTGAAAGGTTGCTTCTCAAAATCAGCACACAGATCAAGGACTCCATTTGATCCCCGAGCTATCTAAAGGGCGACCCGTGGACTGCTGGAGTGTAACCTCCCTCACCCTCAATTGGGGAAGTGAATGAGTTTCAGTGAAAGGTTGCTTCTCAAAATCAGCACACTGATGGAGTCACCCAGAGGTCCACAGCCTCTATGTAGTGGCTGTGCTGAAGTCAATGACTTCCATGAGTTCAAGTGAAAGGTTGCTTCTCAAAGGCGAGGACTCGCCTGTTTGCTTCTCAAAAAACCATACTTCTGGATCAGGGAGTACGTCTTCCACTCCCAGGGCACTCCAAAGGGCGACCCGTGGACTGCTGGAGAGAGGCAGCCTGGCTAGTGGTGGTGGTGGTGCCAGGCATTGCCTTGCCCCCTGCTTGCACCTCACCTAAACGTGCAGTCAATCATGGACAAACGGTTGTAAACCGCCCAGAGAGCTTTGGCTGTGGGGCGGTATATAAATGTAATTAAATAAATAAATAAATAAATAAATAAATAAATGGAGTCTTTTGGAACTGGGTGGAAAACTATCCGGATGAGTTGACTAAGCTGTACCGGACGCCACAGAAATGAAATGAACTCAAGTGCGGTGCTTTGCCCTCACAGTCAGTCACACACACGCACGGTGACAAACTCTGCCTAGTGCCTACAGAGAAAAAACCAGCCTGCCTGAACTGTAGTGTGCCTGCCAACCCAAGGAGGGGTGGAATTAAAGGGAGCCTGCCTGTCACTCCCACGAGGGCTTGAGGGTGGGGTATCCCAGCAGGGGGAGATTGCCCTTCAGAAAGACCAGCTGCTCCACCAAGTCCGGCTCCAAGCGAGAGCGGTGAGGGGTCACTATGTCGCCCGCCATAGAGAACACCCTCTCGCTTGGAACACTGGTGGGTGGGCAGCTGAGTCGATCCATGGCCACCCGCGCCAGGTCCGGCCAAATCTGAAAACGGGATGACCAGTAGGCCAGGGGGTCCATGGAGGAGTCCTCGATGGGCTCTGACAGGTAACGCTGCACGGTGGTTGCAGCGTCATCCTGGCTGGTGGCTGGGGAGGGTCTCTGCCCAAACACGGTGTGCAGAGCCTCTTCCCAATACCCCTCGCCTGTGCTGCTGCTGGGAGGGATGCAGGTGAGGCTGCTGCTGGTGCTGCTGGTGCTGCTGCGGGGAGGGGTGGCCTGCTCCTCTGCCTCACTCTGCCCCACCCTCTTGGCCCATGCCGCCCGCACTTCGCCCACCAGCGTTTCCACCCAGTGCTGCCTGCTATTTGGCCCACAAAGCCCATCCTTCACACGAGGGTCGCACATGGCTGCCAACATGTGGACCCTGTCGGTTTGGATGGGCTCCAGCCTCCGCGTCACGCCGTCCCTCAGCCTAGTCACCGCTTCGCGGACCTCGGGCTCGAAGCGCCTGCCGGTGACGGGATCCCTGTACTCCAGAAAGTCGCCCATCTGTTTCTGGAGATGCCTGCATACAGGGATCACCTGGCTGAGGAGGGCAGAGCTTTTGCTCAGGGTCTCGGTGGCGTTCAGGAACGGCTTGAGGACCGCCACCAGCTGGGACATGGCGTCCCACTGCTGCTTGCCCAGGTGGTGGACGCCCATGTCCCTGACCCTGAACAAGTCGTGGATGGCACGCTGTTGCTCCACCATCCGCTCCAGCATCAGGTAGGTGGAGTTCCAGCGTGTCACCACATCCTGCACTAGCCTGTGCTGCGGGAGATTCAACTCCTCCTGCTTCTCCCGCAGCAAGCGACTGCCCTTGACGCTGTGGTGGAAATGGCCTGCCACCTTTCTGCAGCTCTCCAGGAGGTTACGGATCCCGGACAGGGGACCGAGGTTGGGCTTGCTGCTGCCCATCCCAAGGCCATCCCTCACCACCAGGTTCAAGACGTGCGCGATGCAGCGGACGCCCTCGAATCCGCCGTCGCGCACCGCCTTCACCATGTTGGCTCCCCCGTCCGTGACCATGTAACCGCGGGTGACCTTCTGCCCAGCTAGCCACCCATCCACCATGCGGTTCATGGCCTCCGTAATCTCCCCTGCCGTGTGGGACTGGTCCATCACTTGCGTGTGGAGGAGGGCCCAGCAGTAGCCCTCCTTGCCAGTCCCTGTAGTGCTGGATCCTTCCTGCCCCACGGCTGCCCACCAGTGTGCCGTCAGGGACAGGTAAGCGTGCACTCCGCCCTCGCTGGACCAAATGTCCGAGGTGAAGTGCACCATCCGTGCCTCTGCCTGGCACAGACGACCCAGCACTAACTCCCTGCAGGAACGGTACAGGGAAGGCACCACCCGCCTGCTCAGGGTGGTGCGACACGGCAGCTTGTAGTATGGCACCACAAGCGCCATCAGCCTCTTGAAGCCTGCGTTGTCGACGAGGCTGAATGGCTGGTCGTCCAACGCCACCATCTCACCGATTGACGTGGTGATCTGGGAGGGCGTTGGAAAACGCCATCTTGTGGTTCCATACTTCCCCCACCCCATTTCCGGCAGGGTTGCCTGCCTAACCCTTGTGGGGATGGGAGATGGAGAGCTGAGACTGGAAGTGCCAGCAGCAGCAGCAGCAGCAGCAGCAGCAGCAGCCGCCGCCTTCGGCTTTCCCCTGGAACCAGTCGCCTTGCCCGCCTCTTTCCCCAGCAAGACCGACTGGTGCTGCCTCTTAAGATGCATCTTCATGCTGCTGGTTCCATAATGCCCTGTCGATGAACCCCTGCTTAGGCTGAGTTTGCAGTGGCGACAGACAGCAAAGCGGGGATCCGCTCCCAACTCAAAGTGGTCCCACACGATGCTTGTCTTTCGTTTCCGTGGTGACACCACCAATTGCCCGCCTGAGCTCTCTGGTGTTGCCACAGAAACAGGGGTGTGGGATGAGACTGGGGAGAGAGCCTCGGCCTGCTGCTGCTCCTCCTCAGCCCCCACATCCTGGAGGCCCACCGCCTCCTCCTCCTCCTCCCCCCCCTCCACTGTGCTGAGGACCTCGTCTAGGTCCATCATCGGGCTCGTGGGCTGAAAGGAGAATGAAGGAGTTGGGGATACTCCTCCTCCTCTAATGGCACTGCTGCCACGTGCCTCTTGCAAACGGGCACTTTTCCCATTCCCACCCTCAAAAAGAGAACGCCGGGCACAAGTTGCAGAAGAGAGTGGCTCTGCCTGCTGCTTGTCCTGCTTCTGTTTTGGAGCAGTCAGCCAAGGAGTTGCCCGTTTGAGTTTCACAGGAGGAGAGGAAGCCTGCTTACTGCTGGCAGACTGAGCCTTGCTGCTTTCAGCACGCCTGCTTCCTCTTTTCATGATGACTAACAAAATATTAATACTACTAATACTATGTATAAGGTACTACTAAGAATATGTATAAGAAGATATAATATGTTTAAATGTAGGGAAATGGGACAAGAACAATAAAATATACTACTACTAATATGTATGAGAATATACTAATATATATATATATATCTACTACTAAGAATATCTACAAGAATATAATAATATGTTTAAGAATATTACTAATAAATGTAGGGAAATGGGACAAGAAATGGGACAACCACTACTATAACAAGAACAAAATATGAATACTACTACTACTAATATGTATGAGAATGTATACTAATAGACTACTAAGACTATGTCAAAGAATATAATATAATATGTTTAAGAATAGGGAAATGGTGTGCGTATGCTTTCCCCAAAATGCTCAATCTGTGGCTGCCTGTTGAACTTGACAAAAGCAGCCCACTCCGTCGAAGTTACACAGAGAAGAAAAAGAGAATCCAATTTTTTTGGTATATTTGGTATATAGAAGATAGAAGGAAACACAATCAGGATTTAAGAGAGGGGAGGGGGGAAAAGAACCAACCACTACTATAATATGTATGAGAATGTATACTAATAGACTACTAAGACTATGTCAAAGAATATAATAATAATATGTTTAAGAATAGGGAAATGGTGTGCGTATGCTTTCCCCAAAATGCTCAATCTGTGGCTGCCTGTTGAACTTGACAAAAGCAGCCCACTCCGTCGAAGTTACACAGAGAAGAAAAAGAGAATCCAATTTTTTTGGTATATTTGGTATATAGAAGATAGAAGGAAACACAATCAGGATTTAAGAGAGGGGAGGGGGAAAAAGAACCAACCACTACTATAAGAAGAACAAAATATGAATACTAATATAATATGTATGAGAATATATACTAATGGACTATGTGAAAGAATATAATAAAATATGTTTAAGAATATAAATGTAGGGAAATGGGACAAAAAGTGTGTGTATGCTTTCAAAAGAAAGCTTTCACAAAAGCAGAACAGTCAGGCTTTAATACAGGGAAGGGGGGGGCAACCAACCCAACCACACACTCCAAAATTCAAAAATAAAGTTTATATTAAATCAAAGTAAGGGGAAAACACAGGGCAAACTAAGCTACAAGTCAGAAAGAAGCAAACAAACACACACACGCGCCAAACTAAACCTATATTAAATTAATCTATCTCCAAAGCAGGAGCACTAGCTAAGTAAGTGTTCCCTCCACGAACGCCAACCCACAAAGAGACACAAAACAGAAAGTTCTCAGGGTGGGTCTGCCTTAGTCCCCCCTCCAACGCTGGGATTGGAGGAGGATGCTTTCTGAGGAGATCAATTCTCATCAGGATTGGGAGTTGAATGTGCCTGTCATCGCTTCCAAAAAAATAAAAAAAAAAAAATAAAAAAAACCCAAACCCCGATTTTTAAAAAAATATTGCACGTGAACCACAGCACGCAGAAAGTTGAGAGTGGTCTCAAAATGACCCCCATCCACGACTCTCTGTGCACAAGAATTTTCAGAACGATAGCTTAAACCCCCCCCCCAGTTATCCCCGATTCTTTCCCTCAATGCAATCCTATGGGCGAAAAGCCGAAACGGAGCCCCGCGGTTGACCCGATTTTTAAAAAAATATTGCACGTGAACCACAGCACGCAGAAAGTTGAGAGTGGTCTCAAAATGACCCCCATCCACGACTCTCTGTGCACAAGAATTTTCAGAACGATAGCTTAAACCCCCCCCCAGTTATCCCCGATTCTTTCCCTCAATGCAATCCTATGGGCGAAAAGCCGAAACGCAGTTTGAGCCCCGCGGTTGACCCGATTTTTAAAAAAATATTGCACGTGAACCACAGCACGCAGAAAGTTGAGAGTGGTCTCAAAATGACCCCCATCCACGACTCTCTGTGCACAAGAATTTTCAGAACGATAGCTTAAACCCCCCCCCAGTTATCCCCGATTCTTTCCCTCAATGCAATCCTATGGGCGAAAAGCCGAAACGCAGTTTGAGCCCCGCGGTTGACCCGATTTTTAAAAAAATATTGCACGTGAACCACAGCACGCAGAGAGGTGAGAGTGGTCTCAAAATGACCCCCATCCACGACTCTCTGTGCACAAGAATTTCCAGAACGATAGCTTCAAAAACAACGTAGTTATGCGCGATTATTTGCCGCAATGCAATCCTATGGCGAAATGTTTTCAAGATGGCGACCGGAGCGCTCCGACTGAACTCGGAGCTCCGAAAAATGGTCGCTTCTCTTCGCCTTGCTTCTAGGGGGTCCGCGGTCCGCTCCTACTCCGCCTCTGGGTAAGGCGGAGCAGGCCAATCCGCTACTGCTTCTACGCTCCTAATCGGAGCGGAGCACATCCCTAATACATACAGACTCATGGGTGTAGGATCTCTGTGTGTATTTCACAACTTCTGCTGAATGCGTAGAGGTCAGAGTGGGGTAGGCTAGAAGACACTACTTTTCTTCCTCATCACATGTTAATTAGAAGTAGTTTGAAGGTGAACATACACGCTGCATGGCGTGTAGTAGTTGCATCACAACCATCTACTAAAACCACATTCTTTGTGTATATGTGTTTTATTTGCTGACTTCATTCTATTATTTTAATCTCCAAGTAGATGTGCAGCCTCTATAAATTAGATCCTTTTCTCCTTGAGCAGAGTGGATGTTGACTTTATTAACTTGCAATAACATAATCCCCAATTTATTGCAGCCCATTCTTCCGAGGTCTACAAGCACCATGAAGAATACATCTCTAGAAGGTAAACAAATTCCTCACATGGACTTTTCTGACTCAGACATTAATGTTGCTTGGATACAGCCAGTATTACTCAGCAAACCTACAGCAGGGCTGTCAGTGTGACCATTTTGTTTCCCTGATTTATAAATGCATTATCTGCAAAACAAACAGCTCAGCCTTTTGCATGAACAAACCACAGAGACAAATAGAATTTGGTCTAATTAGCATTTTACAAGAGGTCTTGCTTTTTCCCTATATTTCACACAGCAGACAGACACTTAACAATGTATAGGGGCTATCAGCCTTTAGCAATTAATCACTTCTAATAGAAACATTCCAATAGTCACCTAATAGTGGTGTCTTAACTTCTAGGGTCCATTTGTTTCCATTTCTATTGTAACTGCATATCAATATTTGAAAGAATTTATAACAGGAAAGTTAATGTTGCAAATATGAAAAACATTTTAAGACTAACATTTTCAGGCAACACAAAGCAAATAATTTGACTTTTCTTATGTGTTCTACTTTTGCTGCTCCAAGCATTAAATAAAGTGACATTCACCATCTACAAGACTGGGCTAAACCAATGGTTTACAACTGGTGGGTTTGGCAGTAGCAAAATAAAGATTTTTTGCTTCTGCTGCTGCAGTTGTTGTTAGGATTTCTATTATTATTATTATTATTATTATTATTATTATTATTATTATTATTTCATCAACAAATAACACAATGTGAAAATGTAATTGACATGAAATAACCTACTGACAATGACCTGTATGTAGCAATACAGATATATAAAACTGTAGGGCTAAACCTCCTCTTGGGAGCCAACTCATCCAGTTCTGGGCAACACACTTCAAGAAGGATGCAGACAAGCTGGAGTGTGCTGGCAGGAGGGCAACAAGGATGATCAAAGGTCTAGAAACAAAGCCCTATGAGGAGAGACTGAAACAACTGGGCATGTTTAGCCTGGAGAAGAGAAGGCTGAGGGGAGACATGATAGCGCTCTTCAAATACTTGAAAGGTTGTCACACAGAGGAGGGCCAGGATCTCTTCTTGATCATCCCAGAGTGCAGGACATGGAATAATGGGATCAAGTTACAGGAAGCTGCATTCTGGCTGGACATCAGGAAAAACTTCCTGTCTGTTAGGCCAGTACGACAATGGAACCAATTACCCAGGGAAGTGGTTGGCCACACTAGAGGCCTTCAAGAGGCAGCTGGACAGCCATCTGTCAGGAATGCTTTAAGGTGGGTTCCTCCATTGAGCAGGGGGGTGGACTGGATGGCCTTATAGTCCCCTTCCAACTCTACTATTCTATGATTCTAGTTTTAGCTATTGAGTGTTAAGTAATTAGGTCTTTTCAGATAGTTACATACAGTTGTTCAGGTTTCAAACTACCACCACCCATCACTTTGATTAGCTAAAGAAATCCTAGTTGCCAGCCTGTGTAGAAGTCTTTCCCAATTCTTTTAAGCAAAAGATAATGAGGGAAATTGAAGGAGAGAACAGAAAAAAGTCAAAACAATGTGTATTTTTGTGAACTCCCCCCCTCCAAATGTGCACATCAGGTGGGCACATCTGGGAAATGTGCATGCTCTTCTGCCTTGGATTAAAATGTATTCTATGCATTCTTCAAGTATGCGTTTTTTCATGCATTTTGTTTGTTTGTTTGCAAATGTATGCAATTTTGGGCATGCAATTACATTGTAAGTACGAAAATCTACAGTCTTTGACCATAGATTGATCACTAAGGTTATGGGGGGGCACTTTAGCTTTGCTGTCTCCATGCAACTGGCATCATGTTTATAATCCAATGTGTTGTCCTATATATTTGCATTGAGCATCATCAGACAAGTGTTTTATCACATGCTTGTTACTTTCCTTTTGATGATGACATCTGTCTCCCATTCATCTCCTGGTCCTTCTTGTCTTCTTTCTATCACAAAATAGACCCCTTTAAATCTGATTTATTTATTTTTAAAATGAAATGTGCCACCATTTCCTGCTGTGTGCAGGAAAATCGGTGTGCTAAAAATGGCCACTAAATGGACCACATGGTCATTGTTTACTTCCTCTTTCTTCCCCTGCGTGAAGAAAGAGAAAGTATTATGAAACAGAGGCAGGGAGAAAGCAACAGTAAGGAAACACAATTTCCCCCCGTCTGATGACACTCAATTTGTTGCAGGCAACAGTGGTGGTGAGAAAGAGGAATCACTGAGAGGGGGGGCAATTAAGGGTGTCTTGACCAAGGGTCCTCAGAAACCAGAAGTCAGCCCTGAGTATAAGCCTCCACACCACTGGGAACCCTAGTTTACCATGATTCCCAATTGTGCATAGACTTCAGTTTGTGCTCAAAAGACTTCCATTCAGTGCATGAAGGTCAGGGCATGGTCAGCATGCATGTGGATATTGAACAGGGCTCATGTCACACTTCTCAAAATTATTTCAAGCTGCCCTCCTTTGACCCAATTTGTCACTACTGTATGACATTCCTCCACCCCAATGTATATTACACATCCTATGACATCCCATTTTGTGGCTACGGTGGTGCCGGAAGGCGTGCCTCGGTGTGCGTGGATTTCTGAAAGTGTACAGAGGTACTGCAGGAGAGCACTAGAACAGTTGTTTGAGGAAGAAAAAGAAAATATTCAGGAAGAATAGAGAAGAGAAATGTAGGAGAACCAATCACAGTAACTGAGGCACCACATAAGAAGAAAGTCAAGAGAAACCCAAGGTCCCCATGGTATGGCCAAGGACAGACACACAAGTCCTTTTCGGTTTCTCTCTGTTTCTCATTATTTCTACTCTTAAATTAATTTCATCCTGTTTCCACATTAGTTTGAATATTGTTAAGTCTGCATTTCCTTTTTTTAATGTGGGAGAAATGGGAAGGACACCTCTGTAAAACATCTGCCACGTGGTTGACAACTCAATTGGGAACAAGTTGTGCCTTGCCTTCATAACGTATAAGCTCCACTTAGTCACTATTGCTCATCTGCTAGGTTTTTCTGCTAGTGATATCCAATTCATTTCATCTCTCACTCATGTTAGGAACAAATCCCCAGTCAATAAAGGCTTTTTGTTTGTAACCTCTCAGAATAGACCCTCTTTCGTTTCAAAAAGCATTTTCCCCCAGAACGATCCTATGCCTCCTTGCTGACAAATTGCTCTTACCTTGTCAGTGGGTTCACCTCTATTCATGTCTCTGAATCAGTCATAAAGCCTGTTGAGTGCAGTGTGGCTTTGCTACCAAACCCTTGCAGTTATGTTCCCCTCTCCCTCTCTCCAACTTTTTTTTTTTCTTCCAGGCAGCAGCTCTGAGCCCATCTGTGAACTGCTGGCATTTGTAAGCCGCATAGCACCCTGGGTATCCTTTATAAAGCTTTACACTTCAAAGAAATGTGTTAATTTGTGACAGAAGAATTTTAAAATTAAAGCTGTTAACATGTGGGGGGTAATCCCACCTGCTGAACATACGAGAAGGAGCAAAAATATATATTTCTAACATCATGTGTGGCATTTGATTTCTGTATTGATTGATACAGGCTTTTGTGGTCTCGCTTGCTGATAACTTCCTGTCTCAGAACTTGCTTCTTACCAACCAGATGCTAACACCTAACATAACCCCAGTGATAAGAACCCTCTCTTGCTACTTGACTACAATAAAAGGAGAGAAAGAGAGGGAGAGTGTGCAAATGTTTATAGTTGCTGAAGTCGTTTGCCCAGTTTAGCCTGTGAGGAAAATAAAAGATTTTTCTCCCCTCCTGCCATGTGAAATTCAGATCTCAAATGTCTTTCTTTTGTTGAATAAATTAGGGATGCCAGTTTTGCTTTCTCCTTCATTTGTGCATGCATATTTTTAATTTGATTTTCCCCATCTTGTCTATAAAGAAATGTGTGGATTTCTGAAAGTTTGTATCAAGGAAAAAAAAAACACGCAGGCTGAACAAAAATCTCAGCTATGCTTGCAATAATTGTATAATCGAATAATAGAGTGAATCTGAACAATGATCCTATTACAGCCGGATTTGGAAAGTGTGACACCAACAGAACTTTTGTTAGTTGCATTGATATTCTTGAGATTTCTTAGGAAAACTCTCCATTGTTTTGCTTGGTGAGCCTTAAAAAAAATACTTTAATAAAATAAAATCCCCTCTACCAATGTTTTCCCAAATTACGGATTTCTGAAAGCCTGGTCTTATTTCCTAATTAGAAATGTTGTTAGAAATTTCTTATGAATTAACCAAGGACACAATCCTATGCACGTTTAGAGATTGTGGCTTTAGCTACGCTGGGCTTTATCACTGGATGGACCCCAGGATCATCCCTGTGCATCCACATGACACACAGGGGATCCTGGGATCAGGGAGGGATCATCCCTGACTTGCCCCGGGATAGAACCCTCCCATTTGGGCCCAATTTTTCCGCAGTCCCAGGCTGAGCCCGAGACAGCAGAACGTGTGGCCCTTTGCAGTGGTTTGACCCAGCTCCACGCGATTAGTCACATGCAGCCGGGACCTGCGCCCATCACGGTTAGGTTGGGGGAGGGGAGCAGGAAAAGTAGTTTTAAAAAACAAAACAAAAACAAAACTTAACTTTAGCTTACAAACATTTGTGCACTTTGTCCTCTTTAAAAATAAAAAAATGGCAGGTGCAACACCTCTCTTCCTAAGGTCATCAACTCCACTCTCTGGTGGATACCCCATATGTAGGGAGCATTTCCCACCGTCCATTTTGGGCAACACAAGATCCTTTCAGTTAAAATCTCTTCCCTCCCCTATAAAGTTGAGAAAAGGAAAGGAAAGAAAACTGACGTAAGTAGCTTGGCCTTCTGGAAAAGCATTCTGCAGGAAATTGTCCTATTTCTACCACTGAGCTCTTTGGTGAGCAAAGAAAAACAAAAACAAAAGGAAGGACATCCTTTTTGAGAGTAGAACTCAAAAAACCTGTGGTCAAATTTAGGAAAAAGAAGAAGGAGCACTGCTGAGAGGTCAGTGGATTTTGGGTCACTTGTCTTAGTGAGGATGCTTGTTAACTCATAATGGTGTCCTTTTTGTTTGTCTTCTGAGAAAAATCCAGCTGTGATATTCTTTGGAAGCAAAAGCATATTTATAAAAGAAATAGCTAAATGAACAGCACGGGCCCTTATCTCATCTTGGATCATTGCCCTTCTCCAGAGCTGAAGGACTTTAACCATACCAGAAATACACAAGAGAATACTCAATGTAGGGTAATGTGAGCCGTTTAAGTCCTCCAAAATTAGGAGCATAGGAGGTTGCCCTATACTAAGTCAGACTATTGGTCCATCTAGCCCAGTCTTGTTGACAGGGCTTCAGGCAGGACTTTTTCCTGCCCTACCTGGAGATTCTGGGAATCAAACCTGGGACCTTCTGCATGCAAAGCAGATGTTCTACCACTGAGCTATGGCCCCACCATTAAAGCTCATTCTGACTTTACCTTTTTTCCCTTTTCACATGAAAATCTGTGCATATTTTTGTGCATATTTTTCCAAATGTATGGATCAATTGTGTACATCTTTGAAATGAATGCATTCTTCTTTCTTTGATTAAAGTATGTATATATATGCACTTCTATGCACATTACCCAAACGTACACATGTCATCAGACATCTTTTTGTTGTTTTGGTCCACAAATCATATTGCAAGCTGAAAATGCATGGATCTCACAATTGCAGATTTCATGCAAGGAAGCGTTGGGTCCATAAGGTGTGAACTAGGTAAAATTCTGATGAAAAATAAACTGAGATGAATACATCCCTCATTTGTGGGAGAAAGGCAAAATTGTTGTATCCCCTATTTCAATTGAAGACAAAAGAAGTCAGGAGAGAAGGCTAGGGATGGTGATAAGAGGACAGGAAAGTGAGCACAAGTCAAAGGAACATCTACTCGTAAGGGAGCTCAGATTCCGTCCCAGGTAGCCAATGTCAAGAAGACTATCCCTGCTTGAAAGGGAAAGTTTGCCTGTAGTAGGACGGGGAGGAGGGAATAAAGATTGCATGACTGGCTAAAGTCAAAGGTCAGGGATGCATCTTCTGGGCCCCCACTGATAAAACATGCAGGGCTGGTGGAGGAAAGAATTGTGGCCTGCTTCGGTCAACAGCCCAGATGTATGCTTGGGGTGGGTGAGGAGATTGATTCACTGCCACATTTATCTTAGCCCCAGTGGGATCATAATCAATGTACTCTCATGGTGCTACCTTTGAAAAACGTTTGTAAATTTCAGCTGGTGTAGAATGCAGCAGCCAGAGTACTATCTGGAATCTGTCTTTGGGTGTATTACTTCATTTCGTGACACAATTCAAAGTGCTGGTAATTATCTATGAATTCTGAACTGTTTAAAATGAGGGTATTTGAGGGGCCACCTTCTCCCACATCAGCTTGCCTGCCTTTCACATTCTTCATCTCAGGCCTTGCTCTGTATCCCTTTCACTTCTATATGAGATGAGGGATAGTGCCTTATGAATTGAGCTATCAAAGGGTAGATCTACACTACTGCTTTATAGTGGTGTTGAAGTGCACTGATAATTGTTAGTGCACATTATACACTCCATATACTGCTTCCATAGTGTTATTTCCTGTGGTTTTTTTTATTACACGCTGTTCAAAATACAAGAACAAATGTCATTGTGTGTCCTATGAGGTATAAGCGCACCAGAGAGATATAACATTACCATGGTGGGATCATTTTATTTATTTATTTATTTATTTATTTATTTATTTATTTATAATATTTATATACCGCTCCCCATTGAAAAGTTTCAGAGCGGTGTACAAGATAAAATTAAAATAAAAACAGAATAAAACAGTTAAAACAAAATTTAAAAGAAGCGAAAACAGATTCAAGGCTGTGTATTAAGGAAAGGCTTCTTGCAATAAAGATGTTTTCAGGAGGAGCCGAAAGGAGAACAAGGTCGGAGACTGCCTGACCTCCAGAGGCAGGGAATTCCACAGGAGGGGCGCCACCACGCTGAAGGCTCTTCCCCTGGTGGATTCCAATCGGAGGATGGATCTATGTGGAACCACAAGGAGCAGGCCCTCGGATGACCTCAGTGACCGGGCAGGTTGGTAAGGGAGATATTGATTTGACAAAAAGTGTAGATTTGGCTAGTGGGGTCTGAACTGAAATGAAATCCTGTGAAACTATGTTGGCAGCCTGGCTAACAATTTGCATCCTCCACAATGCTCCAGAAATAACATCATCCCTGGGCATGGTGAGGGACAAATGACATCTTGTCAGAAAAACATATAGTGGAGACGATTTGGAGAAAATTCTGCAAAGTGGCTTTTCTTTTCTTTTTTCCCCTACAGGGTTAAGCAAAAGGAAACATCTGAATACTGTTTTTCTTAGAAAAAAAATGTATTCTGAGAAATTTAGACTCTCTATTAATGAAACACACACAATGGAGGTGTTAATGTAAGTTTTGAAAGAAATCACTTCAGGGAGGATCAAAAAGAAGCAAAAGCTATCCACATTTCTGTTCTAAAGATGTTGGTTTTATTCCCAGAATTCAAGGAGGTAAGAAATCTTCTGAGTTGATGCTTTTGCCCCAGAATCTCTGACTCCCAGCTACTTCTTAATGATTTAAGTCAGCACAAGCAGCAATGATGTTCCTGAAGAGACAGTATAACCCTCCAGAATTACATTCAGCAGATTTATGAACCATGGAGACTGTTGCAGTGATATATATATATATATATATATATATATATATATATATATATATATATGATTCTGCCTCGTAAATGTTGCTTACATGAATATATTTTACTTATAAGAGGAACTTGTGTACCTTGTGTCATTAGTCTTATGGAAAGGTTTATGTTTTAAAGCAATAAGAGTCATTGAGTGAAATAATTCTAGAACATTTTATTGCTTTTCCCCTCCCCCTTCTTCTGGAGAGATACAATAATGTAATTATTCATGTGTTAACTGGCAATTTCATATGCAACATATTATTCTTCATATATACTCTAGCCATGGCTGTTCTGAAAGCATGTTTGCTGGATTGAAAAGAAGACAGAGGACTTATCAGGATAGATTCAGATGTTCAGTCAATGAGATGTGCTGGAAACAAGTAATTTTCTTGGTAAATTTGGTAAATTTCTTTTGGCTCACAAAACATGTCAACATGTGTCAGGTTCTGTCCTACAGCAACACCTGTCGGTCGCAGTGCACCTTGCTGGCCGTAGAGCAGTTGCAGGATCCAGGCTCATATCAGCAGGCACTCCCAGATGGACTGATGCAGACCAGCTGGGAACAGCCAGGAAAGGGCTATATTAGAGCTGCATTTCCACTCTAGCCTTTGCCACAGCAACACAATCTCCTGTGCCTTCTGTAGCCCATTCCTGGCTTCCTGTGATTCCAGGCCTTGCCTTGCCTTGCCTTGCCTTGCCTTCTGCTTCATCTGACCATGACTTTTGCCTCTGGCCCTGCTTGAACCATGTTAGCACATGATAGCACTCTTCAAATACTTAAAAGGTTGTCACACAGAGGAGGGCCAGGATTTCTTCTCGATCCTCCCAGAGTGCAGGACACGGAATAACGGGCTCAAGTTAAAGGAAGCCAGATTCCGGCTGGACATCAGGAAAACCTTCCTGACTGTTAGAGCAGTGCGACAATGGAATCAGTTACCTAGGGAGGTTGTGGGCTCTCCCACACTAGAGGCCTTCAAGAGGCAGCTGGACAACCATCTGTCAGGGATGCTTTAGGGTGGATTCCTGCATTGAGCAGGGGGTTGGACTCGATGGCCTTGTAGGCCCCTTCCAACTCTGCTATTCTATGATTCTATGTTGCTACTGGACTCTGAACCCTGCACATCTCTGGACCATTCCTTTTGCCTCCAGCCCTGCTTGGACTCTGTTTTGCCGTCGGACTCTGACCCCTGCTTGCTCCTGGACCCTGCCTTTTGCCTCTGGCCCTACCTGGACTCTGTTGCTGGTTCCACCACCATCCAGCCTGGCCCTGGCATTCCTGTGCTGAGGCTTCGCCACCCACGCCTTGGACTCTGACAACATGACCTCTTCAAAGCCCCAATCATGATAATGCCTATGAGAACGTGCCCACCAAAAGTGTTCACAAGTTGCCGGACATATGTTTACATCGAATTTGCACAAATTTCCCAGTTCGATTTTATACAATTTTCCTAATTATGCTTTAGTCTATAGAGAAAAGTTGCACAAATTAGAAAATGTGTGTAAACTTGCACACATTTCATGTTTGGTCACTGCTTGATTTGCACAACTTTATTGTTCATGCAGAGCGAGCAGCAATCAAAAACGCAAACAAGAATTGGACATTAGGTGAGTGGTAATTTTTTTATTTTTATTGATTTTCAAGTAAGGACAAATACAATAAACACACAGAGTAAAAGAAAACACTCAACAACAATATAGATGTTCCCACAGCACCACTATAAAAAAGCATGGGTGTTCATTCCTTCAATAAGCACTTGGTACAGAAAAAGATGCAGGTTAAGTTAGAACCTCTGACCAAAAGGATTCCTGAGTCATTGGGGGTCTAGGTTCGCCAGGATTCACATTAATAAATGTGAAAAAGTCCAGCCAGTTTTCCACAAATGTGTCTGATGTTATTTCTCCTCTTGCTAACCTGCTATGTTGTGTCAATTTATCATTTAAAGCTAGTTTCCAAATCTTATCAAACCAGCGTTGATGGTCAAAAGGTCTGTCGCTTTTCCAGAATTGGGCAATTTCCCACCTGGCTGCAACCAGCAAATGGGTGACCAAGGCTTTGGGAATAATGTTTCTATTGGCATTCCTAAAAATAGAAAGTAGAGCCAGTGCTGGGTCAGTTTCTACTTCAACATTAATAATGTTTGTAATGGTTTGGAAAACCTTTGACCAAAAAGTTTTGACCTGTTGACATTCCCACCAAAGATGAATATAAGTGCCAGGAACGGAGCAACTACGCCAACAGAGCGGGGATATATTACCACTAATATGGTGTAGTATAGATGTTTGGAAAATCCTAGCAATAAGAACATAAGAGCAATGTGGAATCAGACCATGGGTCCATCTAATCTTGCACTCTGTTCACACAGTGGCCATCCAGCTGGCAACCAGGGACACACAAGCAGGACACTGTGCAACTGAACCCTCCTACCCATGATCTCCAGCAACTGGTGCATATAGGCTTACGGCCTCTGATTCTGGAGATAGCACATAACCATCAGGGCCAGTTGCCATTGATAGCCTTCTCTTCCAGGAATTGATCCAACCCCCTTTAAAACCCATCCAAATTGGTGGGCCGTCACTACATCTCCTGGTAGTGAATTCCATAGTTTAACTATGACTCCCTCTTGTTTCACAGTAGTCCTTTTTGGTCTATTTAACTATCATAACTCAGGAAAAAAAATTTCAAAAGCTAACTAGCAGCTCCCCAAACCATCCTAATACCTGCTGAAAATTCTCGGAATTGTCTGTCTCAGCCAGGAAATAGGAGGCAGCCGTTTGCCCCAGTTCAAGTCTCCAGTAAGATTTAGGAGCAGTTCAACATAAAGCGTGTCACCTAAGACACTTTGTTGCTGGTGCGTAGCCCAAATGGTGACAGCCCATCAAGAAATTTCAGAAAGGTGTTTCTCCCCCCCCCCCCGATTTTGTAGCAGAGGTAGTTAAAGAATAAGCACATTGAAATCTGAAATTGTCTTCTTTCTGAAATTACTCAGTGAAAGATCAATATGGTCTGAAATGCATTGGACTAAAATGTCCATTTATTTACCCTTTGCTGATTATTCCCCCCCCCCCCCCTTTCCTCTGCTTTTTGCTTACTTCCCTTCTTATTGTTTCTCTCCATCCCATTTTTTGGATGTTGTTTTGTTATGTTTTTCTTGCACATTCATACAACATCTACGGCCACATTTACATCATCCTGCCACACGATTGCACCAGCACACAAGTGCATGATTAAAATTCTGGTGCAGGAATGTAAATATTAAATAAAATATGGCAACACAGGATAATGGTGGTAAATTGATCACATCACCACCATTGGTTTTTCAACTCTCTCTCTCTCTCTCTCTCTCTCTCTCTCTCTCTCTCTCTCTCTCTCTCTCTCTCTCTCTCTCAGGTTTATCCTGGGATTGTCCCGGGGTCATCCCTGCCTGCTCCTGGGATATCCTGTGTGTCATTTACATGAACGGGATGACCCCGGGACGATCCCGGGATAAACCTTAGGTCTAGCTAAGGCCTCTGTGTGAGTGTGAGTGTGTGTTTTAAATAAAAGCCCACCAAAAACTGAGGGCAATAAAGCAACTTTTCCCCCCTACTTAAGGACACAATCCAACGCATATGTACTAAAAAGTAAGTTCAGTTGAGTTCAGTGGGACTTACTCCATGAAGGCAGGAATAGGATTGTTCTGTATTTTCTTCTTTCTATTTATCTTTTTTGCATTGCGAGATCCAGTATGCTAATGAATAATTTGCAGAAGATTAAAACTGGATAGATTTTATCCCATTTTTTCTGAATTTTATTCCATTTTACAGACTACCAGAACATTCAAACACTGGAAGTCAGGGCCAAGATTATAAAATGCTAGTGTATATAAAATCCACAGACCTTTTCCCACACAGATGATTGATAGCCACTGATTAAAATTATAGCAGTGCCATAAAGTTTTTTAGAGTACATCATAAACTTTTCTCCCCCCTCCACCATTGAGTTTTAGCCTTGCGGGATAATCAGGTCAAAAATAGCAATTTTGAAGAAACAGTCATCTGAAAATTAACTTTAATAATAAGTTCTGAGCATTTAAAGATAAAACTATAATGAAAGCTACAACATTATTCCTTTATATTCTTTAAGCACTTCTTGTTAAACTATTCCACGAGTTGACCTTTATTTTATGACAAGATATTTGAAAGGTTGATTTGTATGAGTCATATCCATAATTGTTAAGCAGTGTGGGGGGGGGGAGGGGGAAAGATAATGGATTTTCAAAGCTATTTGTTAAAAAAAGATGAAGAATTAAAAAAGAATACTGTACAGAATAATTATCCCACTAGATTTAAGACAGCATAGATAAGGTCAAACAATTAATATATGAAAAAAGGATGCTTAAGGCATTTACATATAATATAATCACTCATTTTAAAAAGGTGGTAGAATGGGTAAAATCCAATGATAATTCCTAATTAGAGTAAACCCAAGGAAATTACTGGGACTTATATTAGTAACAAGTAACTTAAGTCCTATTAATTCCAATGTGTCTATTTCAAGTAGTGTTTAACTTGAACTTTGCCCCATGTTAGAATATACATATTCTATTTTGTGCTGGGCTTCCTCTGCTTAGTGAAAAGTTGGGGGACCTAGGCCATAGCTAGATTGGGCTTTATCTCGGGGTGATCCCCGGGATCATCCCTGTGCATCCAAATGATGCATAGGGGATCCAGGATCACAGAGGGATGATCCCTCCCTTGCCCCGGGATCTCACCCTCCCCTTTAGGCCCAGTTTTTCCACGGTCTCAGGCTGATACAAAGCCCTAAACGGCTTGGGGCCAGGTTATTTGAAGGAATGCCTCCTCCCATATGTACCTGCCCGGACATTAAGATCATCCACAGGGGTCCTTCTCCATGAGCCCCTGCCAAAGAAAGTGAGGCAGGTGGCTACTAGGAGGAGGGCTTTCTCCGCTGTGGCACCCCGGCTGTGGAACGAGCTCCCCAGAGAGGTCCGCCTGGTGCCTACACTGTATTCTTTTCATCACCAGCTGAAGACCTTTTTATTTTCTCAGTATTTTAACATCTAAATTTAAACTTTGCTGTTTTAATTCTGTATTTTAATACTATATCAATTTCGGTTGTGTGGTTTTATCTTGGTTGTGCTTTTTATATTGTATTTTGTATTTGGGTTTTTAGCTTGTTGGATGTTTTATTATGTTCCTAATGGTTTTAATTATTGTGAATTGCCCAGAGAGCTTCGGCTATTGGGCGGTATAAAAATGCAATAAAAATAAATAAATAAATAAATAAATAAATAAATCATGGAATGTGTGGCCATGCGCTGCGGTTTATCCCAGTTCCTCACGAGGAGCTGGGACCCGCACACAAGGCGCAGAGCTCCTCAGGAGCACTGCACCTATTGAAGGTGGGGTGATGGAGCAGGGAAATTAATTTAAAAAACAAAACAAAACCTTACCCTTTGCACACGAGCACTCATGCGCATCTTCCCCTTTAAGAATTTTTTTTAAAAATGGTGGGTGCTACTCCTCTCACTCTGAGGTCATCACACACCACGTGTAAACAGAGGGGGATCACACGATAAAACCATCATGAGATCTTCATCCTTCCATTGCAGACTAACAGGTAGGTCTAGCTAAGGCCATAGAGCTCCATCACACCAAAGATTTATCACACACACACCATTCCTGGTATGTGGATTTGCAGTGTGGTACTCACATCATGTCATCTTTGTCCTGCACTCATCTCACCCCTCACCCCCTTTTTCCATTTTATTTTGTTGTGAGAAAAGTCTGGATTATTTCCCCCTCTTTGATTTTTCTTTTCTTTTGTTGGGGGCATGTACTAACGGAGTGTTGATGATAAAAGGGGAGGGCGGGGTGGTTTTCCTCCCCCAGCATGGTCATCGTAGGGACTTCTTAGTCAGTTGAATGGACTTTTAAGTGTTCTAACTGCCCATCATTGCCCACAGAAATGGATCCCAGATGAAATCTTAAAAGTAATTGCTAGATAACAAAGCCAAAGTGAGTGGGGGAAAAGAGCCCACACCCCTCAGAGTACCACAACCAATGCACTGGAGGAGGAAGGAGAAGGGATGGGGTGGAATGGAAGAGCAAACAAATGAAAACCCACGTGAAAGGGACCATGTGTGAGGGAGCCATTGCAGCGCTTATGAAACGGAGGTAAAAAAAAAAAAAACTCAGTGAAAAACCAGAGGGAAAAAAATAGGTGTCATCGAGCCCATAACCAGGGTTGCTCGTGATTTGTGTTACTCAGCTGTTTGTCAATCTAGACACCACCGTTCTGGCCCTAACTAGTAGCATCATGGGTAAGATAATTTCAGAGGCATGAAGCATGAATTAAGTGTATTGATTATGGCTGCATCAGTGCACAGAAAGAGCTGCATTTTAACATGGAAGCCTTCCAAACATCTTCCTATATGACAATTATAATGTAACAATGTATGGTGGAGATAAACGAACAAGCAGACCACAGTAATTGTCTGTGATACAACAAAATATTTAAAAAACAGCTTTTACAAATAGCAATACGACAGTGAATGCTGTGGAAGGATTGTCATCATATTAAGTTCTGTGGTGCAGAGTCCAAGACTAGTATCTGCGTTATAACATGGCAGACACTTCCAGCTAATTAAATGTACTGGAGATATTAAACCACATTGTTCAATAGAAGCAAACGATATTCATACAAGAAAGCTGAAATTATGTTAATCTTTCATTTACACAGTGGGTAGAATTGCATAGTACTCCAAAAGTGTTGTGCCCCAGCAGGGATTTCAGCAAGTTGGTGGCCAAAACCTCACTTAATGAGACAGATGTTTAGGAAATATAGCAAAAAAATAACAAGGGAAATAAATGTATGATTAACCACAAGGAAATTCAAATGAAAGGCTAATATGAACTTGAACAAATTAAATTCACACCCTGGTGCTAAACCACTAAGCGAAACACACACAATCAATACAATGATCACTTTTAAAAGAAAGCTTCGGAGGGATTCAGAAGATTTTCTGTGGCAAGTTGGATGCTCATTAATGCGTGATGTAAGGGCTGAAATCATTTTTGTGTTCTTTTTTTAATTGTGAATTAAACAAAACAGAACACAGAACAAATTGTGGGGGGAAAGAATGAACTTTGCATACAGCCTGCCACTTCTGTGAGGCTAGGCTGATTAGGTTTCTCCTGGGCTAGAGGATGGTTGCAAGGCCTGTCGAAAGCTGTGTCTCATCCTTGTCAGAGTCCTCTGCTGTGTACGAGCTATCCTCATCTCTCTCCAGTCTCCTTCCCCCTTATTATTATTATTATTATTATTATTATTATTTATTTATTTATTTATATAGCACCATCAATGTACATGGTGCTGTACAGAGTAAAACAGTAAAAAGCAAGACTCTGCTGCATAGGCTTACAATCTAATAAAATCATAGTAAAACAATAAGGAGGGGAAGAGAATGCAAACAGGTACAGGGTAGGGTAAGCAGGCACAGGGTAGGGTAAAACTAACAGTAGAAAGTAACAGTAGAAGTCTGCACAACATCAAGTTTTAAAAGCTTTAGGAAAAAGAAAAGTTTTTAGTTGAGCTTTAAAAGCTGCGGTTGAACTTGTAGTTCTCAAATGTTCTGGAAGAGCGTTCCAGGCGTAAGGGGCAGCAGAAGAGAATGGACGAAGCCGAGCAAGGGAAGTAGAGGCCCTTGGGCAGGCGAGAAACATGGCATCAGAGGAGCGAAGAGCACGAGCGGGGCAATAGTGTGAGATGAGAGAGGAGAGATAGGAAGGAGCTAGACCGTGAAAAGCTTTGAAGGTTAACAGGAGAAGTTTATATTGGATTCTGAAGTGAATTGGAAGCATCTCCTTTGAACACTATCTCCTTTGAACACCATCTCCTTTGAACACTAGCAACAGGGGCAAAAATGCCTGTCTTGTCAAAATGCAGAGTGGAAGAAGTGAGGCGTCAATGATCATCTCTGTTGTTTCTCTTGCTTTGCATAGTATGCCCCATCACCTTCTTAGTACAGAGGCTGATGGACATCCATAAGAATATAAGAAGTGCCCTGCTGGATCAAACTGAGGGTCCATCTAGTCCAGCACTCTGTTCACACAGTGGCCAACCAGTTGTTGATCAGGGACCAACAAAGCAGGACATGGGGTAACAGCACCCTCCCACCCATGTTCCCCAGCAACTGCTGCACACAGGCTTACTGCCTTGGATACTGTAGGTAGCACATAACCATCAGGGCTAGTAGCCATTGATAGCCTTCTCCTCCAGGAATTTATCCAACCCCCTTTTAAAGCCATCCAAATTGGTAGCCATCACTACATCTTGTGTTACTGAATTCCATAATTTAACTCTGTGCCATGCGAAGAAGTACTTCCTTTTATTTATCCTGGATCTCCCACCAATCACCTTCGTGGAATGTCAGGTTCTAGTATTTTGAGGGAAGGAGAAAAACATCTCCCGATCCACATGCTCCACACCATGCCTAATTTTGTACACCTCGATCATGTCTCCCCTTAGCCTCCTTTTTTCCAAGCTAAACAATCCCAGCTGTTGTAACCTTCCCTCATAGGGGAAGATTAGGACAGGATTGCAATTTTAATGTGCTTATAAACAGCCACAGAAATAAGTCCAACTATATTCCGTGGGACTTATGTCTGTGCTGGGTTTACCCTACTTCTAAGAGGGGTTTTTGTTTGTTTTTCCCTCAGAGGTGGGTAAACCAAGTCAATACAGTTCATGTTTGGTTGGAAAAGACATTGAACAGATTTGTCTTTGTGCACACAGTTCCAAATACTGTTGCTTTTGAGGCCAGAGTGTGGATCTTGAACATGAACAATGCTTAGGGCTACAATCTTATGCACAGATACTTGGGAGGAATCCTATTGAATTTGGTTGAGGTTACATTTGAGAAAACATGGAAAAGGCATGATCTTCCTTCTGTACAAGAAGAATTTCCTTTTCATCCAACACCACAGGAAGCAATGGAACTGAAATGATTTCTCCAGCCTTACAGGTCTCTATAGATATTTTGCCACTGACGAATTGCTTATATCTTAGGAATTACAATTTTGCTTCATTTTGCTGCCTTTAGAACCAGCTCACTCACTCCACACATCAACACACTTCTCATTTCACTAGTGCCAATTAAGATTAAAATGTGCAACACTTTAATTGTATCCAAACATCAACTGGCTACACCAAATTTGATTTCCACATACAAATCAAGGATTATTGTGCTTATTAAAAACTTTCTGAATTCCTGTCAAATAGCATTAATTGAATAATGGCTTGCCCTTATGTTCACCACTCTGGAATCTGTCTAAGATATAGAGCAGTATGGAAAAGTAGTATGTTAATAAATAAATTTGAGACTTACAAACCACACCAAAAATGGTGCATTTTAGGAGCCTAACAAGCAGGTAGAACACTTAACTGGAATATAGACCCAATGTTGTAAGTGTCAGTAGCAATAAATGTGATGGCAATCTGTCTACCTTTTTTTATCCTCCAAAAACCTTGGTTGAAATGTTGTTCTAGGGTTTTGCTGGGTGATGGGAATGCTGGATACCATAAAGAATGCCCTTCTTTTTTTCTGGTTGGAACAGAGGGGGGGGGGGAATCAGACAGTTTCTCAGAAATATGTCTTCTGAGATATTTTAGCTCTAACTAAAATATTATCATACTGCTAAGTGTGAAAACCAGTGGATAAATAATTCTCATCCTCACAATATTATAAGATGTGCAGATCAGACAAATTAGAATTCCATTCCACAATTCCCCAAGATTCCACAGTCTGTAAACTGCTAACCTCAGAAACATTTCTCTACTAGAAGGTTCAAGCAATCAAGGTTAATTGTTGGTCTTTGGTAAGAGTTGTAGTAGTCATTTTTGCGCTTATTTTGCATTTTTAATGAGATTGTTCCAATGACTGTAGAATATCTTTGGAGGGGTGTTTTCATTCCATAAATGGAAATTCTTATGCATGTGGAGTAAAGGTTAATGAACCAAATCTCCAAACATTTCTTGGAAATACTCAACCAAATTAGAACATTCTGTACTCACCAAGACCTTGGGCAGTTGTGAAAATCACTTTGACGCATGGCGAACATTCAGTTTAGTGTGCATTATTGAGAGTATTAATGCAGGTTACTCTGGGGTGTGTAGGTCCGCAATGTTGTAACAAGTATTTGATTCTGTAACTCATTGTCACTTGTTGAAAATGAAATGTGCACATTTGCTGTCCCTAGTACCATGAAGATGGTAGTACAGATTAAATCATTGCTCTCTTGCTCTCTCTCTCTCTCTCTCTCTCTCATACACACACACACACTATATCCAGCCTTGATGGAATCTCCCATTTGGTTGATAATTACAGACTATTGTTGACTGAAGAATTATATGACAGGACCACAGAAGAAAATAATATTATATGACAGGACCACAGCAAAAATGTCAATAAAATATACACAATTGAAGAGGATGTGACATTTCAAACAATAAGCTTGAGCCCAGTCATTAAAATCCCCCTTTCTACCTCTTTCTCATACACTTCAACCATTAACAAAATGCAAAACAAACCATTCAACATGTAGCAATGCTGTCATATTTCTCTACCCACTGAGGCAATGAAAGGAGGACAAAGGAACCCTTCATAAAGACTAGCAAAGGTCATACCAGCTCTTGTTTATAAATTACTAAATTGGTAGCTGCCCTTGTAGCTTTATCAAAACATTTATGATATTAATATAATGTATCATATTAATGTATGATATAATAAGTAAACATTAGTCTTGTACTGGGAAAATTCCTGCGGATAAAACAGCTTGAGGTAGCAGAGTTGTCCAGTGCTATTTGGAGCGGGTGGGTTTAAAACCAAGCAAACCTTGTGAAGCAGAGTTGAGCCTCCGCCTTGGGAATTAATTAAAACCTGAGGTGCTGTACTACGTGTTGGGAAGAAAATCCATCTCCATGTTATCACTGCCGTCTGCCAACTCCTTCACCACAACTTAGTGTCATTCTCCAAGGACTGGTATGGTACAGTTGGTGAGCTTTGATCAGCTGTGCATTCCACTGTTGGATGCAAACGCCTGTGAGAAATTCTGTAGCAGGGCAGGCTGCCAAGAACAAATTGCAGCACAGAGCCAAGGTAATAGCTGGCATTAAAGTCTGACTGTCGTGGCGAGGCAGCTTAAGTTACAGCCTAAAAAAAAAGTCCCTGAGATTGTGGGAGGACATACAGGTTTTCAGTTTGATTTATCAAAACCTTTCTGTGAAGTCCATGGTTGAAGATAACGGACCAATATTTAGAAGTAAAGGTGTGTCATCAGGAACTGCAAAGAAATACTGCAGCTCATGAAAAAGAAATGTATAAGATCATGGAATATGGATTGGTGTCTTGTATGGATGTACATATTTCATTAAATCCCTTCTGGCTGTGTTTCATGGATCGTCAGACATCTTTGGTTGTGTCGTCCTCTCATTGAGTTGGATTTTTTTGTATAATAATTTTGTTTATTTATATATGTGCACATGCACTAATGTCCATTAATGTTAATGCACGCTAGTGCAAGTGCATGCTTGAGCTAACCCCTGCCCCCTCCCCCCCAAAAAGGTCCATGGAATCTGAAGGACTGGTCTGCTGCAGAATCCATACGTTAGATTCACAGATATCTGATTTCATTTGAATAGTTGCAGATTTATCCAACATCCCATCTCAGTTTATTCACCATGACATATATGATCTCTATTGTCAATGTGATGTTTGAACATCCATGACATCCAGGCCCAACTCTACTATTAACCTGATTTTCACCACCCTAAAAAGAGTAAGCCATAAGCTGCTTAGGTTTTGCCACTGGTGCTGCAAATGCCAGGCACAGCATAAACAATACAAGGAACATTTCATACTTCCTCTGACAGTCATTAAATTAATTGGAGGTACATCACTGACACTCCACCAAATGGTAGGGAATTGTGACCTGTTATAGTACCAGTCTTCGAACCAATATAGAAATTGCAAGGATTCAGGATCCATAACAGCTCTGTCCCATAAGCGAGTTAAATCAATAAGATTACTGTTATCTAAAAACTAGTACTTCAACTTAACTGCTTTTTATACCAGGCTGCTAGTTTTCAATTTAACAGCTCAGCAGCTATAGCAGAACTATTTTTGTTTCAGAGGAAGGGGAGGGGGGAAGTGACTGGCATTTCTGACAGTGAGGCTGTCATCATAAAAATTAGGTTATAATGGATATGGGCTTCAGGAGAAGCCTGGAGAGGAGGCCCCATCTGCTCTTCTCTGTGTTCCGGCATTAAAGAGAGCAGATGGACACCAATGATGCCAAAAACAGGGCTAGGAGAGATATGCAGCTCTGCAGTTATATCCCTTGGTAGAAAGAGACCCCACTGCAAATCCCTAATTCTTCTGCACAACTCTGCTTAAAGCTGTTATACCAGTGGAAAGAGGGAAGAAATTGAGAATATTGTTTTTTTTTACTGCAGTTACTGTACAATTGCAAGTTCTCTGGGCATTTTTGGATGCATCACTCTAGAAACTAGCATTTGTGCTAAAGCAGATTATTCCAGATTATTGCTGTGTTATGTAATCTGGCCATAGTTGATGCCTACTTGTGTGGTGGGGGGAGGGGGACTTTTTCATGCCCAGAATTCCTTGGATGTTTTCCAAAGAAGGATTTCTGTATTAATTTTGCTTTAGACAACAGTCATTGCCAATTTATGGATGTGCAAAAATCCACAATGGAATCATGTGAATCTTAATGCAATTCAGGATTGACATTGAAAGATTTGATGGATCAGAATAATGTACAGTACTATCTGGGGTCATTTCACTAGCTATATCAACATTGTTCCTTGAGAAATTCATGACACATTGAGCTTTCAGCCAAATTCAGATGCAACTCAACATTATATTCAATTAACACAATCTTCTGGGTTTACCATGTTGTTTTAAGGGCTGTCCAGGTTCACGCCAGCTCCAAAATGCTGGGAAATTATGGTTGTTAAGGGCTACACCATTAACAGATGCATTATTTAGGTGATATGCATTGCCTAAGTATGGTACCCTATGCTGTGGTTAATTCCTCCTTCTTCACTACCTTGGAAATGGATGGCTGTCAGTGGCAGAGTGGTGGTCTTGTGTCCCAGATGTATCTGTTTGCTGGAATCAACACATGAAGTCTATGCAACTACAGCTATCAGGGTACTGAAGCTACCATTCCCCATTATAAGTAATTAACTGGTAACCAATATCATCCACATAGAATGATAGAGTTCAGAAGAGCCTTGAAGTTTGTCTAGTGCAACCTGCTGCTCAGTGCAGAATAATCACAGGTAAAGCTTTCCTCCTTACTAGCTGGCATGTCTTTGACACAGATTGAGTTGGGCCAACTCATGGACAAGCTAAGTGGAGTTTGGGACCAATGGTAGGGAGAAGCTGAGTTCTTGAAAGATCAGAGAGCTTGATCCCTAGACAGATTCCTCCATCAACCCTATTCAGAACAAAAATGGGGTTTTGTGTTGTTGTTTTTTTCAAAAAAATGAATGTAAGAGAAACTGAAATGAAAAGCTTCATCCATCCACGGATAGGAATTCTAGTGTATTGCTCTTAAATGTCTGGGTTTGAATTGCTACCAGGTTTGAATCATTATTCAACCACATTACTGCTTACTTAGGGTGACCATATGAAAAGGAGGACAGGGCTCCTGTATCTTTAACAGTTGCATGGAAAAAGGATTTTCAGCAGGTGTCATTTGTATGTATGGAGAACCTGGTGAAATTCCCTCTTCATCACAACAGTTAAAGCTGCAGGAGCTATGCTAGAGTGACCAGATTTAAAAGAGGGCAGGGCACCTGCAGCTTTAACTGTTGTGATCAAGAGGAAATTTCACTAGGTTCCCCATATATACGAATGACACCTGCTGAAATTCCCTTTTCTATGCAACTGTTAAAGATACAGGAGCCCTGACCTCCTTTTCATATGATCATGCTAAGGCTTACTTGGCCTTTATAAGCTTCATGTCTTTATCATGCAGGGAATAACACTACCTATTGAATTTTTGTGGTGCAAATGGGTGAGTTCTTTGTGAAAAAATAATTTGTCACAATTCATAAAGCTGTTCGTATCCAGAAGAAAAAAGAACCTGAAATTAAAAATAAAAAGGGGTGTGTGGTGGTGGGGGAGATAGTCAAACTATCAGATTTACTAACCTCAAAGTAAATTTCTTGGCATTGGAGAAGGAGAAGTGGGAGGCAGTGGTAGATCACAGAATTATTGGGCTCATCCTTATCCTGCTTTCTTAAATCTTATGTGCTAGTTCATTAGCTCATGGGAATAGGGCCTTAATAATCACCATGAATAAGAAACACCTTTTTAAAAAAATGTTATGGATGTATGCGATGTTAAAAAAAAAAAATCTCCTGGAAAATTTTAAATATAAAAATTAAAGGTGCAAACCAATGCATCTTTAGATGAAGACAAAGTCCTACAATTCCAAGCATTCCTGGCCAGGGAACGTTGGCAATTATAAGTCATTTTCTCTGTCTAGACATGCATAGGATTGTGCCCTAATTCCTTCTTGTAGAACAAAGCTGAACAATAGAAATGTGCATCTAGATCATGGCCCAGGACTGTAACCCTCTAAGACTGTTCTGTACACAGCATTTCTCATAAATAGAGCTTTAAGGTATCCAGGGGCCTTGGAAATGTGAAAGCCTTGAAAATGTCTTTGTAAAATTTGGTGCTGCAAACTTAAATAATGTACACAGAGACTGGAGGATAAATCAAAGAAACACCACTCTTGGATGTCATGTAAATCTTTGACATTGCAATAGGGAAGAAAAGAGTTGCTGCCCCAGGCTTCTTCTAACAACCATATATAATATCTTGGTGCAGGAACACCTTACTGAATATCTCTGTTCTTGTTTTGTTCTGTGCGTAATAGCCATTTTGTCTCTACATTGCAATAGGCCTGTTCAGACAACACACTAAGCCATGGTTAGGTTGCTAACCCTTTTGCAGCAAATGCCTTACACCCATGCCCGGCCAAGCCTGGGCATGGGAAGGCGAATTGCAGGTGAGGGTGATGGGACATGGAGGTTAGCCATAGCCTACCTCCGTTTGGTGCCACTCGCCTACCTCCGTGAACGTGAGACCACCTTTCCCTTAGTGTTGTGTATGCAGTTCATCTGCAGGGAAGAGCACATTCAGTATTCAGATGAGCTGGTCTGTGTCGCAAGCAGAGCAGGCAGGGAAGGGTTGAAAGGGATTCAGGGGACTGATGTCTAAAAATCCAACTCAGGGGCAGTGTGATCACACCGGTATGGAAAGTGGAAAACCTTTGTAACGTATTTTATTACAGCTAAAAATAACAAAGCCGTGTGTGTGTGTGTGTGTGTGTGTGTGTGTGTGTGTGTGTGTAGAGGCACATTTAAGGCACAAACGGAGAAGAAAAACATTTCCCCACTTCACAACCCACTGTTTAATATAGTCATTATTGCACAAACTACCCCATAGTTTGTGTGACATAAATAAAGCTTCAAGGGGCTTCTCTTTTCTTGTCAAACTTTCCATAGTTTAAGGAGTGATTCATGGTTCTGCAGCTGCTATCTGGAAATGCCCAGTGGGAGTAATCAGAGATTAAACAAATCATTAAGAGTGCGTGGTGGAAGTGGTGGCCGGGTGTTCAGTCATACACAAATTCACATTAAAACGTACTTGTAGTGAATAGTTCAGATATATGCATAGGATTCTAAGGTTGTATGTTTAATGGCAGTTAACATACCTGAAGTCCTCATAGTTCTGGCCATGCATTTGGTGGCATCCATTATTATGGCTGGGTTGTTGTTGCGGAGGTGTAGGGTGAGAAATAACGAGATGAGACACATAAATGGGATTAAATATGGGACACATTTATTAAAGATCTGCAAGAGAAGTGAAGGCCCAAGCGGGCATCATTGTTTGGCCAAGCTTCAGACCATTGTTAGGATTGGGCGAACCATTCACTGCCCTTGAAGTGGGGCTTATCACTTTGCCCCCTCTCAGGCTTACCCCTCTTGGGGTAGGTAGGCCTTCCGGTGTCACCTCACCCATGCTGCTGGGCTCTGAGTGGGTGAGGAGGGTTGGCCTCAAAGGTAATCCTTTATCCCTCAACTGGCACCAATGGGCTCCCAGTTGTGTTCCTCGGAATTACCCATCACCAACAATGGTGCCTTTGAATGCCCACCAATAGCAAGCCAAGTTCCAGATGCCTGCTCCTACCTGCCTACCACAAATGTGACCAAATTAAATGAGCCAAAACAACCTAATTAATACTCCCCCATTGTCTTACAGTGTGAAGTTGGCAAAAAACAACAACAACCCTCATAACCAATTTAGATTATGAGCAAAAAAATTCCTACTTGGCCCCTGGAAAGGGCAACCAGCAAGCCCACACTGTCTACGGGGAGGGCAAGGAGGGAACTGCGCTGCAGAAAGCGTCCAGGGAGGGGCGAGCCAAGCATTAAAAAGCCTCGCAGTCCCCTCCCCTCCCGGTGATGCCATTTGGAGGCCTGCCAATGGCGAGCCTCCACATCTCGCCTCGTTCACCCCACCCACAACTTGGCGCCCCCTCACAGGCAAGTTGAGCATGGGAGGGGGCATTTGTTTTTTTTAAAATGTGATAAATCCTAAATGTCATCCACTATGTCAGGGTAGAGTCAAGAGCAAGCAATTCAAAAGGATGGTTCATATTAACCATCCCCACCCTTCTATACACACACACACACACACACACTGAAATAACTCACAGAGGTGGACCCTATAGAGATTTCAGTTTATTTATTTTTATCAGGATTTTACTCAGTTCACGCCTTCTGGGCTGAACATGGACTCAGATTCAATCTGCGGGTGAAATCCATATGTATCTGAACATACAATGTGATTTGTTGATAAAAAAAGAAAAAAAATGTGTAAAACAGCTTGCATACATTTCAAAATGAGTATGTTTAAAAAATGTGGGCAAATACACTTTAATCATGGGATAAGAATAGATACATGAAACCTGCAGACATTTTGAAATGAATACAATTAAAAAATGAGCACTTTAAATTTTGCTCAAATACGTTTTAATTGTAGGAGACGAATGCATGCTTTTCAGAAATGCCTACATTTCTGATTTAATATATTTTAAAAATGCATACATATTAAAATGATTACATTTCAAAAATCTGTTCATCTGAAAATGTGCACGGTTGATACAGGTGCTTGGGGTGGGGGGGAACCCTGCATGGAAATATGCCTGGATTTTCATGAGAAAAAAAGGGGGAAATGCATGAAAGCTTCCAGATGGGATTTGGATAATTTTGGGGAGCTTGAGTTCTGCTGAATAGCACATTCGTAGGACTGTGGGGTTGTGTAGCTTAGCCCCACACCAGTGAGTGCTTTGGTTATGCTTCCATCACTATAACCCATGATGGAGATGCTTCCTCATCATCCATGTTTCGAGAGTGCTTGGTCATATGCTATGATGCGTACACATATAGTTCATCGATGTGAGGAATGACCCCGACTGGGAAGACTGCCTCCACATGCATAGATGTTCTGCACATTTACATCAGAATGTGTGGCGAGCTTTTTCCATGTGGTCGAAACATGCATTTTCACCATGGGCAATGATGTGTGTAGCAGAGCTAGCTTGTGTGGATCTACAACTATCTTCTACATTCTTTCAACATGTGGAGGGAAGGTTGTGTGGGCCACAGCATAGTGAATCAGGGGAAAGGGGTATCAATGAAGGATGACCATCGTAGGGAAATCCAGCTCTTTGGGGGCTCATTGGATTTCCTCGGAGCCCACCATTCCACTTGCATTTGTGAGTTGAGCCATGGATTTTTCCCCAAATCTGGGAACATTTTCATTTGTTTGTCTGTTTTTCTTAAATTTTATATCATGTTTTTATATTGTGTTTTATACTTTGAATGGTTTTAGTTTTTGTGAAATGCCCAGGGAGCTTCGGTTGTTGGGCGGTATAAAAATGCAATAAATATAATAATAATAATAATAATAATAATAATAATAATAATAATAATAATAATATAAATAAATCATCAGTTACACAAATTGCTGCCTTATTTTGAGCAAATGGCAGCCATAATTTGCCCAAATTTTGGTTGTAGTATGCATAACTTTGTGCATATTGCACCTGCAATTTGCACAAATGGTAACTTAAACACCCACCCCAAATCTGTGAGTTGTCCCAACTCTATACAGATTGATTTGGGCCAGCTCATGGGAAAACAAGCCAGAGTCTGGGAGGGGGGGTTGCTGAAAATTCAATAAACTTCACCCCCTCCCCCCCGGCAGATTTCTCTGATATCTCTAGAATGAGCAAAGCTCTTTTCATATGTTCAGTGAATGTGCTACTGATGGGGTATAAGCTTCTGCCTCTGACATCCACATGAAGGCTCTCCATGAAAGATTTGGGTCTCTGCAAGAGATATATATGATTGAATGCATCTAGTTTGTGTTCCACATTTCATAAACCCATACCAAGGAATTTGTTCTTCCTCCTGCCTGGTAGAAAGGTCTACTACCAGGTAGTAGGTGGAGCAGAAGAAAATTCATGTTTAATCATAAACAAGACAAATTGACTTCAATGAGTCTTACGTCCAGGTGGGTTGGATTGTAGGCTGAGCTGGAGATCCACTTATGATCCCCAGCATCTCCCCCCTCCCCGAACCTTTCAGCAACATTTTGAGCCAAACATTTTCACCAACTAAGCCTAATTTAAGCCATTATTGGAAGTGGCTTGGAATTCCCATGAGTGGGTCATGCTGTCACCCCACCCCCACCCCCTGCATCTTCAGCTGAACATGCAGAAGTTTGTTGGTGATGACATAGGCACAGTCCAATCCCCTCCCATGCTTTCATGTTGGGGTGGAAAAAAATGCATGGTTGTCATTTCAAACTGAGCTAAGGACTAGAAGCAAATTATCAGAACAGGGGGAGCGTAGGACATTCTTATGCCAGAAATGATGGTGGGAACCAGCGCTTGTTTTTATTTTGTTTTTTTAATGTGATACTTTATTCTTTAGAGCTCATGAAAAAAGATCTCACTCCCACCCACCCGGCCTCTGCTTGCTTGTGGGAACTAAGCTCCTTTCTGCTTTTCTCTCTCTCTGTGTGTTAATGTAAGATCACTGGACACTGACTGGTGCTTTTAAATGCAAATTCTTGAAATTGCTGAAGTAGGAAAGGCTTTCTTCTGCTCTCAGTTAATCAGAATAAGGCTCATCCCTTTCTCAGCGTCTTCTACCAGTAAAGTCAAATGGTTCAAGTTAATGTGCCCTTGGCATATGCAATGCACTATGTGCTATTACTGAAATAACATGGTGTTTCAGGGGCATACATATGCATAGTAGACGTTGCTGTTGATTGTATCATTGAAAAATGGTCTCATTCTGCTGCCACCATGGGACACAGCTACAAGCAGCCCCCAAATGCGATTTAGTAAGAGAAAGAAGAGGGATTTTTTTAATGGTTCATATAATGGAAATGATGATAATTCTATATACACAATATATGGGGTTCCCACCCACCCCATTTTCACGATGTATTTTCTGTTTTGTTTGTCGATATTCACAATAAAGCCTTATCCAGGGTGTTCAATTGATTATTATGTGAACTTTCTTCTTGAGGGTTGCAACAGGATGGTTACTGCAAAAACTGTGATTTTTTTTTAGCAATTGCTATTAAAATGAGAGCTGCAATTGCACCCTGAGTTTTAAATTATATAATTTTAGCCTTAACTGTATTTAATGTTTTATTTGCTTAGAGATACTGAGTTTTATATGTTAAGGACTTTGTTTTTTTCTTGAACTCTGGACATTTATTGTCTGTTTTATGCCTTGTGTTCAATTAATTGTTTTAAATTGCAATGGCCAATGGCTTGGTGCAAATAAAAATTGATTGATTGATTGATATTCACAATAAAAAAGGGGGGAAAGTGATTATGGCCTTAGCTAGACCTAAGGTTTATCCCGGGATTGTCCCAAGGTTGTCCCTGCTTGGTCCCGGGATATCCTGTGTGTCATTTACATGAACAGGGATGACCTAGGGGCGATCCCAGGATGAACCTTAGGTCTAGCTAAGGCCTATGATACTGAAGGCTACAGATGGCCCAACACAGAAAAAGTGATGGAGTTTAGGAAATATAATGTCTGATGAAGGGGGTGGATGAAGCATCTCATATTTTCCCCATATATATATTTCTTTTTTAGACCCTTGTATGTTCTTGTTTATAGTTATTCCTGCAGCATACTAATGCTTTCATGGTGGGGTGGAAAAATGTGTGGCTCTCATTTGAAACTGAGCTAAGGACTAGAAGCAAAATATCATAAGAGGGAGAATCAGCCATTATTTTTGTTTTGTTTTTTAATGTGATACTTTATTCTTTAGAACTCATGCAAAAAGATCCCATCAGATACTTTAAAGAAGTTCACATGACAGTGAAAAAAGCCTGTTTCTCACCCTACTGGAATGTCTCAGGTGGGAGGTGGCATTTGCGGTCAGGGAGCGGAAGGAAAATGCGCAACAAGTGTGCACGCTGCATGTACTCTCTAGGACGGGGCACAGTGAGACCTACAAAGGCAGGACCCTCTCCAAGACTCTGCCTCTTTTGCTTTCTGTCTCCCTCCCTATAACCAGTATGTCCTAGCTAGTCACTCCATTTGGGAGGGCTGAGTAGGAATTTTACCTGCCGCTGAATGGCTTTTTTGTATAGGTTGTTGTTGTTTGTCTACTTCATGCTGGAATTAATTGTTAATAGAGGGCAGATAAGTAGGTTGATTTGAAATAGGCAAGATTGTGTGGAAATTTTAGGAAAATAAGTCTGGGGAGCACTTGTTGGCACCTTTATGGTGATTGGCAAGTCCAGAGGCCTGCTCCTTGGGGGATGTGTGTCTGTCAAGCCAGGAGAGTGTTTGCCTTTGGGGACCATCCTGTCTCACCTATTTGGAGCTGTGCAACTTAGGGCAGGGTGAATCTGGGTGGCCTCCTCCCTCTTACACTGAAGTGTAGCCTAAGAAAGTTCCAAGAAAGTTCCAATGCCTCCACTAGAGGCCATCAAGATGCAGCTGGAAAGCTAACTTTCAGGTATGCTTTAAGGTGGTTTCTGCATTGAGTTGGGGGTGGGACTCGATGGCCTTATAGGCCCCTCCCAACACTACTATTCTATGACTCTATGGTTAGGGTTAGGTGGAGTTATCCATAAGGCAGGCTAATTGTTTGCAGGAAAGGAATGACAGATTCCTGCACTTTCGCATGTTGATCTGGTGGTGGTGATGGTTGTCATAAAGAGCTCATAATTTATTCCAATCTCTGGGATCTGTGTCATTATTTGCTCGGTTCCTCTCTGTCTGCAATTGCCACTAGACATGGTTGCATTAAACAGAAATAAATCTTTGCAGAAGTGTGCTGCATGAAACTTCACTGTATATTCTGTCCATATATGCACACACACACATACACACACACACACACACACACACACACACACACACTGCCATCTCCTGCATGATTATCATAATGAATAGGATGCTAAATTAAACATTTAGTGACCCAATGCAGTTCCACTAATCTCCTTGCGGCCAATAGATCTTGTTGTCTGTTGGCCACACGGAGGTCTATGTCAGATAAATTAAACGACAACAAAAGCAATGGATGCAGACTGAGTGATATAAATGTTGGTCTTGCACTTTTAATGTCACTAAATATTATTCTCCCATCCCCACCCCATCCCTATTCTGGTTTGTGTTGCAGTGGATTCTTGGAGTTTCAGTTTCCTCCCTATTTCACTTAATAAAGTCTTTGTCTTGTCTGAGTTCATGAAGAGATGTTAGCTTTAAATCAGATTGACTTCGTCTTATCCAATTTACATATGCTGAAGAAATAAAAGCCCTTTTTCAAGAGTTGCCATGGGGTTTCCAGCAGCCTCAAAAGACTATTAAGACCTTGAGTTTAATGTGAACTGCCTCCAACACAAAACACAATTTCTCCCTACCGAATACTAATGGATTCGTGTACAGCTATGTATGCAGCAGCAGTTTTTAAAGCAAATGATGCTTCATTTGATCAGAGCCTTGCCAACGGTAAAAGGCCCGAAGCCTGAATTTCCCATACGCTAGTTTTCCTCTGTTGCCATAGGCTGCTTAAAGCAGGAGAGGCCTCCAAGGGGATATAGAAAAGTGACTTGCTATCCTACCATCTTTAATCTTTGTACTCTGGAATAATAGTGGCAGCAGCACACAGCAAAATATTGGGGGTGGGGGGAAACAGAATTAACCTGGCAAAGACAACAGCAAACCTTCAGCCCACAGAAGGAGCAATGTGCATATTGGAGTGGGTGGACGTGTGTCTCCCATGTTAGATTTCCCCCCAGGTGTATATGTCACACTGGTGGCCAAATCTTATATATCGAGGTGGTCAATTTATGGCTCTCCAGATGTTTTGGCCTACAACCCTTGTAATCCATTCCCTTTAGCTATGTTGACTAGGGTTGAAGGGAGTTTTAGGGCAAAACAACTGGAGGGCCACAAGTTGCCACCCCTACCATATACAAAACTTCTTTTTATAAATCAAACACTAACAAATAGGGTGTGTGTGTACACACTTCTAAATCCAGGTTTTCATTTTATATTGTTACTGATCTTGAGCTCAGAGGAAAAGATGAGCTAAGGATTTATATACCAAGAAATAGATTGGTCTAGTTTTGAGCTCTAAGTAAGAGAAATAATGGAATATTTTAAGTCAAGTCCTGCAGATGGTACTTGCAATAAATGTGTTTGAGTAATGCATAGAAGGCACAATCCAGAATAAACTAGGGGAGTCTAAACACCGCTGAAATCAGGGGGGTGAATTACTACAATCCTATGCACACTTACCTTGGAGTAGGGCTCATGGAAAACAGTGATTACTTCCTTTTGAGTAAAGTGCTTTATTTTTGTTTCAGTCCAACATATTGCAATGTTTGTTTGTTTATTTATTTATTTATTACATTTATATACCACCCCACAGCTGAACCTCTCTGGGCGGTTCACAAAAGTAATGTTGCTATTTAGGCAAGGCTTGCTTTATATTTTATCCATTTTCATGTTTGGTATATACTATGTTCAGACTTCTGAGATACGTTAAATATGATTATGCATTCGGTTTGGCATATATATATATATATATATATATATATATATATATATGGCCTTGCTAGACCCAGCCAGGAGTCGGGGCGACGGTGCACTACAGCTAGCGTGCGACGTAGCCCTTTTCCACACGTAAGACACGATGGGGCAAGGGGAAGCCCCATCGCGTCCGCCATTTTTAATTTTTTTTTTAATTAAAGGGACATGTGTGCAGGAGCACACTGCCAGAGAAGGTAGGTGTTTTTAAAAATAAAAATAGGGTCCCCGCTCCCCTGCCCCTGATTCCCCCCAAACAATGCCTGATGCCCCCTGCCCGCTCGCTCGCCCGTCCTCCCCCATCCACCATGCCATGTCCCTGTCCTTCTTTCCCCTTCCCCGATGCCCTGTGCCCCGTCCTTCTTTCCCCCTCCCCGATTCCCTGTGCCCTGTCCTTCTTTTCCCCCTCCCCAATGCCCTGTGCCCTGTCCTTCTTTCCCCCCTCCCCGATGCCCTGTCCCCTGTCTTTCTTCCCCCATCCCCCGTCAGCCATGCCCGTGCCCATCCTTGTTCCCCCCTCTCTCCTGCCGGGTCCAGCCTTTCCCCCGGCCCCTATCCTCCCTCCTTGTGATCCCCCCCGGCCCAATGAGCACAGTGCTCCTATGAGTGCTGTGCCCAGTCCATGGCTTCTCCAGCTACTCGAGCCGGGAAAAGCCATGGAAGTCGCTAGACTTTCTACAGCCCCGGCCTCAGGCTGGGGCTGTGGAAAGCCGGGCCATAAGCGAATCCGCTTATCCCGGCTTAAGGGAGGCGTTAGCCTGGCCTGACCCCGGAATCCCCTGTGTGTCATCTGGATGCACAGGAGGGAGACCGGGCCTCACACCGCGCTAATGCCTCGTCTAGCAATGACCATAGTGAAGAGCAGTGGACATTTGTTGGGTTGAGTGCTACCCAAGTATCTTTAACAAGGCTTGACTAGTGGGTGCACCACCAAAGGGCTGGCTCCAGGTTTGAGGGACCCTTCAACAAAGTGCCTTCTGTACTGGGGTCTTGGCAGCTGCCTGAGAAAGATCTGTGTTGAGACCAGGGCTTCACCACTCCAAAAGAAATACTGATTACCTTTGTTTATAGTACTCTGAACCTAGGGATGTCTGGGCTTTGTAAATTCCACTCCATTAGCATTTCATGGATTGTCAGGTGCCTTTCGTTCCATTGATTTCCCCCCAATTTGCACAAATTCACACTGGTGAAAATGTGTAAATCCTCCCGAAAATGTGAAAATCCCCCACCAACATGGACGTTTTCATACTTCAGGCTGTGGGGGATTGTACATTTTCTCCCATTACCTTTTCCTAAATTTTATTTTACATATTTTTCTATGACTAAATTCTCATAATATTCCCAAAAGTGAAAAAACTAAAACAAAAAAAGTTTGCAAGTCTATGGAATCTGTGCAACTTGGGAAAAGCTGGTGTGCTGTGGGATCTGCAGGTTAGATTCATTGCAATCCAAATTCTTTTGATTCCATTGTGGATTCCTCTGACATCCCTATCTGAACTTGGTGGTTGTAGAACTCAGTTGTAGAGTGCATGTTTTGCATGCAGCGTGTCCCAGATTCAATCCCTGAAAATTCTGTATAGGTCTAGGAAAGATTCATGTCTGAATACCTGGAGAACTGTTGCCTATGAGCTAGGTGAGCTAGGTTGGCCAATGATTAGTCTCAATATAAGTGAACTACCTATGTACCAACATCACTGGTAGCCATTAATACACTTATCCTCCATGAATTGAAATACATGGTATTAAATATTCATAGCAACCAATGAAGTGGCTATAGTAGTTTGGTTGATTAAGAGGAAATCACTGATGCTTTGATGCTCTCTCAGAAAATATCACAAAACTGCCTAGCAAAGAAGGCTGGATACCATGCGTGCACTCTCAGATTAAAGTAGAAGTTCAAGAAATTACTGCTATGATATGGTTTTTTGGAAACCTACTGTGATAAAATCTAATAACTTCCACATTTCAATTATTTTGATGTACCTTTCTAATAGTCCCTGATCCTATCTGTATCCTTTACACTTCCATCAAGCATACAACAACAGTCTTACATCTTGCTTGTTTAAAACCATTGGATTGATGGTTGATAAATCAGGTTCATAGGACAATTTTAAACCGTTGATGTGTTTACTGATCTTGCATTTTTATTTTTATTTTTATTTGAATGCAAAGCAAGGTGAATGGGGAAGTTTTGCAAGTGGAGAAGGAAGAACGGAATAAAGACACAGACACCAGAGCTTGGGATAAAACTAGGGCTTCTTTATTTAAAAAAGGGAACTTCATGCCTCCCTGGATCAGCATGTGAAGGTGTAGGAATCTGTTATACCCTTTCTTCAGGCACCTAGCCTGCCAATAAGGGTGAGCCCCTCCATTGAAGACAGGGGTCGGGTAAACCTGGCCCCTTATTCAAGCTAGGCTTCAGTGTATGGGGGAAACGGCCAGTATCATCCCCACTCAGGGCTGCAAAGCTCCGAGTAGATGAGACAGGAGCGTCCCCAAAGGCACACCATATCCTGACATGAAGCTGCAAAGCCCCGAGGAGCAGGACCTCCGGATATGCCAATCACCACAAGGTGCCAGAGGGCTCATCATCCCTATTGTAATAACGTGCAAATTCCCGCACACCCCTGTCAACCAAACTAATTCACCTATTTATTCACCCTCCAGTAATCGTTTCCCAGTATGGAGTAGGCAAAAACCTAGCAGGTAAAAAATCCTACTCAGCCCCTCCTCTCCTCCAAAGGAGGCAACTGGCTAACCCCATACTAGTTAAAGGGAGGTAGAGTGGGAGCTGAGAAGCGAAAGAGGCCAAGCTTCGGCAGGACAGGCCTTTATAGGATCTGCCCCCACCCCCACCTTACGCTGTCCACGTGCCATTGCACGTGCAGCGTCTTACTTCCTCCTCTCCACCCGCAAAAGCTGCCCCCCACAAGCCATTCCAGCTGGGCAGGGAGCAGGCATGTGTAAACCAGGCTAATCCTTTGGCAATTGTGATGAAATCAAAGAAATAGATGGTCAGAAATTTGCTTGTGGTGTCACCAGCAGCAAAATATTCCTTTCTCTCTTCTGCTGTGGAGAGACAAGTCTTTCAGCAGATAATGACAAAGTGCTGTGAATGTTTGACTCTCATTGCGCTGCATGTGCACTTAAATGTGCTATTAAGATGTAATAGCTTTGAATTTGAGATTGTTCTAACTGGAGGTTCTCATTAATTATGTTGGCTCCTTGTGGTAATTAGCTTAACTCCTTATCATTTCCCATTTCCATTTCCCCCCACCCAAGAAATCTAACATTGTTGTTCACTTAGTTCTTTGCACACATGCATTGCTTTAATCTTCTTATGCTTTCTTTAGTGGCCTACGAATTCCAACAATTTTAATTCATTCATACATGCATTAATTAGTGCTGTGTGGATTCCATACACACACACCCACACATTATTCTTTTGCCATTTAAGTTGAAATAAAAAGAAACCACTTTCCATATACATGAAATGTTGGCAAATTTCTCATGGGTGGGGTGAAAGATGCTTGTGTTTGCTTACCTTAGTTATGAGGTGCCAGAGGTGTGTGTTTAAATGACCGTCCTATCTTTCATTGTTCAATCACTTGTTTGGGGGTGGGTATGCAACCTTCTATCTTCCTGCACTTCAATGAAATCTCAGGGGAAGATGCCATGAGGTCACCTCTTCCAAGGGGCTTTTTTCAGATAAGGAAGCAAAGACAACTAGGAAGGTTGCAGAATAGGGATATATGGATTATGAAAAATCCATTCCATCTGTGTTTTGCAGATTGTTAGGCTCAATTCATTTGGTCATCTGCCCATCAACAGAACTAGATTGATTTTCCCCCTAGTATCCAATTCTCTCTCTCCAACCCCCCCCCCCCTCAACATATGCCTTTATCCTATTGCAAAAATAAGCATTTGCGGCCTTTTTTTATTGTGCATTTTTAATAACAAAATGTGTGCAAAATTAACAAAGCTTAGAAAACCAGCCTGCAAGTCATATAATCATAGAATTATAGAATAGTAGAGTTGGAAGAGGCCTATAAGACCATCAAGTCCAACTCCCTGCTCAATGCAGGAATCCACCCTAAAGCATCCCTGACAGATGGCTGACCAGGTTCCTCTTGAATGCCTCTATAGTGTGGGAATCTGCCTGACAGGGGAAAAGCCAGTACACTGCAGAAACCATGGGTCAGGTATGTAAAAATCTAAACCTATTTGGTTCCATTGTAGATTTCTCTGACATCCCTATTTTTGATGTGCACATTCTGCTACCTAGAAGCTCAGGCATGCTGGGTCTCTGGACTTGTGGATTGTATGCTTAGTAATTCATTAACATAACCCAGTCACTTGGTTTAAGGCCCTTGTTTGGTTCCAGAAGCAGCAGAACTGAAAGGTACAAGAAATGCCAAAAAGGCCATGAATGGCCACAAGGGACATCAGCTAGTGTGCACATTTCCCTTCCATCAGTCAGCTTAAAGGGAGTTGCTCCATGCCTGCCTGATAGTCATGCCATCACCCAGTGCTAAGCCCATGAGGGGACTTTTCAATTGGTCTTCCAGTATCCGAGGCAGTAAGCCTGGGTGCACTGGTTGCTGGGAAACTTGGGTGGAAGGGTGCTGTTGCACCATGTCCTGCTTTGTTGGTCCCTGGTCAACAGCTGGTTGGCCACTGTGTGAACAGAGTGCTGGACTAGATGGACCCTTGGTCTGATTCAGCATGGCTCTTCTTATGTTCTTGTGTTCTTCGTTTGGAAATTTGGCCCAATTGTGTTTTCCCCCCAACAGTTCAACATACTATTTCTCTTCTTACAACCTCTTTATTTGGTTAAACATCTTCTAACTCATTTGCATCAGTAATGTGAATGCCTTCTGTATATGACACAATTACATTGATTCAGCAAAAATGCCACAAGCAGCAAATTATCTAAGTATTCATCATTGTTCTGATTGTAAAATACTGCCCTACACAATAGATATTAATGACGAAGAGGGAAGGCTTCATCACTCCAGGGTTATACTGTGAAATCACTGTGAATTGCGTGCAAAGGACTCCGAAGTTTTCCAGTTTATAATCTGCTTTGACTGTGAAGTACTCCCATGCATCCTGCCTTAATTATGCTATAAAGCCAAAAGACCTGTCCTATTTTGATACTCCTTTAAGAGCGAATCATTTGTTTTCTAAGTGACTCCTGGGGGCTCAGGAGGAGGATTTGATAGGTTTAAACTACCAATTAAACAAATACTTACATCTGCGTAAGTTTTAAAGATAAAGACATCAAAATTGGCACAGTAATAGATATTAAGGAGAGCTTTAAGCATACCAAATTTGAATCAGATTGGGTCATTCGTTGATTTTTTAATGATTTTTTACATTTCTCCCCCTTAACCCCTTTCCTGGTATGCAAAGGACCTTAGGAGCACTGCCATCCGGGGTGTGATTTAGCTAGCAATGACAACAACAACAACAACAACAACAGCATTACGCTGCAGGGGATAATTTGAGGGAAACAGGTACATGGGATGAAGCTCTGAATGTCTTCCAAAGAATGCACCTAGTTAACAGAAAGAATGTGAATCTACTCCTGGGCTTTCAGTATGATACAACAAAATAGAGGGGGATGTTCTGATGTACACAATCTAATTGCTGATGTTGCTATCTCAGTACAGTTGATGGGATTCGTGGAAACTGCCATGTCAGGGAAAGAAGTGTTTTACTGGCAGTGCTGTGTCTTCAGATCTGATGAGTTGGAAGGTGATGAAGTTGTTCATATTCATCTACCAGTAGGGATGCTGAAGAAATCTGCAATGAGTTGATAGCCTTCTCCTCCTGGAATTTATCCAACCCCATTTTGAAGCCATCCAGCTTGGTGACCATCACTGCATCTTGTGTTAGGCAATTCTTTAGACGGGCTGTGTGAAGAAGGACTTCCTTTTATCTGCCCTAACCTCCCTCCAATCAGCCTCATGGAGTGACGCTAGGTTCTAGTATTATATCCATTTTCTCCACACCATGCCTGAGGCAGCCATCTCACTCTGCCTAATGCTAGGGCTAATAATCATAACTTCAATCAGCAGAGAGATCACTTGAACCCTTCCTCATTGAAACAGAAAATGCCATCTCACAAAGGTCTGCTTTCCACATCTATGTGCATCTGGCAAACTGAATCAGGTGCGGAGAATTAAGAAACAAACAAATGTATCATTCCACATCATCTTGTTTCCTTTCTAAAAGAGTTGGTCCACACACCTTCAGCCACACATCATCAAGGGCAGAGTAATCAAGAGATGTGTATACTTGTGAGATCTACCCTCCAGAAATGCAAAGCCCAACACTTTGCTAGAAGGGGTTGTCAATGAATATTAATACAGCTTCCAATCTTGATTTCCCACAGTCATCCACATTCATACTCAGGAGTATGTTTTTGTTTCGTTTTTAATTCAGAGTGACAATCGAACACAAATGCACAAGATTGGAGCCTCAATGTTTAACACTGTTAAATTCTTTTTGCACCAGAGGAACATTTTCTGATGCTCACTTGCTTTCTATTAATTGTGTGCTGAATCAAAACAGGAGGCGTATAATTGTGGCAACAATTGCATTATGCCTATTTTTTTTTCTAAATTTGATTTTTAATTGCTTTATGCAATTTGTTATTGTTTTATGCTTTAATTATGAATAAGTTGTGTTTATTGCTGTGCTACAGAACAGAAGCATTGTAACATTAAAAAAAGTAAATGGAGAAAGTTGCTAATGAACAATAGTGAGACTAGATAAGCTTTAGCCTACCCCCACCCCCTGCACTGTGGTTTAATTATATAAAAACAATCTCAAAACACATTACTGATACAGTAAGGTTGCTTTACTATTATAGTTGCAATTTCCTGGATGCAGCCTCCCATGAGTTTTCCATTTCAATCAAATTTCAATCACTTAACATTATCCTCACGAGTGAAAAGTATGTTCTGCTTATGTAGCATGCGTACTACCTCCAAGTAATTCTCATTTGTTAAGAATGCTATGATTAACACAGTTGTGATTGAAACTTCTATATGGGGCCTTGCCAGATGGTGTAGTCTTAATATATTGTCAGAGTACCATTCATGCTGGCCGGTCCAACATTAATGCATCATGTAAGCCATAATCCTGCTGGCCATTACTATGCTAATGCAACACTTAGCATCATTCAATTGATTCATTGATATAGCAAGAGCTACCAGGAACCCATTACAAAGCGCCAACGTCACTATATTTTATCACAAATAAAAAGTACATTTTCCTTAGAGAAAATTGTTGGAGCTACAATAAAAGATAATAAATCTTTGGTTCAGGATTGGATACTATGAATAAACGAAATTACTTTAGGGATGCTTCTAAAATTGTCTTTATCTGAATTTCTCCCTGGCTCTTGGAGTTCTGAATTACCTGGACGTATTTACAAAAAGCAAGTGATACATCAGGTGTTCTACATTGCTCCATTTTTTCCCTGTGTTTTGTATGGAATGCTATACATGCATACTTCACTACAGTTTTAATGTGTGTGTTTTATTCATTCTTGTCTTTTTTATTCATTCTTGTCTATTACCAATTTCAGGAGTGTATTTTTTTTCCCCCAGCAGAGTTTTATCAATGTGCACCTGGGCTTGGTAATGTAGCGGGAAACAAGATGAAAATGTACTAAATGCTGTGTGTCCTTCCATTCTGGGATTAAATTGATCAATTATCCTAGATAAACCAGATATCAAAAGGAGGGGGACAAAGGGCAGAGCAAAGCAATGGGATGGTGCAATCCATTAATCCTTTTATTTCTTTAGGCTGGCTTCCTGCAATGTGTTTTGCACAGGGCTGCCTTTGAGAACAGTCCAGAAATTTGAGATGATCCTGTCATGTTTCTCAGAACACTCCTTTCGATGGGAGGCAAATGACGAGGCTTGCTAAGTAATCCACAAAGCTTTTATAAAGCAATAAAAGTCTCTTCTACCTGAATAGAGTCTAACTTCTTGGAAATGTCCCCCTAGGCAAAACTATGCAAGCTAAGCAAGACAGTTGCGCATTCAAGAAGAATAGGAAGCCACTTCTCAAATGCCCGTAACTTCATAGCGCCTGCTGCGGAGGCAGGTTCGGGCATAGTCTAACCGACTTTCTCACGCCTTCCAGTTTTTGTTTGTTTGTTTATTCATTTTTGTTTTTGTTTTTTATACTGTAGTTTTACACTTGTGAAAAATTATAATATGTTGTATCACGTTGTATTTTTATTGTTGTTTTCCCCTTCCAAAAATACATTAAAACGTCACCACAATTTATATAACTTTTGCTAGTGATCAATATTTTGTGTATTTTTCTTTGTGCTACACAGCGGAGGCTGAAGAGAGATCAGAGTTACAGGCCCAGTGTGACCATTAAGGCAACGTGAGGCAGTCCCCTCAGGTGGCAGATCTTGAGATGGGGCAACAAGGTGTTGGAGGATAAAACTTGGTGCCATGTAGCCTGCTCTGTACCATGTAAGCTAGCCTGCTGCAGTGGAGAATGCTATACCATCATCACTGTTGAAGACAGATTCATCTGGCATTCAGACATGGAATGGGAGGTGGCCATCTTGTTCTTCATTTCAGGAAGCAAAATGTCTTGGAACGGCCTTGAGGAGTTATATAAAATATTAGTGGGGGGGGGAGGAGGAGGAGGAGGAGGAGGAGAAGAAGCAGAAGCAGAAGCAGAAGCAGAAGCAGAAGCAGAAGCAGAAGCAGAAGCAGAAGCAGAAGAAGAAGAAGAAGAAGAAGAAGACACATTAGTATAATTTCCACTAACTTTCATACTTTTGTATAGTAAACTTGTGTACATTTCTAGAAAGCTTTTTTTTTTTAAAAAAATGATCCACAAGTCAACAGAATCTTTGTGACTCAGAAGATGTCGGCCTGCTACAGAATACACAGGTTTAATTCATAGAAATTCAAAGACATCTGAATTATTTTTGGATTTCTCTGTCATCCTGTGTGTGTGTGTGTGTGTGTGTGTGCGCTCTCTCTCTCTCTCTCTCTCTCTCGCTCTCTCTCTCTCTCTCTCTCTCACACACACACACACACACACACACACACACAGATAATTAGGCTAATACATATTAAAATGCAATTCAAACTTCTTTCTCCACCATATTTAGCTTAAGCACAAAATAATATATAAAATCTACATCTTGATTATCTCCAAGTGAATTTGCCTCATGTTCTCAGTGCAGCACTCAAAGAGAAAACTTCCTGGAAAGAATCATAAGAATGGAAATAATATTGTAAATTCTATTGGAATTGATCTATTATAAATCATTGCTAGCCATGCCACAGATAGTTCTCTTCTAACCTTTGAAAAGCCTGATTGACTGCCAGGAAGGTTAATGCTCCTGCTGATAGAGCATTCTGTAGTATTAGAAGGGATGTCCCTTTGAAGGGTAAGTGCATCACTCTTTATTAGGACAGTGCTAAATGTTAACCTGTTCTATTAACCTGTTTGGCAGCCAAAGATATGCTTTTCAGAGGGCAAAATATTTCATGGATCTCCCAAACACCTGAATATTCAGTTTGTTTGCTTCTGATTCACAGCACTGTTTCCTCAGTGAAGTTATTCCCCTGCACTCTAGCTAGTTTCTGCACTAGTAAGCATTGCAGAGAAGTATGTATTTTATAGGTAGTAAAGCTGAAACAAAATGTGGAGGCAATTTCCACGAGACATCGGTCAGTGGCAAAAAGTACTTTTCCCTCTTGGTGAACTTCCAAGGACTGGAGTCACATGATTTCCTGTTTAGTGTAAAGGCAATACTGATCCAGGAAGCATTACCCTCACTCTCAACTGGCTTTATGGCATCATATCATGGTGAAATTTGATTACCTACTAAGTGTTGACCTCATCATGTTCACTACATAATCTCTGGTTGGCTGGAAATGCCCATATGATTACAAAGGACAGACCAGAAGGTGGAATTCCTAAACATCACTGCCATATTATTGATCAGAAGGGTGCACTGTGAGTATAGATGATGATGCACACTGGTAGATATTAAAAGGCAAGCAATGCATCCCAAAATATATGGACAATTGCAAATTCAAACTCTTCTTTACTAGGGGTGTGCAAACTGGGTCTTCTCTGCCTCGAAATTTGATCTCGAGCTCCATAGAGGTGGTTTTCTGCCTCAATTTTGGATCAGCTCCCCTTTTTCCCCCTCTCTCCGCCTCATCTAATTACCCATCAAAGAACCGTTCAGTATTCAGGTAACTGGTATTAACGGAAATGCTTGCAGCTCCCTCATTTTTCAAGATAAAGAGATAATACTTGGCAGAGTGATAGTTCTTAAGAAGGGCTTCAGCCTCCCCAAGTTTGAATCAGATCATTTTAGTCTTTGATTTTTTTAGGAATGTTTAAATGGAAATTAAGAAAAATGCTTACATCAGCTTGCCGGTGGCTGACTCAGGTGTAGAAGCTTTCTCACTCACCATGCCAGCCAGCCAGCCAGACCAGAAGAACTTCCACACTGTGCAAATGTGGTTGATTGATTTCTAGAATCAGCAGCCAGTTAGTGTTCCCCACTCCCCGAAACACTGTGATTGGAGGGGAACACAGTCAGGGACAGCACTGTGGCTATTCTTAATTAGTTAGCCACAGATGTCAAAATCTAAGCTACGTTTCACCCCACTCAGCACCTTCCAAATGTGGAGATATGCAATTTTCACACACACACACACACACACACACACACAGAAGGATAATTCCGGAGACTTTAGAAGCTCCGATTGGGCACGTCTGCACTCTGATATTAATCAATGGGCCAATCTCTGCTCTGAAAGATCTAATGCTCCATGGATGTTTGTGGTTACCAGTTAATTCTGGGGTGGAGTGCACACCTCTATTCTTTACCTACTGGTCTTCTAACTACTCTTCTTCTCTAGTGTTCTGATTGTGGCACATTTAAGTAGAATGTTGCACTAATTTCCTAACCTACTCAAGTTGTACACTGAAAAAAGCTATACTCAAAAGCTAAGTGATGGTTTCAGGGGCACCCCTCCCCCTTAATTTTACTTTCCTTCTGCAGATAAAGGAAGCACTTCACACACTGTGCACTTAAGTTATGGGATTTATTACCAAATAGGGTGGCCACTTACACCATCAAAAAAGAGGATAGAAAAGGACACCAATTTGAATAATTATTTATTTATTTATTTATTACATTTCTATACAGCTCAATAGACGGAGCTCTCTGGGCGATTCACAAAAATTAAAACCATTCAAAATACAAAACAACAGTATAAAACCATAATATAAAATACAATATAAAAGCTCAACCAGATAAAAACATCAGCAATGCAAAATTACAAATTTAAAACACCAAGTTAAAATTTATTTATAGACTGTTAAAATGCTGGGAGAATAAAAAAGGTCTTTACCTGGCATCTAAAAGCATATAATGTAGGTGCCAAGCGAACCTCCTAAGGTATAACTAATACTATTTGCATAGGTATAACTTTTAAAATAGTAACTCTAATTTCAATAGAAGTACCATATATCTCACCATAGTGGAATGGTGTGGGGGTGGGGGTGGTAGTAATGCTGGATATTGTAGGGCATTACCCTGTCTAAACATGTACAGTATAGGGTTGTACCCTAAGTGGTAGTAGCAAGTGATAAAAATAATAGAATAATTAGCGCCTTCTAGGGATAGATGGATCTCCATTTACCCTTTCTGTCTATATTTCAGTTTTCATGTTAAATTCTGTTCTCTTCTGTGATACAGATTATGATGAACTATTATAATTATGGATTTGTGGGTAATTATTATTATTGTGACTGATTTTGAATTGTGATGAACTTTGAGAGAAGGGGCATGGCTCAGTGGCAGAGAATCTACTTTGTGTGCAGAAGGTCTCAGGTTCAATCCCTGCCCTCTCCAGGTAGGGCTGGAAGAACATCTGCCTAAAATGCTGGGGAGCCGCTGCCAGTCAGTGTTGACGATACTGGGTTAGATGGATCAATTGGTCTGACTCAGTATAAGGCAGCTTCCTATGTTTCTATTACAAGTACATATAATTTAGAGTTATACATACATTACTTATCTGAACCTTTATATGCTTCTCTTAATCTTTGTCTTTGCATTACCTCCCTTTGGTTTGCTGCAAACATTTCTGAGACATTACCCACAGCAGTTAGGATCAGAGGAAATATCTACAATGTGGTCTCTTTCCCTGACCAAATGCAGCTCCCCACTATCTAATTTACTTTTCCTCTCCTACCTCCATTTTTGACATCCTTGAACTCCCTTGAATAATTTTCTCTGTTTCCTTCTTCCTCTTTCCTGCCTAGACAGCTATGGCACCTGTTTTTTCTTAACCTCATTGCATTGGGGATCTGAGAAATGTTAAGGTCAGATGATAGCACTATTTAAGAGATACAAGGTTAAGGGGCTTGCAGGGTTTGATGCCTCCCTTACACAGGGAATCTTTAATAAGCTTTTGCTTGGATGAATACTTGGGGTTAATTTTATCTTATAAGTTAAGAGTGTAGTCTTATGCATGTTTAGACAGGAAAAACACAACGTTCCACAATTTCTATCATACCCCCACTGCCATAGCTTACTGGGTCATGCTGAGAGTTGTAGCACATTTTTTATGTCTAAAAATGTATCGGATTGTGCCCTAAATCTATTCCTCTGTATGTCTGTTTGTGGTGATATATATATATATATATATATATATATATATATATATATATATCGCAGTCCAAAGTGTTTGGGCAATCCAAAGGGATACTCATACATTAGCATCCAAAATGTATTCATCAATTAATTTAGTATAAAGGTTATGGTGATTTATAATCAAAAGAAGATCCTACATGGAACACACAGTCATAAGGGTAAATAATTCTGTCCTTTCCATCACACAGAGTTACTTAAACAGCAGGGTTAAGCAATAATGTTTGTTATGATTACATTTCCATTAGCCACCCACAGATGTTCCCAGATGGGTTTTTATGAATTCTAAGATTTGATTGTTGGCAGAGATCAGTTGGCAAGCACAGTAACAATGCGCTGTAGGTATCCCATAAGTACCCATGTTCCCCCAGCAACGATGACCTCTTCATTCTGATGTTTCTTGCAGTATTTTCAACTTTGCAATGCTATGCAAGAGGTAATGTATTTACATGATGGCATCTTCTCCTGGGCAAATCCTCTCTGCCAACTGATGGAGAAGCAATAGTATCATCAACAATGTCTAATAAATTATACTCTTACAAATTTTAACAAGAGCTGGGGAGACCAAAACCAAAAAGTGTTTTGTGGCATTTTGAGGATTGATAGATTTATTATAGCATGAAACTTTGTGGACTAAAGTCCACCTTCGCATGTATGAAGATCAGATGCATGAAGTGCTATTCTTGTACAGCAGTCCTTAGTGCAGGGGTGCAGAACTTTGAGCTCCTGGGCCAAATATTCCCTGATGTACATGCCCCCTTTCCCCTGGCCCCACCCACTTTTCTCCACCTCCATCCACCCACCAGAAGCTAGTTGCAGCCCAGTGCAACTGGCTTCAATCCATCATCAATATCCCAATATAAGGCAAGCCAGAGATGCCGTTTGATTGCTGGAAGCAATTGTCTTATTCTGTGCCTCTGTCCCACTCACTTGCATACCAACTCCTTGGCTTTGTTTGAATGTTTTCTGACTCTGGAAAAACCCGGACTACTCTTCTGCACGTTCCTGAAACCTGTATTGTTTACTTTGGCTTCCAATGGATACTTTTGACATACTGACCTTGGACTGTTTATTGATTATTCTAGCTGTTGCTTATCTCTCATCTCCTGTGATTTACAACACCCTATGGGTTCAGCACCTTGGATAGATTCTTTAGAGTTCTGATGTTTTCTGAGCAAAACCCAGGGCAGATTCACATCCCACTGACATCAAAGCATCCAGCCTCCACTAGGGAGATCAGCAGCTCTCTGAGTCTTTATTAGGTACAGAGAATCAGGGATGTGTGAGTTCACTGAAATTCTCTAAAATTTACTTTGAAGCTTTGCTCAATTCACTCCATTTCAACTGGGGAAATTATACATTTCTATACACTTCTTTTTTTCAAAAATGCATACATTTTTTCCATTGACAATAGCAAATAAATAAATGCATTTCAACACAAACATTCTTTTTTAAAAAAAACAACAGACATAATTGAAAGTTCAGGAATATGCAAACATTTTTTATTTTTATTTTTTTCAATGTGCTTGTGTTTTGCATTTTCATTTGCAATCAGGGCAACTTCGGATTATTTGAGAACTGAAATAAAATCCTCAAACATCCCTAGTCTTTAAATCCCTCAATGGCACCCAATTAGTCCTTCACTTTCAATTGACTTCCCATTTCAGGAGAATGGCTAAAATGTTCTGTAGATCCCTCCTCTGATCCACAGGACTCCTGTACAGGTTCTACACTACTGCTTTAATGTGCTTTATAACAGTTTTGTCAACTATTGGGGCCCAGGACACATTCCAGTTGTCAAAACTGTTATAAAGCGCTTTAAAGCAGTTGTGTAGATCCGGCCATGGACACAATACATCTAGAGTATTGTGTCCAGTTCTGGGTTCCACAATTCAAGAAGGCCGCAGACAAGCTGGAGCGTGTTCAGAGGAGGGCAACCAGGATGATCAGGGGTCTGGAAACAAAGCCCTCTGAAGAGAGACTGAAGGAACTGGGCATGTTTAGCCTGGAGAAGAGAAGACGGAGGGGAGACATGATAGCACTCTTCAAATATTTAAAAGGTTGTCACACAGAGGAGGGCCAGGATCTCTTCTTGATCCTCCCAGAGTGCAGGACACAAAATAACAGGCTCAAGTTAAAGGAAGCCAGATTCCAGCTGGACATCAGAAAAAACTTCCTGACTGTTAGAGCAGTACGACAATGGAATCAGTTACCTAGGGAGGTTGTGGGCTCTCCCACACTAGAGGCCTTCAAGAGGCAGCTGGACAAGCATCTGTTGGGGATGCTTTAGTGTGGGGGTTGGACTCGATGGCCTTGTAGGCCCCTTCCAACTCTGCTATTCTATGATTCTATGAACTGTTCAGTGCCTGACACCAGGTCTACGTGTTTTGAAAATGTTCCATTGACTTCTTCGGAGTGTATTACAGGATCACTGCCTTTACATTTATCGACATGGTCCCGCCTTGCAATTGAAATATATATATGCGCATCATCAAGTTTCTGCTCCTGTTCTCAGTGTTTTGTTGCCTTTGCATATTATAATAAAGATGGGCTATGAAAAGCAGCAGGTAATCTTTATGTGGTGCAATAGAGGTCAGTAATTAATCCTACTATAAAGCTCTCCTCTTTCTATGGCATTCAGCTTGCACATCAATGAGGTCTTCATAAAAAGAGAGAAGAACAATAGTTCAACCGTTAAAGGTTTTTTTTTTAACGATTGGCACTAAAGCAATGTTCCTGATTAGATTCTTTGCTAATAGCTGCCTGCTACTGCTATTGAATGGTTTGGTTGTTGTTGTTGTTAGCAAAACACTCATACACATTTAGTCAGCCAGTGCTGTTTTCAAGAAGTTTCTAAAAAGCCTGATACCTGTTAAGTTCAACTGGGAACAGATTAAAACCTCTAAAGCTGCTTCTGTGAATTTTAAAAAATGGTTCCTTTTTGTTAAAATGTCAAGAGTTCTGCAATAAAAGTGAATGGGAAGTGTCTTCTGCAAAGAACACTATTTTTCCTTGTTCCCAGTAATTGTACCACAGTTACATAAATGTAGCCATCCTACTGTATATGACAGAGGCATGTAGCCAAAAATCTGGCTGGTTGTGTCAAAGCAATATATGAAATTTAACGTCCCCTTTTCCTTTCTATTCTTTAAGGGAGGGAGGATGCTCAGCGGTAGAGCACATATTTTGCATGCAGAAGTTCTCCTTTTCAGTCTGCAGCATTTCCATTTAAAAGGATCAAGGGACCATTGATGGGGAAACCTCAAAGGCAAAGTAGATAATACTGGACAAGATGGTGAAGTATTTTGAGTTGGTGTAACACAGCTATTTTCTGCTTTCCAGAATACAGCCTCCTTTCCTCTTTCTCCCCTAAAAGGTTGTTGTCTCAAGTGCCCAATTGGCTTTCTGCTTCTATCACAGTCATTATAGGGAGCTGGTCAAAATCCTGTGAGTGTCCCTTCCACTTTAGTAGTTGGAATATTCTTGAATATTCCATGTAATCATATATATATATATAATGCTATGGACTAGGAATGTGTTAAAAAGGTTATCTGATTCCTTTGGAGGTAAAGCCATGGCAGACAGAAGGATCGGCTAAGTAAAGCAATGCTTACATTGGGTGTGCAGGTAGATGATGATGATGATGATGATGATGATGATGATATTTAGCCCACATTTTTAAGTGAAAATAACTTTTCTTTTTTAAAATAAGCTTTCCTAAAGCTTTAAGAGTGTTTAAGCAGGGTGGGGCTCTGAGCACAGAGGTTTTAATCTTGCAAGCAGTTTTTGAATGATCAGGAGACCAAGCAATGCTACATGGTCTCCTTGTTGTTCCATGAAGCAGTGGTGGAACAAGACCCTCTATGCTTAAAGCCCCACAATGCTGCTATAGTGCATAGGGTATTTAGAGCAAAAGAATAGGCAGGAGATCCCTCAGCCAACTTCTACATTGAAAAAGTAAAAAAAAAGAACCCATGACCCTCTACCCAGTGAGACATTTTTTTCAAAATTCTCCCCCTCTCTGGGAAAGAGGCAGGAAAAAAGCCTCTTTGGCAAGGTGGGAAGAATTTTGCAAATGAAGGAGGCAGGGTTCAACACAATGCTAATAAATTGTGAACTGTAATGTATTTCTTATACTTCCCTATTCATGACATCCTTTATAACAGCTATCCATTGCATGCTAACTGGTACCACAGTGGTTTCCCCCCCTTTCCTTCTTTTGTATAATAGGACAACCAATCTCAGGTAAAAGAGACTGCTCAACTAGATCTGGGCTGGTTTCATGTAAAGGCATATTTTGCTCATCTTTGCTGCGAGTTAACACAATACATACTGGACAGCTTGCAGGAAATCTGCTAAAAATATGGGGGTATATATTGATTGAAAGACAGAAGGCAGGTTAATACATTTCTGTCTTCTTATAAAAAGATTCAGAAAGCAACCAAAAGCTTTCACATGGTTGACCTTCCTCCTTGAAAGATGAAGCTTTCAATAACTCTCTTATATTAGTGCATGTGTGCCAAGCCAATACTTTTCAGAAATGCCAGCTGTCTAAAAAAAGTGGACGGCTTATCATGTTTGGGGAAATTAAACTGAAGAAGAAGATTCCCCTTGGTTGAGATGCAGCATCAATCCAAGATCCAGCAAATGTCCATAATGTATGTATTTATTTTGAAATTTTCTACGCCATTTCTTCATCCGCAGAGAATCACAGTACAGTGTACAGAATACTATTTTTTTTAAAAAAACACCAAATCCCATCTAGTGACAACATTACAATGACAACAATAGAAGGCATAAGAGTCCATATGGAGGGAGATTTAAGCATCCACCAGAATTCCCTTCTGAATTTCTCAGCTATATTCCACAATTATCTGTTTAATTAAAGAGCTCAAACTTAGAATCAATAATTAGTCGCTGTGAGTCATAGAAGGCCTAGTTTGAAGAGTCCAAGATTCTAATTGAATTAATTAAAAGAATGGACACATATTAAAATATGTGGGGGGCACTCAAATAATTATTTATTTGGATAAAAAGGTACATAGGTACATATCTATGAACTCTTGTTGTATAACAGTATGCCACTCTATTGTGAGATGCCAGTTTGAAATGCCTATGGTAGTGTCAGACTTGTTCCAATCATGGAAGAATGAGTACCTTATGTTCTCAGGCATTTATGATTTGATTTGATTTTATTTATTTTAGAAACAAAACTATTCTATTCTGCCTGTAGTTATAGTAGACAGCATAGATAAAACCTGGACTAGTGTCACCATCCAATTTTTGTATCGAGTAAAGTATCAAAGTAAATTCAGAGTATCCCACTCAAGTGAAAACAACCAAAGAATTTGGATAACCAAAAAAGACTTTTGAAGATGCAATCAAATTTCCCAAAGAGGCTGTAAACTTTTGTAGTTACAAAAATCTGCATTTATTTATTCTTTTTTAGGGGAAAAAGTTAAGCCTGCTAACTGTTCATAGTGTTGGTAAGGAACTTGGGAGAAACAGGTCCCAGATGTGAAATTCTTTGAGTCACTGAGAAATTAATATGCATGTGTGAGATCAAGATGCATATTTAGTGAATAAGGAGGGATTTGAGGTTTTATTATTATTATTATACTTTTAAACCACTTATTATATTAAAATATCTAAATGGTTCACAATAACAACACAGTTTAACACGATAAAAGCAAGATAAACATAATAAATAATGTTGGGAGCAAACCTATGGCCCCTAGAGAGCGTGTGAGGACCCCCGTGATATTTTGGATTCCCCGATCCGAGGTCAGAGACCGTACTCCGACTTTGGAGGGGGAACTGGAGTTCCAGCCTCTTCCCCCTCACAGCCTGCACAGAAAGAACCACACCAGCCACTCCCCGAGGTTGGGAATTTGACCTCAGAGAAGGGGAGAAAGGAGCAGAGAGATTGGTGAAACCAGTTTATGAATTACCCAGAGGCTTCTCAAGCCTCCTTCTCTCCCCCTCTGAAGAACCCTAGCTAGATTGGGGGGGGTTCCTGTCTAGTGAAAAATGCAGGATGGGAAGACAGGGAGGTGAAGATCCCCTTTGCTGCTCCTCCCCCACCCCACGTCCCTGCATAGGACGATCGTAAGCCTCTGAGTTTGGGGGCTTATGGTCATCCAGGAATGCACCCTAAAATAATTAAAACATTATTAATAACACAGCACCATAAACAACAAAACAGGGAAGTAACAGATTCCCTCACAGAGCAGGGGAAACCTGTGTGGCAATGTGTGTTTTCAGGAGGCATTTAAAACTTGCTGCCATGTCTGCCTCCTGGACATATGGGAGAGAATTCCAAAGAGTGGCTGCAACCACTGAAAAGGCCACTTATATGGCGCTACATGGCAACATTCTATTAGCCACAGAACAACCAATAAGACTTTCTCAGAAGATCTCAGCGGCTGACTAGATATATGTTTATTTAAATTATAATCATTCGTACTAAATGAGCATCTACAAATATGCTTAAGCATTTGCAACTTTTATGCAACTCCGTATCCACTTTTGTCTTCTGTTTTTAGTGATATGTTCCCTCCTTTTTGGTGATGCACTCTTATCTAGAGAATTCAACCTACCATTTATAGGGCTTGATGTGTTGCAGATTCATATCCTCTGCATTAAGGGGGCACACTGTGGACAAATCCAGTTCCCAGACTTAATAATAATAATAATAATAATAATAATAATAATAATAATAATAATAACAACAACAACAACAACAACAACAACACATTTCTGACCCGCCTCTCCGATTGGATCGAGGTGGGGAACAACAGCAAGCATAAAATACATAAAATAGTAATTAAAAACATAGTATACACTGTTTTTAAAAAAACATCCTAAAAGTGTACTATGGCAAGTACTATGGCAAGCCTTAACCACAGTGGTTTAAGGTATCTTCTGAACAGGGCCATTAAAACACCAACAGCAACAACAATGACAACAATGACAACAGTTTATGTCTTAAAACCCAGAGTGGTAAAAAGCAATTGAAATCTAGTCCCAGTCTTTCTGACCAAGTCACATCAGTACCTGCTCTTGTAACATAGTTTAATAGATGTCAGTCAGCTAGATGTAGGCATCGTCACAGACATTTCAGTTATGAACACTTGCATAGGACTGCCTGATTGCAGTGATGCAGTAATATCACAGGTTGTGACATGTCACTGACACAGTAATTGGTACTGTATATGCCATGCTTATCTTTATTTGATCGCACAGCACCTTTCCTCGCATCTGTATCACATTCAAACCAATGTTCAGTTCTCCAAAAAATCTGTATCCTTGCTGATGCTTCAAGCCAGTCCATGGCAGCAGATTCAAATGGAAGCTGTTACTGAGTATCTTCATTTACACGGACCGAAGTACAAGCAATTTGTTTCAGTCCGGTTTTTTGTAACCAGAATTTTGTGCCCCCTGGAACGAAACATGGACTTGAACACAATTTCCAGTTGAAGTCTGTACATTTTGGAGTTTGTGATACAGTTCACAGAACAACAATAGCAACAAAAAACATCCAAAACATGTGTTCGTGGTTTTTTTTAAAAAAAATATGTGAATGTAAAAATGGATAGTTTGGGGAAAAATGTGTACAATTGATGTGTCCATTTTGGGGGAATGCAAATATGCATGGATTTCCAGGTGAAAAGGACAACAAAACCAAACCCACCTTGTGATGTCACAACACAAGTTGGAACAAGCTTCAAGGTGGAATAATAATAATAATAATAATAATAATAATAATAATAATAATAATAATATATTTCTTACCCGCCTCTCCGATTGGATCGAGGCAGGGAACAACAAGCATAAAATACACAAAATACTGATTAAAAATATAGCATACACTGTTAAAACATCCTAAAAGCATATTAAAAGCATCCTAAAATTCTACTGGATAGGCCTGCCAGAAGAGATCAGTCTTGATAGCTTTCTTGAACGCTAAAAGACTGTCAAGCTGATGAGTCTCCTCCGGCAGACTATTCCACAGTCTGGGAGCAGCAGAAGAGAAGGTCCTCTGGGTAATGGTTGTCAGCCTAGTCTTTGCTGACTGAAGTAGACTCTTCCCAGAGGACCTGAGAGTGTGGGGAGCATTGTACGGGAGAAGGCGATCCCGCAGTTAGCCTGGACCCAAAACATGTAGGGCTTTAAAGGTAACAACCAACACTTTATTCTTCGCCCGCAAACGAATTGGCAGCCAGTGAAGAGATTTTAATACTGGTGTAATGTGGTCACCCCCAGGTAGCCTGGACCGAAACCATGTAGGGCACCTACACTGTACTCCTTTCGTCGCCAGATGAAGACCTTTTTATTCTCTCAGTATTTTAACACTTAATTTTAACTTAAATTTAAATTTTACTGTTTTAACTCTGTATTTTAATCTTATATCAATTTTGCTGCGTGGTTTTATCCTGGTTGTGCTTTTTATATTGTATTTTGTATTTCTACTTTTAACCTGTTGGTTGTTTTATTATGGTTTTAATTTTTGTGAACCGCCCAGAGAGCTTCGGCTATTGGGCGGTATAAAAATGTAATTAATAAATAAATAAATAAATAAGGCTTTAAAGCTGATAACCACCACTTTATACTTTGCCCGCAAACTAATTGGCAGCCAGTGAAGAGATTTTAAGACTGGTGTAATGTGGTCCCCCCTAGATGTACCGGTGACCAGCCTGGCTGCCATATTTTGAACTAGTTGAAGTTTCAGACTAGGCAAAAAGGTAGCCCTATGTAGAGTGCATTGCAGAAGTCGAGCCTCAAAGTTACCACTGTATGCACTACCATCTTTAGGTCTTCTAACTCTAAGAATTCTACTTAAGAATTCTGCTTCAAATTTCTTTATAAATTACTTTGAACTTTTTGTACAGAAATCTGCCATATATTTGTAGGACAGTTTACACACACACACACACACACACATACTGTTGGTATAAATTGCAGACACATTTAATTTGCACGTCGAGATATTTTATAGTGAGGGAAACCAAACAATACATTTGCCATAATACTATTCAGAACAGAGCATAAAGTTGTCTTTGTATTTCATGGATAACTTCATTATGAATTCCTTGAATGAACAGATGGGATGTTTCTTGATGTTAATAGCACTATAACTATGCAACACCTTTAAGTCCATGGAGAGGTCTACAAGTCATCCACCCTACAGGAGAACAGATGGACATGCCTTGCCTGCATAACCATTTTCTTTATTAGGGCTAACCTCTGTTTTTTAAAGGAATCCAGATATCCCAGGGTAAAAACATCTGGAGGACATTACACGATACCTCCCTTGTGTAGCCATCCCAGACGTGTCCTTTTATTTTTGCCTCTTTATAATTATATTACATCTAACAGGAATATGTATGATTATTTTATTCCTTCCTTTTTCCTCCCTGTCCCTTCCAGTGACTTTTTTTTGGCAATAAACGGTGAACACGGACTTAGTTTTAGCTGTTCACAAAGGAAATTACAGCTGACTTAAAAAATAATAGAGCTGCCATGTTACAAACATGTGACAACATCCCTGCTTCAAGAAAATGAAAACTAACGTCCGCCTTTACTTTTCTTTCATTTTTCCCCCCTGCACAAGTTGTTCTAGCTTTCCATCTCTTCCACATTACTGAATTCCAAGCATTTTTTCATGGTCCAAATTTCTCCTTTCATGGTTCAAATTTCTCCAGAAGGATGGGTGTTCATTATAACTACTAAGGGATGAAGAAAGGAAACTCTATGCATGCCCAAACAAACTATTTCTTCATTGATTACATTATTTTATCCTTCTTTCATTGTTGCTTTCTTTTATTCCTCTTTCGTTATTACTCAAAACATGCATGGGGGCTAAGTGTGGATGAGCCATGGCTGAAATTCAGCTCTCCGTATATTCTTATAAAGCCTGGTATGTCTCAGAAAAATGGAATAACTCTCTGACCTCTTCAGGAGTGAGTGATATATATTGTCCTTGCTAAAAAAAAAAAGTATTGCCATTAAGAGTAGAACAGGATGTAGTTTGATATGATTGATGCCTCCTCTTTCTGCTTAGCAGAGGGATGTCAAGAGAAGCAGCTCCGTGTTTGCAGGTAAGCAGTCAGCTATTATTTGCTGCCAAGAATCCCTCTGACACGAGTGATTGCAGAACGATTATAGTAACGAGCTTATTTCCATTAAGATGAGGTCATTACTTTGTTTCGCGTTGGTTTCCCATCAGCTCTCGAACAATTCATGCAAAATAGCTCAGTGTGCCTGATCATTGTTATGAAGAATTTCTCAAGTTCCATCTGCTGCCCTGTGCCAGTGAAGAAGTATTCCATTGTCCAGCCTTCCGCACAAATAAACACCTTTGGGGCTCATCTGCCCCAAACAGGGTATTCCACTGTGAAAGTGGTATGAAAGCGGTATATAAAAGGCAGGAGCCACACTTCTGTTTCATAGCAGTATTGAAGTGCACTGTAGAACTTACACTGCTCCCAGTCTGTTGGATGGCCTGCAGGAGGAGATTTGTAAACTTGGCAGTCTTTTAGCACTTAAAAAAGCAATAAAGACTGCTCTATTCCAGCAGGCCTATCCTTTAGAATGGTTTTAAGATGTTTTAATAATGTATGCTATGTTTTTAATTAGTTTTAATGTGTTTTATTTTCACTGTTATTCCCTGCCTGGATCTAAGTGGAGAGGCAGGTAAGAAATATATTATTATTATTATTATTATTATTATTATTATTATTATTATTATTATTATTGCTTTATAGTGGTACTCACATGCACTGACAACTGTTGGGGCCCATGACACATCTACACCAAGCAGGATATAGCGCTATGAAAGCGGTATATGGTATGTATCAATGGGCCCCAACAGTTGTCAGTGCACTTCAATTCCGTTATAAAGCAGTGTGGCTCCTGCCTTTTATATACTGCTTTCATACCTCTTTCATAGTGGAATATCCTTCTTGGTGATGAGCCCCCAAAATGGCAAGTGATGGGGGAAGTGGCAAACAGGCCCAGTGTCAGCAGCTTGGCTGGCATGACCATGTTTAAAAACACTTCATTGTTTACCGATGCTCATTTTTATTATTCTTTTATTTAAAATATATAGTATGGTGCTTATTCCCAAGTAAGTGTGTTTAACATCAGGACAGGAATATCAGAAATGTAGAAGCAGTTGTAAAGCATGAAATGGTGGTCAGGGGTAAGAAGAGAAATGTCATTTGTGTGTTCACAAGTTCAGTTATTTATTTATTTATTAAAAACATTTGTATCCTGCCATATTTCACTGAGATCCCAGGGTGGCATACAAATAAAATGATACAAACAATATAAAACAATAAATATATACAGCTAAAAACAAGGAAAGGAAAGGAACCTCTCGTGCAAGCACTGAGTCATTACTGACTCTTGGAGGGACACCAGCTTCCGCTGACATTTTCTTGGCAGGCCTTTTAGCAGGGTGGTTTGCCGTTGCATTCCCTGGCCATTGTTACCTTTCCCCCAGCTAACTGGGTAATCAAGGTAAAACCAGCATAGAATTTAAAGGCAGTAAAAACCAATTAAAACAATGTGCAAGTTTGGGGAATTTAGCCATCAAAGGCTTTGTTTGAAAGCCATGTCTTAACTTGGCACCAAAATGAATCCAGGGCCAGCACCATTCAGGCCTCCAAGGGGAGGGCATTCTGCAGCCGGGGTACCACAGCAGAGAAAGCCCTCTGCCACATCCCACAATAACATAGGTCTCACATTGGTGGGATGCAGAGGAAGGCTTCTCCAACAGATCTCAAGTTTTGGGCAGACATATATAGGGAGAGGTGCACCCTCAAGTAATGCACATCTAAAATGACCTTGCTAGACAATTTTCATTTACAAGCCCAACAAAACCCCAACAAATCTCAAATGAATATTACTGTTTATTTAAAACGCAACCCTGAACATGTTTAGGTAGGAAAATGTCCTACTGCTCTCAGCATTCCCCAGCAGGCAGTTGTAGAGCTGTTTTTCTTCATAATCATCATCATCATCATCATCATCATCATCATCATCATCATCATCATCCAACAATTTATTTCTTGCCCGCCTCTCCATTTTGATCGAGGCGGGGAACAACGATAAACGATAAAATACATAATACTCAATTAAAACATAATATACATTGTTAAAAACATCCTAAAAAATACCCTAAAAACATTTTTAAAACATCTTAAAATTCCACTGGATAGGCCTGCTGGAAGAGATCAGTCTGTATAGCTTTCTTGAATGTAATAAATAAATAAATAAATAGGGCTTTAAAGGGTTTAATACTTTATACTTTGCTCAGAAATTAATTGGCAGCCAGTGAAGAGATTTTGAAACATACATCGGACTGCAGACTTATTTAATATATTTTAAGATCATGGTTTTACCAAGGAGGATTACAACATGAAAAGAGTAAAATTCAATATCAAATGATAAAATCACTTTAAATTTAAACTATTTTAAAATAACCCAGTTAAAATAATACAATTCCAAATACCTGACAGCAGAAAATACCATTAAATTAAATTAAAAACCAGAGAGAACTTACACTATTGCTTACACTAATCCTAGTAAATTGTTGCTTATGTTAGTGCTAGTATACATAGCAAGCCCATTTGATTCTGCTCAGTGAATGTCAAGAGTTGGTAAGCAGTCAAGAAAGACTTGTGTTGAAGAAAGGGCTGGAAATAAGAAACCAGAGAGGGACAAGGCAGGGACAAAAGAGGCTGAGCTAAAAGCATGAATTTTGGAAGCTCCATTGACAATATACTAGGACTGTTTCTGCATCAGACTTTTTTCTCAGGATCATCCCTGTGCATCCAAAATGACACACAGGAGATCCCGGAAGCAGGCAGGGATGATCCCTCAATTTTCCTGGGATAACCCTTAGGTGTAGAAAGGGCCTAGGATGAGCTAAAATGGCTTAATTGCCAGGTCTTGGGTAAAGACATGTTAAGTCTAGTTTTAGATGGAAGCACTTTCCATAATATTTTCATATCCTAATTGTTCTTACTGGCTATTTCCTAAAACTATTTTAAAATTTCTTTCTCCATAAAAATATTTTGGGTTTAACCTTGGGCCTTATCTACACCAAGCACTGTGAAAGTGGTATGAAAGTGGTATATAAAAGGCAGGTATATGAAGGGGTATATAAAAGTGGCCACAACTGCTTTATAGTGGTATTGAAGTGCACTGACAACTGTTGGGGCCAATTGACACATAACATATACTGCTTTCATAACACTTTCTTAGTGCGATATCCTGCTTTGTTTTGATTAGGCCTTGGTCTGGTACCTTGATTTTCACCCAACTCTATATTGGCTTAAAAAATGCGTTGGCAGAGTCAGTTAAAAAGGCTGTTTCAGTGGAGGTAGCTAGGAAATAATGACTTCCTCTTGGTGGCAGAAGTGAAGTGTAAAAGAGAAGGGCAAAGAGGGGCTGTGTTACCTGCCACAGTGAGGAATGAAGGTCTGAAGGTCCTGTAGCTGTTGAAGGTTTACACTCAAGCCCAGGACACTGGAAAATCACTGTTCTGCCTTGCATGGAGAGCCTCCATGAATACAGGGCCTTTCATCTTCAGAACATCAGGCCCCACCAGTACAATGCAAAAAATACAATGAAGGAAATGTGTGGTACAGAGTGTCTGAATAGGATTATTGTATGGCAGTGAATTCCACAAAAATGGACATGTACATTGACTTTCATGGAGATGGGTGCCCCTGTATTGGAAGACTTGTGAACTGAAAAGTGGCATAATCCACTTAGAAGTGGCATAATCCACTTTCTAAGATCCACTTAGAAGGCCGGGAAATGGATTACTTTTTACCTTCTTTGATATGAATAGTAAGCTAATTAGTTTCAGTAGCAAGCTTTTGCATGTTTATTTCCTTTTTGATAAAAAGCTGATGCAGCGGTCATTAGCATCTTAGAATACGCTCAGCTTAATATGCAAGGCACACAGACATTAACATCGTAATTATGCTAGAACAAACAGGAAACAAAATACCTAAATGCATTTAACTGATTGAATAATTCCATCTCTTATGTTGTCCCTCCGTCTCTAGCAGATGGTTGCATATTTGCTAGCGTGCACCATATTTGCAAATGTATCCATGCATTGTGATGCTGGCATAGATGTTTGCTTTATTCCTCACACAGCATTTATATGGAAATGTGACCCTGGAAAAACAATAGTCAGAAAGGGTGTCTGCTATGTTAATAATAATTGGAATATTGGTGATTGTGTTGTATTTAGGGTTTTACTAGGTGCTGTAATAAAATAATAAGTTACTAAGGTAATGAAATAAGAGGTAACGGAATAACCTTTTATAAAAACAAGTTCTGGGGTGAAAATATGGATAACTTTTGCATTTGCACAGAATTTGCCATCCACAAGAGCAGAATCCAATGAGGTGCTTATGTCCCCCACTGATTCCTTTATGCCCCACTGATTAACTTTTACAAGTGGTGGGTCCTGATGATTCCACCCACCATCTATACAAAGGGCATTTAGCACTTTCTATGGGAAATCTCCAAATGAGCAGAAACTCTCATTTCTGGAAGGACCTCTTTTCTCCCAGAAGCAAGCATTTTTACTCATTTGGGGTTGTGCCAAAGTCTAAATCACCACTGCATAAGTGCTGGAGGCCTCTTGAACATCAGTACTGGCTGGGAGTCAGTGGATTGGCAGATTCTGCCCTAACAAGAGCACTGTAGATGTCCTAAACCAGCTTTCGCCAATCTGGTGCTCTCCAGATGTTTTGGTCCATAACTTTCAGCATTCCTGACCATTGGTCATGACTCATTCTGTCTAGGGGTGATGGAGAGCACCAGGTTTATTATTTATTTATTTATTAAATTTATATACTGCCCCATAGCCAAAGCTCTTTGGGCGGTTTACAAAAGTTAAAAAACAGTGAACATTTAAAACTATACAAAATTTAAAACCAAAAACATAAAAACAACAGTATAAAAACAACGGCATCCATTTAAAAACAACAGTTCTGGGATCTGTTAAAAACTATCAAACTTAGTGTTGTTAAATGCTGTTAAATGCCTGCGGGAAGAGAAAAGACTTGACCTGGCATGGAAAAGATAACAGTGTTGGTGCCAGGGAAGCCTCATCGGGAAGATCATTCCATAATTTTGGGGGGCCACCACTGAAAAGGCCTTCTCCCTGGTTGCCATTCTCCAAGTTTCCCTCAGAGTAGGCACTCGGAGGAGGACCTTAGATGTTGAGCTCAGTGTACAGGTAGGTTCATGTCAGGAGAGGTGTTCCATCAGGTATTGTGGTCCCAAGCTGTGTTGGGAATGATTATGCTAAAGTATTCTGAGAGTTTGTGTTCTGCCCCGTCTCTTGAGGCAGTGCCAGAAGGAAAATACAGTACCAATCTAGAGATGCACAGAATCTCCCAAACAAACTTTGGAAGACTTATCAAAACAATTCTTGGCTTTTGATAGAGCAGAGAAGTTTTTCTTCTGGGATCCATCGTTTTGCCTGAAATTTGGGTGGCAGTTCTATCGCCTACACAGACACTTTAAAACAAAATAGAAGGAAATTATTCAATAGATTTGGAACCTTAAACACTCCAGATCCGAGCACCTTCCTGAAAATCTATTTTGTTCTTCAGCAGGTTCATTTAATAGCTAAACTAACACCAGCATAACAATTAAGATAAGTGCCTTATTGGATTGCCGTACAATCATAGCCATTAAGAATGTGCTCAACATAACTACCTAGTTTTGTGGTTAAATATATTGGATCAGCAGGTGCACTTTAAGACAGATATATTTGTTCCTAATAGTTCTGTCTTACATGCTGTTGAGTGAATTGTAATTTCTGTCACCACTTCTTTTTCTCCCTTTCACAAGTGTGTCAGGGGAGGGGCCATGGCTCAGTGGTAGAGCACCTGCTTTCCATGCAGAAGGTCCTGGGTTCAATCCCCAGTATCTGCAGAAGGGCTGGAAAAAATCTTGTCCAAAACCCTGGACAGCCATTGCTACCAGTCAGTGTTTACAGTACTGAGATAAATGGACTGAATCAGTATAATGCACTTTCCTATGTTGGCTTCAATTAGGGATGTTCTGAATGTGATCCTTGTTTCAGCTCAGTTTTCTGCTTTTCTCTTTCATTCTCTAGGATATCCAAGTATCTTGGGGCATGGCTAGATGAGGGGAATGATCTCACAATATGATGATCACGAGATACTCCCTCTCAGTCTACATGTGGCATGTGACATCCCGGGAGAAAGAGGATGTCGCAACTGCCATTTTTTGGGGTGGGTGGGGGTGGGGGGTTTGAATCAAAGAAGAGTGCAGTAAGCCCCTGCCAAAGGAAGTGAGACAGGTGGCTACCAGGAGGAGGGCCTTCTCTGCTGTGGCACCCCGGTTGTGGAATGAGCTCCCCAGAGAGGTCCGCCTGGCGCCTACACTGTACTCCTTTCGTCGCCAGCCAAAGACCTTTTTATTCTCTCAGTATTTTAACACTTAATTTTAACTTAAATTTAAATTTTACTGTTCTAACTCTGAATTTTAATTTTATATCAATTTTGCTGCGTGGTTTTATCCTGGTTGTGCTTTTTATATTGTATTTTGTATTTGTAATTTTAACGTGTTGGTTGTTTTATTATGGTTTTAATTTTTGTGAACCGCCCAGAGAGCTTCGGCTATTGGGCGGTATAAAAATGTAATAAATAAATAAATAAATAAATACTCCCTCACCCCCTGCCCCACCCCTGATGGGCACCCTGAGGTGCTCCTGAGGAGCTCTGTGGCCCATGCCTGGTTCCTGGCTCCTCGCAGTTACTCATGAGGAGCCGGAATGAAACCAGGACAGCTGGCCAAACGTCTTGCAGTCTCGGGATCATCCCGAGACTGTGGGAAAAGTCAGGATAGAAGCGTAGAGCAATATCCCAGGAAAAGGGAGGGATGATCCCTCCCTGCTCCCGGGATCCCCTGTGTGTGATGTGGATGCACAGGGACGGTCCTGGGACGATCCCTGGGATATCACCCCATCTAGCCATGCCCTTGGTTATTCTTGCTTTTCTCAATAGCCTTGTGTCCCCCCTCCCCTCAGAGTACACACATTAAAAAAATTGTGTAGACTGATACTTACATTCATTATAGCAGCAGACTGGTGCATGCTTGGTTGAATTTTACATGTTCAAAGGCATGAATCATGTAGATGACTGAAATGTTCTCTACAGGGGGCTGCAATTGAAAAGTGACTGGCTTTTTATCTTGTTCGGTATCGGAGCATTGCTTGTAGCCTGTTCCTCAGATCACATGACTCCAATATTAGGCCATCTTTACTGGTTCCTAGCATGTTCTGAGTCCAGTTTAAAATGTTTCTGACCTGTGCAGACCTAAATGTTTTGGGAACTAGGGTTTTTAAAGGCTTGTCTCCTCCCATATGAAAGTAGCCATTTCCTCTGGTCTTCAGCAGAATCCCCTGCTGTTTAGCTGTAGGGATGTATGAGAAATTCAGCTCAGTTTGGTTTTGATTAGAATTTACCCAGTTCACACCTTCTGGACTGAACATCTACTCAGGCACAATCTGAGGTCCAAGTATGTACATTTCTGAAATTGCAATGTGATTTGCACCCCCAAATGCATTGGAAAACATTCATAAGTTTGAAAAAAAAATGTGCACAAATATGCTCTAATCAATGCCAGAAGAATGTGTACGTTTCAAAGATGTACACAATTGATGCATATATTTAGAACAAAATGTGCATGAAAGTACAAATGGATTTGCATGCAAAAAGGAACACACACACACACACACACACACACACACACACACACACACACACAGAGTGAGCTCTCAATCTGATACAGAGTCAAGTTGGAACAATCTTTAAGATTGAATTTGGAGAATTTTGGTGAGCTTGGGTTATACTGATTTGCACATCCCTATTCAGCTGTGGGAAAGGGGGGGGGGGAAGTCCTTCATTGCTCTCTTATGGATTTAAATATGCTCCAGGGTTGGTATGGAGACCTGCTGTGTCTGTGGATATATGTGAGAAAAGGTGGCACATCTCCTCTTCATTCCTGTTGCTATCCCTCCTCCAACACACCCTGTTTCCCCCTCTCTGTTGACAGGATGTCTATTTCTTTAAAGCCCAGTGCAGCATATATAATGCTCCTCTCCATTTTATCATCTCAACAACCTTGTGAGAGAAGTTATGCTGAGAGACAGGAACTGGCAAAAAAAATAAAATCCAATAAGCTTCATGGCTAAGTGGGCATAGAAAATGGATCTCCTCAGTCTTAATCCAACACTCTAACCAGTAGACCACATTGGATCTCCACACCTGTGGAGCTTTCTCCTAGCATGCTGGGGAATTTCTGTCAGTATAGACGTTGTCCTATTGGTGTACATCAGTCTCCATCAGAGGAGCAACAACACTTATGCTGCTTCCTGAGACCACTTAGCCAGGTTCTAGCTGACGTTGTGAAACAGTATTGTTCCCATTATGTGGACTTTCCAGTGCTTGCCTTGGGACATAGGGCCAAGATTCTAGCTTTGTTCACTCATCCTTAGAGATGGATGAATCTGTCAATTGCGGTTTTCTCCGTTGCTCATTTCTTCCAAGGTTCCTCTCAAACTTTGACAATTTCTCCACTCTTCTGTTCGATTCATTCCCAATTTTGGGATTTTCTTCTTTAAATATTTACATGGAAGTTCATATTGCATGTTTGTAACACTCCCCAATATGTACAATTATATATGTATTTTATCTAATGCACTCACTTTTTGAAAGCACTTTTCTTAATATAATGCATACTTTTTTCCCTTACTATATGCATTTCTTTAAGCATATGTATGTGGGGGTGGGGTGTGACTGGAGAATTCAAAGAAATATGAATTTCAAAGGGTAACTGAGATTTGGTTCACATAGTGGTTGAAAAGGCAAAATTTGATAATCTCACATTAAAATGTGAACTGGCCTAATTTCTCTCACATCCCTACTCATTCCTTCATATGTTCCCTGAACGTGCAGATAGGGAGTGGTTCATGTTTAGATCAACTAGTTTCAGCTTAGCCATGCTATCAACTTTGTCTTTGAAGGTTTTGAGTGTAGTGGTAGGTTGAAGAATACTATCTACAACTGTCCTTCTGAGCTGTTTAAGTGAGGTGGAGAATTGCAACATGTGCTCTTCTGGACATTTGCATCAGCTCTAATTCAGCTTCACTGCATAAATGAAGATTTGATTTTTCTCTGGGTCACTGTACAAGTGACTGAATTTGCAAGTGTTCTTTCCTTCTTTGTGCAATGCTGCACAGCTGTTTGCCATTCTGGAGTTCAACCCCTCTTCCAAAGATTTAACATTTTTATTACCATTTCATTATTTATTAAAATCATTAAATTAATGTTGTATGTTAATGTTTTTATTAGTACCATTCATTTTGCAAATGCATTTGTATTTTTCTTCCATGGTATCCTTAGTACTCAGGCTCAGCCAAATATGCAGACTTTTTATATTATTATTTGCAAAGATATATGTAAAAATAATGTCGGGTATTTTAATGAGAATACTTTGCAAATATGCCTACTGCAGCAGTTGAGATCTGAAACAATTGTTTGCCTTCATAGGCCCTTTCTACACCTAAGGATTATCCCACACAATTATTATTATTATTATTATTATTATTATTATTATTATTTATTTATTTATATAGCACCATCAATGTACATGGTGCTGTACAGATTAATGGAGGGATCATCCCCGCCTGCTCCCAGGATCCCCTGTGTGTCATTTGGATGCACAGGGATGATCAAGGGATGATCCCGTGGGGGGGGGGGGAAGGCAGGTTTAGAAACGGCCCTAGGTAATCTGTATCCTATGGCATTTACATAAAATTGGATCCATGAACACAATTCCACTCATGGAACACCCCCATGAATGAAAGGAGGGGCGCATACCCCCCCAATTCTTCTTACCACCTGCTGACCCTTTTCTTCCCAAAACAAATCTGTTCTGAAAGATTGGGTGCCCCTCCACAACAGCACAATAGGAGATTTGGGAAGCTAAAGGTATCAGCCAAAATCACAATTTCCTTCCATTTGTGTAACCCTCTTGAGGTTTCTGGAAACCTTTGGAGGACAGAGCAGTAGAGGCTTATGGCTTTTGTGTACGTTTGAGTTTATTTGCAAATATTCAAGTAAAACATGGCTATAGGCAAACACATGCACAAACACCTGAAATGCTGCATTCTGCCACCTCAAAACAGATCATCAGATACCTATAGCCCACAGCTAATTCTGTGTCTCTCTGACTAAGAACTGTTCCTAGTATTACTTTATACAAAGATAATGTCATCAGCCACTCCATTCACTTGGACTGGAGGTACCTTCCAAAGGTCTCTGAATATCTCCCCACCCTTAGCTGCCATTGAGGTCAGCTGTTCTGGGCCATTATCATGCAATGTTCTCAAGCCACACCATTGGTGGGGCTTAGAGGAGGGGCTTGCAGGGTGATATTAGGCTGCAAGCCCTCTTTTCCCAGTATCTTTGAAGCATAGCTCCCACCCTTTCTCCCTGTATGCAGTGCGGGTCTCTCTTTTGAGAGCTGAGCAGGAATTTTTGGCACACAGTCAGATTGGCTTTGTTGTGCGTCTTAAGAACATAAAAACATAAGAAGTGCCCTGATGCTGGATCAGACCGAGGGTCCATCTAGCACTCTGTTCACACAGTGGTCAGCCAGCTGTCAATCAGGAACCAAAAAAGCAGGATGTGGTGCAATAGCACCCTCCAACCCATGTTCTCCAGCAACTGGTGCACACAGACTTACTGCTTCAGATACTGGAGGTAGCACACAACCATCAGGCCTAGTAGGCCATCAATAGCCTTCTCCTCCAAGAATCCAACCCCCTTTAAAAGTGGTCATCACTGCATCTTGTGGTAGTGAGTTAACTATGAGTTAATTTAACTATGTGCTGTGTTAAGAAGTATTTCCTTTTTATTTGTGCAGAATCTCCCACCAATCAGCTTCATGGGTTGGCCCCACTGGGTTCTGGTATTATGGGAGAGGGAGAAAAATGTCTCCCTATCGACTTTCTCCACACCATGCATAATTTGGTACACCTCTATCACCCTTAGCCTCTTTTTTTCCAATCTAAACAGTCTCGGTTGTTGTAACCTTCCTTAATAACTATGGCCTCACTGCAGCTTCATATCTGGATGCTTTAACCATTCCCAAGTATAGGAGAACATTTACCCTTGTTCGCTTTAATGTGTTGCCTTCAGCATTACTAGAAGGGTGCTTTAGCAAAATCCTGGTTAAAGAGTGGATATGTCCCTGTGGTTCTGGAGCAATAGAAACTGTGTTATCTGTACAGCACCATGTACATTGATGGTGCTATATAAATAAATAATAATAATAATGTCATTTTGCATTGTAACATGTATGAGGAATGCAGAAAAAAGTTAATCTTTCCTTTATTAACAGCCTTTTCTGGATGTAACCCCACAATGTTGGTATTAATCTGTTTAAGGGATGTGTCCTCCCATATCACTGAAAGGGTCTCTAAGTTTCTCATGACCTCAATGCAAATTAGAAAAATAACATTGCAATCCTTCTGAGAGAAGCAACTCACCAAGCTGTATTTTGTTTTTGTGTCACTTTTTATCTATCTTTTGTATGTTTTGGTGTCGATTTTGCTCGTCTGCGACCATAATAAATAGCAATGAGCACGGTTGTAACCTTCCCTCATAGGGGAGACGCTCCAGTCTTTTTGCCTGCTTCACACTGTAAGTAGGGTGGGGACATTTTAGGTTGATTTGGTGAGTTTTCTTTTGGTTCGATTGGTCACATTCCCCTAGGTAGGCTGGTTTTGGTAGACCATGTTTGGATAGGGACAGCGAGGCATCTTTGATGGTGACAGGCCTCCTGCTGAGGGTTTTGTAGGCATGGGGAGGATCTCCCTTCACACACCTGGTGTTTTGCAGCCTGGGGCAATGTGACAGGGGATGTCCCCCCCTTTCCCCAAATGGGAAAATCCTGAGGGGTGCCAATTTTATAACCAACATCTAGCAGGCAAAGGATGTTTCTCCCAATTACGTTGCCTGGCTAGTCCCTGCTTAGTGGAAAAACTGCCAAGGGATCCTCCTTTCCAGATCAAATTTAATAAATGTGACCAGATTTTCAGTCCATATAGTTGTGTCATCTCTTTATTGTCTCGCCTTTTTGACCTTTCCAGTCAAATTTGTAGATAGTTAAAACAAGGATACTACTCATACACTGCTAGGCATTTTCTTGTTCCAATGTATGAAGATTTTTATTCTGGTTTATACTGGTTGATAGTCTAGCCCACTTAATATGTAGATGAGTGCCTTTCTTCAGTGTTTGATGTCAGCCTGTTACATGCAGTATTCTGTAAAGTGCCAGAGGTAAAACTTTTATGTGAGTTCTATTGAAATTTCTTGATGTCCTCATAAAAATCTAAATGTTAAAGGAACAATATTAATAAGTCATCTACCTCCTTTTGTGCTCACATATATTTCTTGGCAGTAAAATGATATTGCATCGTACCATCTGCGCTGAGCACAATTTCAATTCTAGTTGCAGGTCACTTATGATGTTCTTATAACACCCCCCACCCCAAAATCAGTCTGTTACAATAGGAGCTTGGAAATTTTTATGTGCTTCTATAGAATTTTAGGAGTTGGTATTAACTATGAGTAGTTCGTTCATGCTGCAGAATCAAGGAATAAGACTTTCTTACATATATATCACTTTGAGCTGAAGTAAATGTAGTGGGGTGCATCATATGCTCACCCCCCCCCCACCAATATGGTTTCAATATTCCCTGTCATGATTCAAGCAAACTGCTAGTCCCTAAATACAGGGAGGTGTTTCAGGGTAGGGCAACTGTGGAAACGTTGGGCTCATGTCTCATGGCAGCCACCAAATGTAAAATATTGGCCTGCGAAACCATGCTTCTCAACCACAAAATGGTTAATGGAATGCATTAAGGTGAGTGCATTCCCTTAACCATTTTGTGGTTAAGCAGCATGGTTTAGCATGTTGTCTGAACCAGGCCAATGTTTGAATGGGTTTCTTAAAATCCCATGGAAACTGTCCCCAAAATATGGAGGATCTAGCTACCATTTCTTCCTCTGACTGCATTATGAATTCCCTGTAAATTCTTATTTCTTAAATTCCACTACCACCATAAAAATCCCCCCCAAAATATTATTTACTTATTGCAATTTTTTTTCTATGCCAGATATAAATAGTTGTATTTATATTCAGCGTACAAACCCTACCAATGCAGCTTACAAGCAACATAAACATAATGAAATCTCAATAAGGAATATTAGCATATTTAAAAATTGTCAGGACCATTCCCCTCAGGACATTAGTAGAAGATGCCCTGGGACATTAAGGATCCAGCAGGATCAGAAGCAGGTGTCTAGTGTCATTCCTTATCAGCCTCCATCCCTCATCTAGACTCCTTTCCACAGGTACTTCATGGTAGATGGCCATGGATGTAGAGAATTTCCAGCTGGAGCAGGCTCTGTGGTCTTTTTTGCCTGCCTCTCCCCTCCATTCTCTCCCCACTTTGTATATCACAGTTTTACAGCTGTGGGGCATTAAGCATTAGAAATCAAATGAATCAGCAGAGAAAATCATTTAAAAGAAAACACAAACACACACACATCAACAATCATCAACAATGGATCTTCAGGTACTTCAGACTAGGGATGATCGTAGGTTTCTCCAAGCACTGTCTTTCCATTTGTCTCATGCCCAATTGCCATTCCTGTTTGCGATTCCTGCTCACACTGCGTGAACAGGAAATTTGCGCAAATCAAGCAGTGGTTGAATGGGAGATTTGTGCAAATTCCCCCAAATGTGCACAATTCTCCTCACATTTGTATAAAGCAAATTGGTGCAAGTTTCCTCTGTAGCCTAATGTGGAACTGATTCTGTCTAATGGGAAAATGTGTGCAAACTAGGAAATTTACAGAAATTGAGCTGGGAACTGGAAATGAGGTGAACACAAGCATATGTTCAACAATAATTTGTGAATGGTTTTTGTAGTCACGTGCTCATGGTCATGCTTGGAGCTTTTAACAGGGCACACTCACCATCCATATTTAAGTCTGATGCTTTTTCCTCTGACAAAGTGCTTCATTTTCCCATGAAGTCAAGCACTCAAGCATGGATAGATGAATCTGTCACTTTCAGTTTCTCTTTCTCTCTCTCTCTCTCTCTCTCTCTCTCTCTCTCTCTCTCACACACACACACACACACACACAGAGAGAGAGAGAGAGAGAGAGAGAGAGTCAAGTTCTATTTGTCTCAAATATGAAGACATTCATGAATTTTGGTAAAGTAAACTGAACATTCCCTCTAATCTCCCTCTAATATTGGCTATTTGGAGCTTCAGGCAAAGGACTTACCTATCATATTAAATGGATATAAGAAGGATGAAAGAAAACTAGGATGTTCTGCAGGAAGGAGCATGTGCTTTACCCCTGAGCTATGGTCCACTGACTTACAGCACTGATACCTATACATAGCTAGGTGTATAAGATCTGTATTCATGAGGCTACTGAATAATGTATATTTAATGGTTAAGCTTGGAGAAGCTTAGTGAAGAGGTGTTTAAAAAAACAAAAACAAAAAACTAAGCACAGCCTAATTTACACATGGAATGTTCACTTCCATTTTCTATTATTAAAAAAGCAAAAAACAAAAACAAACAAAACAGTATATTTTAAGTGGAACCGATCCATAGCCGCTATTTTCATAATGGAATAAAAAGGCAAATACTTGTTAAAAAAATCCTGCCACGCTGTTGTTTTTTAAATGTGCATTTCTCCCAATCAAAAAGAAAAGACAGAGCCTGTTCAGATGACATGCTAAGCCATGGTGGTTAAACATTTTGAGCTAAACGTTATGGTTAGCCTGTACCCACTGTGTGTTCCTATCTGTGACCACATGGGAAGTGAGGTCTGAAATGAGGCAAACATACCTACCCTTTGCTATTAGAACTCAAAGAAGTCTCCAAGCCTTGCTTCACCATTTCCCTAGCTCCCTCTAGGAACTGGAATTCCCCGCTTTTCTATCACTAAGGACAGTCTGCTGGTCCAAGTGCTAGCAGGATGGGATACTAATAAAACTTTCCTCCTTCTGCGACAATTTTCTGTAAACCGCCCAGAGAGCCCTGGCTATAGGAGCAGTATATAAGTGCAATAAATAAATAAATAAATAAATAAATAATTTTTCTCTCTCTCAACCTAATTTCCCATCCTGTCAAAGTACAATGTAATATCTACTGTATACACCATGCCTCTGGAAAAGGTTCTTATATTACTGGATTCTTTGGGTATTCATGCATACATACGAATTTGCACACACATAGGGATGTGCAAATCAACAAATCTCAGACTTATCAATGTTCCAAATGACAGCCCAGATAGATGCAATAGCCAGGAGTGCCTGCTATCAGCTACAGCTGATACGCCAGCAGTGCCCTTTCCTAGAGTTAGAAGACGCAAAGATGGTAGTGCACGTGCTGGTAACTTTGAGGCTCGACTTCTGCAATGTCCCCTACATAGGGCTACCTTTTTGCCTAGTCCGGAAACTTCAATTAGTTCAAAATATGGCAGCCAGGTTGGTCACTGGTACATCTAGGGGTGACCACATTACACCAGTCTTAAAATCTCATCACTGGCTGCCAATTCGTTTGCGGGCGAAGAATAAAGTGTTGGTTGTTACCTTTAAAGCCCTACATGGTTTGGGTCCAGGCTAACTGGGGGATCGCCTTCTCCCGTACAATCCTCCCCACACTCTCAGGTCCTCTGGGAAGAGTCTACTTCAGTCAGCAAAGACTAGGCTGACAACCATTACCCAGAGGACCTTCTCTTCTGCTGCTCCCAGACTGTGGAATAGTCTGCCGGAGGAGACTCATCAGCTTGACAGTCTTTTAGCGTTCAAGAAAGCTATCAAGACTGATCTCTTCTGGCAGGCCTATTAAGTAGAATTTTAGGATGCTTTTAATATGCTTTTAGGATGTTTTAACAGTGTACGCTATATTTTTAATCAGTATTTTGTGTATTTTATGCTTGTTGTTCCCTGCCTCGATCCAATCGGAGAGGCGGGTAAGAAATATATTATTATTATTATTATTATTATTATTATTATTATTATTATTATTATTATTATTATTCCACCTTGAAGCTTGTTCCCACTTGTGTTGTGACATCACAAGGTTTTTTGTTGTTGTTGTCCTTTTCACCTGGAAATCCATGCATATTTGCATTCCCCCAAAATGGACACATCAATTGTACACATTTTCCCCCAAACTATCCATTTTTACATGCACATTTTTTTTTAAAAAAAAAAAACGTACACATGTTTTGGATGTTTTTTGTTGCTATTGTTGTTCTGTGAACTGTACCACAAACTCCAAAATGTACAGACTTCAACTGGAAATTGTGTTCAAGTCCATGTTTCGTTCCAGGGGGCACAAAATTCTGGTTACAAAAAACCGGACTGAAACAAATTGCTTGTACTTCGGTCCATGTAAATGAAGATACTCAGTAACAGCTTCCATTTGAATCTGCTGCCATGGACTGGCTTGAAGCATCAGCAAGGATACAGATTTTTTGGAGAACTGAACATTGGTTTGAATGTGATACAGATGCGAGGAAAGGTGCTGTGCGATCAAATAAAGATAAGCATGGCATATACAGTACCAATTACTGTGTCAGTGACATGTCACAACCTGTGATATTACTGCATCGCTGCAATCAGGCAGTCCTATGCAAGTGTTCATAACTGAAATGTCTGTGACGATGCCTACATCTAGCTGACTGACATCTAGTAAACTATGTTACAAGAGCAGGTACTGATGTGACTTTGTCACAAAGACTGGGACTAGATTTCAATTGCTTTTTACCACTCTGGGTTTTAAGACATAAACTGTTGTCATTGTCATTGTTGTCATTGTTGTTGCTGTTGGTGTTTTAATGGCCCTGTTCAGAAGATACCTTAAACCACTGTGGTTAAGGCTTGCCATGGGTAAAGCCTTCACCATCGTCGTTTAAGGTGTCTTCTGAACAGGTGCAACAAAAAGGTGATAACCTCAACCTAACACAATATAAATTTATTTATTTATTTATTTAAATTAAAATCATGTATTTATTTATTTATTTATTGCATTTCTATACCACCCAATAGCTGGAGCTCTCTGGGCAGTTCACAAAAGCTGGAAGTTAAGGAAAGCAAGGAAGTTAAGGAAACAGGTTAAAAATGCAATTTTATGAACTAAAATATAATGTTAAAATATACCAGCATTATCGTGCTTGTGAGCAGTGGCTGTTTAGAATACCTTCTATGGGCTTCCTTTGAATATTTGGAATTATACTGTATATTGTGGGAAGTGACATCTGATTATCTATATTGTTTGGAACTTTTAAGTCAGTCCTGAGAAAAATTAGCCCATGGTACTAATCAGCTTGTCACACTGGCCATTGAGGAAGACCTAGAGTCAAAACGCGTCTGGCCAAATTGGTTAAGTCTACTGAGCATTTTCTGCCTTGCAGTTTGATTTTTTTGTTGTATTATTGTACATGTGAAATGCTTTGTGTATGTTACTTATATTTCATAAAATTGCATTTTTAAACCTGTTTCCTTAACTTTCTTGCTTTCATTTGTCTTCTGAACAGGGCTAGTGATAGTGGGAAAAGGTAGAAATGATTATCAATGGTTGCTCCACCTTATTTCCAGCATCCTTGTGTCTATTTTATGGCAAATCATTTGAGGCTTGTGTAAGAAAACACACACAGAGACTTACATACATTCGCATGTCCAGACTTTGGATTTCAAAGCACCATTTTTTGATCCTTGTCATCTGAAATCAAATTGGGCAGAGAAGATCAAGTCTTGGGCTAAGTCTGTTCATGACCTTCATGCAGCTGCTGCCACATATCTAGGGAGGCATCAAAGGTAGTATGGCTGGTGAGTTGACAAGGTCCCACACTCCAGTAGGAGACGACTGTCAAGAGCTACCTGGAATTGCACGTCCTCTTCGCCACTGCTTGTTCACCTGCCTCACACTCTGACCCAGACAACAGTGATGGTGAGAATTGACCCATGCCTGTTTATTGCTTGCAAGCAAACAGAAATTGTGACATTGCATCGAATCATCATTGGCTAATGACAAATCTGTTAAGGCATCAGCCTTGGCTTCTAATTTCCTGGTTTTGTGTAGCTTAAGCCAACATAGAATCATAGAATCATAGAATAGCAGAGTTGGAAGGGGCCTACAAGGCCATCGAGTCCAACCCCCTGCTCAATGCAGGAATCCACCCTAAAGCATCCCTGACATGAGATGGCAGGTAGTTGTTTTGTGGTTTTTTATCATTGAATTTCCTTGGTTTTTTAAAAGGAAAATTATTGTTCTAAACACACACAAACACACACACACAAAGTACAAACAAGGCATTAACAAATGAATAAATACATTCAGAATAATTTACTTCTGAGTAAGACTGCAGAGGATTCCAGCATAGCTTATTTTTCCTTTTCTTACTTCTCTTCATCAGTGAGAGTGATTTCCTCAGCATTCAAAATTACATCACTCTCATCTCAGTTGACAGTTCCCTGCTACCTCTCCCCCACTGTCAGCATGCTGACAGGAATAGTGGAATCCAAAACAATGGAGTATACTGGCAGCAGTTTTGCTTCAGGGTGAAACTGAGCATGCCTGACATAACTTTGCCACCAGTTGCCTTCACAGGCTTTCATGGTGTAGGGGGAGGCAGCGGCTCAGAATTTTACCAAAGCAATGAAAGAAACACATCCTGAACAAGTTTGAATAAAGTACTGCCCTTCAGAAATTAACTGGGGATATTTAAAAAAAATACAAATGTGTCAATTTTCAGCAGATTTTTCCTGCTCGATCTGTTGCCATTTGTATCAGATTGGTTTGAATATTTGCCAAATTGTAGACCACATCAGGTAAGTTATCTAGGTCAAATTTCAAGTGATTCATCATTTAACATAAAATGACTCACCTAACTAGGGTGACCACATGAAGAGGAGGACAAGGCTGCTGTGTTTTTAACAGCTGAATAGAAAAAGGGAATTTCAGCAGGTGCCATTTGTATGCATGCAGCACCTAGTCAATTTCCCTCTTCATCCCAGCAGTTAAAGCTGCAGGAGCCCTGCCCTGAGTGACCAGAAACAAAAGAGGGCAGGGCTCCTGCAGCTTTAACTGTTGGGATGAAGAGGGAAATTGACTAGGTGCTGCATGCATACAAAGGACACCAGCTGAAATCCCCTTTTTCTCGACAACTCTTAAAGATACAGGAGCCCTGTCCTTTTCATATAGTCAACCTACAATAACACATCCATGCCCTTATAACATGACAAATGTAGTAATGTCCACTGATATGCACTAGGGGTGTGCACGGACCCCCCGATCTGCTGCTCTTCCAGATCCGCAACTTCCAGATCGGGTCCGCTCTGCTCCGCTCCGCCTATAGTCCACTCTGGTTCGCTGCGAAGTTCCGGATCCGGATCGGAGCTCCACTTTCCCTCCCATAGGCTTGCATTGAAATCCAAAAAAGCCTACAACTTTTTTTCTGTTACAGTTAGAAACCTCAAATTTGGCACCATGACACCTCGTGCACGTATACACATGCATGCCAAGACTCAAGCCAATCCAAGCCTCCCCTGATTTGGGGGGAATTTTTGAAACCAGACACCCCATTTTCAGACATGGACTGTTCTCCGACATTTTGACAGATAAAAATTTGGAAGCAGGCACATCCACATTCATGGCAAGTTTCAAGCAGATTCCATCATCCCCTGATTTTTTTGGGGGGGCTTTAACCTCCAATGCAGCACCCTTAACCCCAATTCAAACACCCCTTTCTATATCTCCGTCAATTTTCACGTTAGAAACCTCAAATTCGGCACCATGACACCTCCCCTGATTTTTGGGGAATTTTTGAAAATCGGACACCCCAGTATCTCAGGGATTTAAAGCTGCAGACAGCTCAATGGGGCCATTTCAAAGAAAATCCCAACATGCCATGAATTGGGGAGTAGATAAACCTAAATATGAATCTTCTTCCACACTTATTTATTTGGAACTTCCAAAATCTAAGTGAGTGCAGGAAGGACTTATCCCCTGAGTCAAAGCAACACACACACAAACCATCCCTGAGAGGTGGGCAGGGGAGGAGGGAGGGAAGGCAAGTAGGCAGCAGACATTTCTGGGGGCACAAGGAAGTGCGGCAAGGATGGCTTGTTTCTTTCTAAGCCAGCAGTAACGCATTGCAAACCAACCCTTCGAGGCGGGCGCAAGGAGTGAGCCAAGGATGGCTTGTTTCTTTCTAAGCCAGTAGTAACGCATTGCAAACCAACCCTTCGAGGCGGGCGCAAGGAAGTGAGCCAAGGATGGCTTGTTTCTTTCTAAGCCAGCAGTAACACATTGCAAACCATCCCTGCAAGGTGGTCACAGAGGAGGAGGACAAGCGGGCAGAAAGCCAGGCAGAGATATGCAATAGATCTAGTATGGAGGAGTTAGTCCCGGCAGATGCTCCACCACAGCAGCACCCCGGTGGGAAGGCAGGCAGGCAGCAGACATTTCTGGGGGCACAAGGAAGTGAGCCAAGGATAGTTTCAAAGCCAGTAATGCAAACCATCCCTGTGAGGCAGGAGCAGCACAGAGAGATGCCTTTTCTTTTGCATCCCATAACTACTAGGAGGCTAGGAGGATAAGAGTAAAGCTTTGTGATCCTTGCTTCAGAGTTGATTGACTGCACTGTGATCACAGCCATTACTAAACAACAACAACAACAATAGTAACATTAATAATAGCAGTACTAATTAATATTAATAGCAACAACAACAACAACAACAACAATGAGTTGAACTACAATGAAATCATGCCTGACTTCATTGAAGAGGAAAAGCCAGGAGAGCTTGGGCTATGGGGTGTAAATATAAAATGGAATAAATAAATAAACAAACAAAGGAGGGGTGTAATTAAAAGCAGCAGTGTTGCTGAATAAACAACAAGAAGAATTTTTTTCAAAAAAAGACTATGTCTGTCTTTTACCAGTAAGAGGAAAGTGGACGTCCCCAGGGGGAGGGGGATATGCCAATTTTTGACCGGCCCTTAAGAAGCTACCTGTCACTTCAACTCATGACAGGCATTAGCTTCAGTCTCTCCACTGGGTTACTCTTTGGAGGGCTCAGATGACCCTCCAAGGGCGGGAGAGTGTGTGCACTGGGCACGTCCACATGCCCTAGGGGACCTCATCCCCTTGCACCACATCTATTCAGTTGTTCACCAAGGTTAGGGTGGGTAGCAGTGCTGTGTTTCCTGTCTGCTATTTATTTGCTTAGTATATGATTTCAGGTTGTGTTTGTGCATTTGGTGGGGCTACTGTTTTAAAAAACACTGGGAAAAGTCCGTTCAAACTAAGAAAGAGAAGTTTCCCAGTATCCCAAGTTACTAAGTATCCCGTTTCGCCTATCCCCTCCTCCAACTTTGGGATTGGAGGATGCTTCATCAGGTGATCATGACTGGGAGTTGAATCTGCCTCTCACCACTTCAAAAAGGTACCTCTCCCGCTTTTTTTACCCGATTTTTAAAAAAATTATAGCAAGCGAACCGCACATCACAGAGTGCTGAGAGTAGGCTCAAAATGACCCCCAGCCACATCTCTCTAAGCACAATAAATTTCAGAAAGATAGCTTTAAAAACAACACAGTTATGCCCTTATCTTTTCTGCAATGCAATCCTATGGGCGAAATTATCCAAAATGGCGGGCGAATCGCTCAGCGAAAAGAGAAGCGCTTCTCCTATGGCCGCTTCTCTTCGCCATGCTTCTAAGGGTCCCTGGTTCACTTCTACTCCGCCTTTGGGCAAGGCAGAGCAGGCCAATTCGCTTCTGATTCTCCGATGCTAAGCGGAGCGGAGCACATCCCTAATATGCACTGATACAGGAAAAGTTAATCCTGGTACAGAAACAAGCTTCTGTGTACGATACAGCTCAGCCATTCTACACAGGTAAGATACTGCATTCAGACACAATGTCTCCTACATCCAGCAGTCATGCAGAGGAGTCACAGTCTAGGTGGCTGTGCATAATGTACCAGCCCCCAGCCTTTGAAAGAACAATATCAAGGAACAACTAACATTGATTTATTTTGGCTTAGTTATAAATATGAAGCCTTAAGTGGTTTTCTGAATAGTAGCTATAACAAGTTACCGAAATCATTTTGGATGAAATACTGTTGTATAGAAATGGAATGAACAGTACTATTCAGATTTGCAATTCAAATGGCTCATCTGACAAACACTGAAATTGGAATTTGCTCCATGTGAATCTTTGCAATTAGTTTGTTTCTAAGTTTGCTACAAATCTTTTTGATGTTGCTTAGGACTGTCTAAAGCTTGAGACTAGTGAAAACGGTTACTCTGCTATGAATTTGTATTGCACATGTGAATGTATAACAGAACTTGATTTCTTATTGCTTGATTACTCTGGATTACCTTATAGATAATTGTGTGATCTGAACTATATTGGCCCCGATCAGAAGACACCTTAAACCATGGTGGTTACGGCTTAAGCCCTAACCAACATGGTTTAAGGTATGTTCTGAACAGGGGCATTCAGAAGTATTGTGTCATGATGCCACCACATAAAGATAATGTTGCATGTACATTCCAGTGTGATGCAAACCTGCCCTATGGTGTTGCTAATTTCTAAAGCAAATCTTGTAAATTGCACTCAAGTTCTACACACCTCCCACTACTAAACAATCCCAAATCCTACACAATTCATGCCTTGTTGGAATCTGGTCATTCCACAGCGATGCCCTGATTGCTTCTAGGACATAAAGTTCTGCTTCTCAGTTCTCCTAAACATTCCCCAGACTCACACCCCAATCCCATGCAGAGTACAGCATGTATAAATCCATTGAAATCAAAGTGCATAGGTGTCCCAACTCTGCAAAAGATTATTTGTCAGCACTTTTGGAAATTTGCTGAGTCAAGAACCAACATTCAGAGGAAATTCCAGGTAGCTTATCTAAATTTTTTGTGACTTTTTTTATCATCCCCTGGCCATAATGACCTCAATGTCACTGCCCTCACTCACTGGAGACTGGTATCTATTACACATCTCAGTCTGAATATTTTTAAGCCAATTGGTATGATTATTCCTCTCTGTTATTTGCTTCATCTTGTTCTATGAGGATTGTAGCCAAAGTCATTCCAGTTTTGCTTTTCTTTTTTAAAAAAGAAGTTTCCCCTTTCTTTTATATTGACATAGTATTTTCTCCTTCTGATACACTCCTTGGAGAATTTCAAAAATCTAAGAATTTCTGAAGGAAGAAGGATTTGAAGTAAAGTCTTTTAAAATGCTGGTCGTCATTTCCCAGGTCACAATGCCTTTTAACACAACAAATACTGGTTCTCTTAAAAGAGTGCCTTAGAACATTCTGAGTCAGAGAATAGATCTGACACATCAAAGTTGGCCTTGACTCTCAACTCCTTTTGTAGATTCAACAAACCCAAAGTTTCTGTTCTCTTAATCTCAGCTCACTTCCTCGTACAAATCCTTCATTGACCTTTGGCAGTGTCACCACCACCATAGTTAATGCTTGAAGGATAGAATACTTTTAACAGATTATACTTGAACTATTGAGAAGAAGGGTGAGTATGTATTTATATTTATTATTTATTAAACTTTTAAACTGCCCAATAGCCAAGCCTCTCTGGGCAGCTCACAATTAAATCCATAAAATACAACAGATCAAAAAAATATAAAAGTTTTAAAATACGACATGAAACCAAAATAACCCAACAGCAGTTACAGCCCAAGGAAAGCCTTTGTGAAAAGATGCATTTTCAGGAAGTGTTTAAAGGATGTTACATTTTCTGCCTTCCAGACTGCATTAAGGAGGGTTTTCCAGGCGGTGGGTGCCACTACGGAGAAGGCCTGCTGTTGAGGTTCTTCATAGTGACATTCTGTTGTTTTTCAAAATGGCCAGCAAGACCTCCTCTGAAGATTTGAAATGTCATCTGGGTGTATATAAGGAAAAGCGGTCTGCTATGTATCCTGATCCCAAGTTTTTTAGGGCTTTGTAGGATAATAACATAACCTTGTACATGGTTCAGTAGCTAACAGGCAGCCAGTACAGTTCTCTTAACTCACAAGTTCTAAACATAGTTAGGTGTCCCAGGGAACACCCTAGCTGTGGCATTCTGCAGAAGCTGCAGCTTCTGAACCATACACATGGGTAGTCCCACATAGAACCCACTGCATGGGTTCTAATCATGAGGTTACCAGTGCATGGATCACTGTGGCTAGGCTATTCCTATCCAGGCATGAGCTTAGTTGACACTGGGCGCTCAGCGCATCGGGCCACTGAGCGCCCAGAGCATATTCAGTCAATTATTTTATTGCAAGATTTCCATTTCACCTAAGGATGAGCAAAATGTTCTTTAGCAATTACTCTCAAGGAATTGCTACCTTCCACCGCTGGGAGCCTCTGTGTGTGTGTGTGTGTGTGTGTGTGTGTGTGTGTGAGAGAGAGAGAGAGAGAGAGAGAGAGAGAGAGAGAGAGATTGAGATTTATAATCACCTCACATTTTTGTTGCTACTTGTTCCTAGTCCTGCCCATGACAAATAATAATAATAATAATAATAATAATAATAATAATAATAATAATATATTTATTTGTTACCCACCTCTCCCTCTGGATCTTGATGTCCATTATACTACTTTTCCTTTATTCAGCCTAATTCCAGCAATGACCTCAGGACATATATCCCATTCTTTCCCCCCAAAACCCCTGAAATAGTCATAACTGTAGTCTTAAACTGGCTTTTTTTTAAATCATTGATTCATACGTCATTATCCTTTCCATGGCTAAGCAAATTCTTTGTTAGCCTCACCATATACTTGCATGTATTGAATATTCTGTACCTTCTAAAGGTTGATTATCAATCTTAATTTTTCTCCATTGCTTCTGAGTAAGGGGGAGGGGAGTAACAAATAGAATGAGATTTAAGCTCACTCCCTAGTCCAAAGGTGTGAATGGAATGAATAAGTAACAGCCTGTTCAACATGTTCCCACTTGCCAAACCTTCCCAGTTGGGTTCTCCATGTTTAATTATGTTTTAATGCAATTTCCTCACCTACATTTTCATTCATCTCACAGTGCTTTCACCCCATCTCAAATTCCTGAATTATTTCTCTTCATTCCTTCCCTCCCCCTTCCATCTCTCCCTCCTCCTTCTTCTTGACTTTTCATATACAAATATAGAAAGCTTATAATATTTTTACGCATTGTAGGCAAATACTTCACCATGTCATAACAGCTGAAATGAAAGCCTTAGCTAGAAGGGGCTTTATCCTGGGGTGAACCCTGGGATCGTCCCTGTGCATCCACATGACGCACAGAGGATCCCGGGTTCAGGGAGGGATGATCCCAACCTTGCCCCGGGATAGAGCCCTCCACTTTGGGCCTGGTTTTTCCGTGGTCTCGGGCTGAGCCCAACACTGGAATGCGTGGCCTATTGCTGCCGCAGGTTGACCCGGCTCCATGCAATTCCTCTCAGGAGCGCTGCGCCCATTGGGAGAGTGGGGAAATTAAACTATTTTTTTTAAAAAAAACCTTACCTTTCGGTGGATATGATGCCTCTCCTCCTGAGGTCATCGCGCCTCATGTGTAAATGGAGGAGGGATCTCACAATAATCACATCGTGGGAACTTCCCTCCTCCATTGTGGATTAAAAAGTAGGTCTAGCTAAGGCCATAGAAAAATAAATAAGTAAACATCCATATGCTTGCTACGACATGTTGATAGGCACTTATGGCGACAATAGTTCTATGAAGTGGTCACCTTTTCATGCATGTATTCACATCATTCATTGAGTGTGTAGCACCAAGTAATTTGTTGTGCTTGTGTGAATGAGTGATCACAGGTTATTTCACAAAACACAACAACTGCTGTTTCCTGATGTTGTTCCAAATGCAATACTTTTCAATGCAATAATTCATATATTCAACTGATGAACGACCAAGTGTCCCCAGTTCTCAGGCATGTAGTAAGTCTGTGTTTGGGCTGCACCACTTCAGACTTCAGCTGTAGAGTCACATAAGTGAATACACTTCCATGCTTTCATGCTCACCCTACCACAGTGGTTCATCCTCGTGGATGTCAGGGGAAAAGATTGTAACCTGGGCTTACCTCTGGCAGACTACTATTTTTATGTGCACATTTTTTAAAAAAACTACATCATGGAAGACCACTCACTTTCATCTTAAATAGTACAGCTTAGTCATCACTTGAAGAAAATGTGCATAGGCTGCCTTGTACATGAATATGTAGACCAGCTTTTCACAGGTAGAACTGGGGCCTTCATGCTAAACAGCCCACTTTCCAGAAAAAAACACACCACTCCATTGATAAAGGGGACCTCTGCCATATCCTAACCCCTCTCAGATGGATATACAAGAGGTTTAAGATTGTTCTGTTAACCTTCAAAATATGTGTTTTGTCCTACCTCAGGAGTTGAACAATTCCTTTACAGCAGCTGTTCATTAATAATGCTTGAAAGATCATCAGCTGGACAATGACTTTGATAATTATTCTAATAAAGGCTTCACCTGAAAAAACAAAACATCAACAACAACAACAACAGGATTTGAAATGTCTTTGAAGTTATGACAACATTTGTATCATTTGCCTCTCATTGTTGTGTCCATGAAGGGTTAAGTGCCACAACAGCACAGAATGAAAAGAAAAGCGTGATTATAGTCTAAACATTCTACCATCTTGCCAGGTCGAGATATCCAGCTGTTAAGGTTTGTGCTCATTATAGTTAACTGCAATAACATTCATCACGTTATGGTAATCAGATTAGATAGGTAGGTGTAGGTGATAAGTGCAGGAATGAGCATAATCAAAATGAATGAACCTCTCCACTTAATGAAGAAGCAGAAAAAGTATTTCTCAAACCAGTGAAAAGAAAGCACCTCTAAGAACAAAATTAAGAGCTGGAAATTGGCACAACCCAAGAACAGTGCCGTTTCATTGACATTCCCTTTATTTCTAGGCAATAATGTTTAATATTACACATTTCCCTAATTTGTAAGACCTTTAAAGCTGTCATTATGAACAAAATATACCTAAATTTGGTGCTAGTGTACTTACTTCTGTTATATTTAGATCGACAAGTCAAAGTATGTATTTTTAAGGCCAAACAAAATGTGATTCTGGAGACCCGTGTGTCTTCCTTCCTTTATTTTCTTTTTTCTATTTTTTTCTTCTTCTTTAAAAATAAAAACACCCTGAAATAGAATTCCTGCAAATTTGATCACAAAACATTGATAGAAAAAGGGACCTCCCCTCCCCTTCTTTATAAAGACCAAATATCCGCTTCACGCCCAGCCAACGGTTTGGGCGGGAAAGCGGCCGTTGCGTGTGGAAGGAGCAGGAATGAGACACATCTTGTGGTTCAGAAACATGAACCACGTGAGGTAGGGCGGGGCTGCAGCTATAAAAGGCTGCCCCACACGAGGCTTGGCCTCTTTCGATTTTGGCTCCCACCCTCCTGCCCTGTGCCTAGTATGGGATTAGCCAGTCACTCCATTTGGAGGGAGGGCTAAGTAGGAATTTTTCCATTGTGTTTTTTGTCTACTTCATACTGGTGGTGTTATTGCGGAAGGGTGCATAATCAGGTTAATTTGTGGCAGGAAATGTGCGGGAATTGACTGTATTAGATAGGGACGGTGAGCACTCTGGCGCCCTTTGGGTGATCGGCATATCCGGAGGACCTGCTCCTCGGGGACTGTGCGGCTCACGTGTCAGGATATGGTGTGCCTTTAGAGACCGCACTGTCTTCATCCACTCGCTGTCCCTTATGGCAGTGGGTGGGGGTGTCGTAGGGAGGTCTCCCCACACTTACAAAGTGTCACATAAGCAAGAAGCCAGATTTACTGACTCCTTGCTTTGGAGAGTGGCTCGCCCTTAAGCCAGGCAAGTGGCCTGAGATAAGGATTTAATTCCCACACTTACATGCGCAAATCCAGGGATGGATGGATTCTATTCATTATAAATAAAGAGGCCCTAGTTTAACCCAAGCTCTTGTGTCCGTGTCTTTGATCCATGCTTCTGCTTCACACTCGCAATGCTTTCCCCAAAGGCTTTTTTTTTTTACCCAATGGCCAGGATACTAGGCCTGTATCCAACCCTCCCATGCTAATTCCCATTCTGAGTTCAAAATATCATTGTTCCTCCCTCTTCCTTCTGACAACTTCGCATGCATAAAAAAACCCAACTAACTTATTATTCCTCAAAAGAAATCAGCCTGCCTGGGACAAAAGAAAACAAAACGTTTTCAACACATTCTTCTCGGATTCTCAACTAACATGCTTGAAAGGAAAGGATGCAATTACCTTTAAATCACGTTTTTCATTCTCAGTCACAAATGCCGTGCACTTTCTTTTGTGATGGTAAAGTGTGAAATCCTGGCAAGGCAGGGCCTGAGTTTTCTGTATTCATAACAGCATCTGCAAGATGTTGGAGCCATTTGTTAAAGTCAAGTCAGCAAAAGGACCACCTGGAGGAAGGCAATAGGAAGACGCATGAAGAAAACAAATATCGCAGAGTTTGGGTCTGGCGAAACGTTACTGCATCTGTTCCCACCCCGCCTGCTTTTATTGAATACTTCATGACATCTTTCAGTGAATTATAGCCCCAATAACTGGCAGAATACTTAGTTGTCAATGATCTAGGATCTAAACAACTGTATTAAGAGGTTTCTGTCCTTGGCTGGTAAACTGAAATGTATTCCAAACTAAATTGCCATCCAATTTTGTCTAAAGAAGGATTTTGAGGTTGATTGGGAGGCTTCCAGTGGAGTTTTAGGAATGCAAAAAGAGTTGGGGATGGGTATATTTACCCTCAACTAAAACATGAGATGCTCACCCTACTGCTGACGCCGCCACCTGCCCCTGCTTGTCGGGCTGTGAGAGCTACTTTTGAGGCTCAACAAAGCCCAATGAGGACTCATCAGCAGTCCGTCCTTTCTCCACAAATAATGCATTTCCCCATGTTGGGCAAATGGGGGTCATAAAGCCCCCATTTATCCAGTGGAGAAATGGGAAATTTCAGGAGCCTCCATAGTGCACAGCCATGGAGGCTCCAGAAATTCCATATTTCCCCCGTTGTGTAAATGATAGTCATAATACCTTCGTTTATGCTAGGCGTGTGCACGGACCCCCCGCTCCGCTTCACTGCCAGATCTGCGATTTGCGGATCGGGCCGCTTTGCTCTGCCCCCGCTCCGCCCATGTCCGCTCCGCTCCGCTCGGAGCTCCGGATCTGGATCGGAGCTCCGTTTCCCCCATAGGCTTGCATTAAGCTAAAAAAGTATACAACTTTTTTTCTGTGAAAGTTAGAAACCTCATGTTTGGCACCATGACACCTCATGGAGGTATACACACGCACGCCAAGACTCAAGGCAATAACATCATCCCCTGATTTTTGGGGAATTTATGAAAATCGGGCACCCCATTCACACCCCTTTCGATAGCTCCGTCAATTTGCACGTTAGAAACCTCAAACTCACCACCATGACAGCTTATACAGGGATACACATGCACGCCAAGACTCAAGGCAGTCCCATCATCCCCTGATTTTTGGGGAATTTATGAAAATCGGGCACCCCATTCACACCCCTTTCCATAGCTCTGTCAATTTGCACGTTAGAAACCTCAAACTCACCACCATGACAGCTTATCCAGGGATACACATGCACGCCAACACTCAAGGCAGTCCCAAAATCCCCTGATTTTGGGGGAATTTATGAAAATCGGGCACCCCATTCACACCCCTTTCCATAGCTCCGTCAATTTGCACGTTAGAAACCTCAAACTCGCCACCATGACAGCTTATCCAGGGATACAGATGCATGCCCAGACTCAAGGCCGTCTCATCATCCCCTGTTTTTTGGCGGGGCTTAAACTTGCAGATATCTCAATGGGGCCATTTCAAAGGAAATCCCAACATGCCATGAATTGGGGAGTATGAATCTTCTTCCACACTTGAAAAATGGATTTGGAACTTCCAAAACTCCAAGTGAGCGCAGGAAGGACTTCTCCCCTGAGTCAAAGCCAGACACACAAAACATCCCTGCGAGGTGGCCAGGGGAGGAGACAGGGAAGGCAGGCAGGCAGGCAGCAGACATTTCTGGGGGCATAAGGAAGTGAGCCAAGGATAAGCCAGTAATGCATATAAAATGGAATAAATAAATAAATAAACAAAGGAGGGGTGGAATTAAAAGCAGCAGTGTTGCTGAATAAACAATAAGAAGAACTTTTTAAAAAAAGGCTATATCTGTCTTTTACCAGCAATAGGGGGACGTGCCCAGGGGAGGGGGAAGCAGCAGCTGCCAATTTGACTGGTCAACCAGTCTTTTAAGAAGCAAGGCTGTCAGTTCAACTCATGAAAGCCATTGCTCCACCACGAGAGCTCTGAAAAGTGGAGCTCTCACTTCAACTCATGATAGGCATTGCTCCACCGGGTTACTCTCTTTGGAAGACTCTAAGGGCCCTCCAAGTACAGGAGAGAGTGGGGGCACGTCCACATGGGATGCCCTAGGGGAGCTCATCCCCTTGCACCACATCTTTTCAGTTGTTCCCCAAAGTTAGGGTGGGTAGCAGTGCTGTGTTTCTATCTCTTATTATTGGCTTAGTATATGATTTCACAGGTTGTGTTTGTGCATTTGGTGGGGCTACTGTTTTTAAAAACACTGGGAAAAGTCCGTTCAGACTAAGAAAGAGAAGTTCCCAGAATCCCAAGTTACCCGTTTTGCCTATCCCCTCCTCCAACTTTGGGATCATGTGATCATGACCGGGAGTTGACTCTGCCCCTCAGCCCTTCGGAAAAGGTATTTTTCCCGCCGGTTTTTAAAAAAATTCTAGCGCGCGACCCACACCACGCAGAGAGCTGAGAGTTGTCTCAAAATGACCCCCATCCACGACTCTCCAAGCACAAGAATTTTTAGAAAGATAGCTTCAAAAACAACACAGTTATCCCCCTTTCTTTTCTGCAATGCAATCCTATGGGCGAAATGTTTCAAGATGGCGATCGGATCAGACCGCAGAAACCGGAGCGCTCTGAAAATGGGCGCTCCTCTTTGCCTTGCTTCTAGGGGTCCGCGGTCCGCTTCTACTCCGCCTCTGGGCAAGGCGGAGCAGGCCAATTTGCTCCTGCTTCTGCGCTTCTAATCGGAGCGGAGAACATGCCTAGTTGATGCAATGGGGGAAATGCGTAATTTCTGGAGCCTCTATTGTGGCACACAAGGGAGGCTCCAGACAAGGGAGGAGGATAGGAGTTGAGTCTGCCTTTGGCCTCGTGGGGTTCTGCAAAAGCTTCATAGGTGCAGCCATTTTGAGGATAGGGCTCAGCCTTTTAGATACCTCTCTTTGAGTTTTGGCTGCTTTTGGCTAAAACCCAGAGTGGAATCACACCATCAAAACCAGTGCCACCAGTCTCCACTGGATTAGGGATTTAAATCAGAACTCTTAATATACAGGTGTGGGGAAAAATGGTACAATCCATCACTATTCACTTAAATATGCACATCTTAAATAAATGTCAAGGGCTATCAAAAGGGTGGCTGTGTTAGTCTGTTGCAGGAAGAGCTAACAAAGGTAAGAAGAGTCATGAAGAGAGGAAACCCATGGCACTTGGGAGAGAACCCAGGGACCATAGGATTTTTCAGATTCTCCCTCCCAAAGCTGTAAATTCTTCTGTGACCGCAGGAGAGGAACATCGAGTTCCCATCACTCCCCCACCCTTTCACAGCCTCTGTGGAAAGAACAGCAGTGGCTGTTTCCCGAGTTTTCAAGAGTGAGTTTGGGGGCAATCCAGTGGCAGGGATGGGTGGAGTAGAAAGGGGAGAGGATAGGAGGGGAGAAGAGGGGACAGGATCCAGTGGCTTCTCCAGCCCCAACCCCAGTCCCAGCAGTGTGACTCTTCTAGTTGGGCTCAAGACCCATCTAGCATGGGGTGGGGAAATGAGGAGGATGAAGAGGTGAAAATCACCTCTATTGCTCTTTTGGCTCTGCTGGGGATCTTTTGGCAGAGCATTGGATATTCTGAGTTCTCTGACACCAGCCCATTTGAAAGGGAACATTCACGGGCATATGATTGCACCATAAGATGCGAGAAGGGTTGTTGACCCAGTTTGCATGATCAAAGGTAGCCACTGTGGCTTAAATAAGCCCAGGTGTCATTTCCCTAATTCCCTACCTGGGCATGGCTTCCCATGTCATCTGTTGGGATGACCTATTGTAGGATTATTATGAAGGTTGTTTCCCCATTAAATCACCTGCATTCATATGATACAACAAGCCATGCCTGGGCAGGTAATTGCAGAAATGGTACCTGTCATGTTCTGATGCATACCAGGGATTAAAATAAGATACCATGGTTTGTTTAAATCATGATGGCTTCTTTGATTATGTGAACTGGCCCTTTGTGAAATATATTCATTTTCTTTTCTGTGGATTCCTGTCTCCATTTCTCTCTCATTTCTTTTGTATCTTGCTTTAGTTATTCGGCACTCACCCATCCTAACAGCTTGGATGGGAAGCCGGCCATTGAATTTGGGGAGGAGCAGAATGAAGCTTCCCCTAAGGCACGTGTCTTCGCCATGTGAGGCAGAGCGGGGCTGAGCCTATAAAGGCAGCCCGCACCATGCAGTCTGCCTCTTTCGTCACTGGCCCCACCCTCCCTCCCTTCTTCTAGTATGGGATTAGCCAGTCACTCCCTTTGGAGGGGGTGCTGAGTAGGAATTTTTCCTCCCAGGAGTTTTTTCCTACTTCATGCTGGGAATCTTATGAGGATGGGTGCCTAATTAGGTGAATTTGTGGCAGGGATGTGTGGGAATTGGCTATCATAGATAGGGATGGTGAGCACTCTGGCACCATTTTTGGTGATTGGCATAGCCGGAGGACCTGCTCCTTGAGGGTTATGCGGCTCCCTGCCAGGATATGGTATGCCTTTGGAGACCCTCCTGCTTCACCTACTTGCTGTCATTGTGGCAGTGAGTGGGGATGGAATAGGGCGGTCTCCCCAAACTTACAAAAGTGTAATATAAGGAAGGAGCCAGATTTCCCGGCTCCGTGCTTTGGAGAGCTGCTCGCCCTTAATGCCAGGCAAGTGGCCTGATGTAAGGACTTGATTCCCGCACTGTCACATGAAGATCCAGGGAGGGATAAAACTACACTGTTATTTAATAAAGAGAACCTAGTTTACCCAAGCTCTGTTGTCTGTGTCTTTATTCCATGCTTCCTTCTCCACTCACAATTTAAACTCCTTGCAGCAGTGAAGTGTCATGCTGGATCAGACCAAAGGTCCATCTAGTCCAGCATTCTGGTCATGAAGTGACCAACCAGCTATTGACCCGGGAGCAACAAAGCAGGACATGGTGCAACAGCACCCTCCCACCCATGTTTCCAAGCTACGGGTGCATACAGACTTACTGCCTCAAATACTGGAGATAGCATACAACCATCAGAGCTAGTAGCCATAGATAGCCTTCTCCTCCAGGAATTTTTCCAACTCCTTTTTAAAGCCACCCGAATTGGTGGACATCACTACAACTTGTAGTAGTTACTTCCACAATTTAACTATATGCTGTGTGAAAAAGTACTTCCTTTTATTTGTCCTGAATCTCCCACCAGTCAGCTTCATGGGATGACCTCTTTTCTAGAGTTCATTGATGGTGCATTATTACGATTGTGGATATGGATGTTATTGACAGCAACAGTATAGAATCAGTTTTGCTAGGGTTATTTTTCTGTTGACTTCAACACCAAGAGACAAATACAGAATGCACAAGAACGGCAAATGTGTAAAATTAAGGATACTCCAAGGTGCATAAAGTCAATCTGAATATGCCGGCTATTTTCTCAACAGCTCATCACTTTAGAATGTAAACAATAATGACAGGACAAGAAATGCAAGTGCTGCTTTGCCCTCTCTGAGACAATTACAAACAGCACATTTTTGACATGTTGTACCATATGTTGGAAACATTTGATTTCCCAAAGCAAGGTGCCTGACCTCATCTTTGCTACAAAACAGCACTGGGGGTAGAGCCTTGGTGTCATTTGAATATCAAGAGACTGAATATATATATATATATATATATATATATATATATATATATATATATATATATATCACTTGACAACTTCAAGTAAAATGTAATCTCATTTCCCCTCCTCATCTGGTCAATAATAAATGAGTTTTAGAGCTTAAATCAAGACACAAAGGGTTTCTCATGGTACATTATTGATAGAGCACACTTAGTCTAACAACATTTTCCAAGGGAAAAAATGCATTATTTACTGCCTCCGTTAATACAAAGCCTAACATAAATAAATAGATTGGCTTTCTCTTTAAAGGAAGAAATCATTTTGAATATTCTGGAGGGTGGTTTTTGGTTTGTTTGTTTGTTTGTTTTTTTGTGGCTGCTGCAGAGATTATTATTTTTTAACTGATTTATTACTTCAATAACTGAAATATAGGGGCTGTTTTTTTGTTGTTTTGTTGTTGTTGTTTTGTTCTTGTGGTAGTTTCACTTTTTATCAGTTAGTTCTTTGTTGTGTCTTAGCAAATTATCATTATACACAAACACAGAATAAAAAAACAGAATAAAACACTGTACAATTTTAAACTCCACCAACAAACCGAGAAGAGTTTAATAGTTTTCCATATAGTTTTTAGACATTGTGGTACGTATTTGTACAGCATTGACAAGGAATTTGGAAGTTCTAAAGGATACGTATTTCTCAGCATCAGACAATAGGAAACAAGCCCGAACACGGGATGGCTTTCCCTTGAACGATCTTAACAATGGATGAATGTATTTGGTTCAGAGATCGTTATGTTAGCATAACCACCTCCATTTTTAACAGGAAACTGTAAAGTCTCCATTGCACACCAAGCAAAATGTCATGATGCCCTGTATGAGAATGTCTCCTTGTGTGCATCCTTGTATCCTTCTTATCTAATATAAACAAGAATCCTGGCTCCAGCTTTATTCCAAGTGCTGTTGTGTCAAGGTTAACTTTTGTTACTTACTGTCAGGCCAAAGGTATTGTTCACAGGACTGTTTAGCATAATTAGCTATGCCTCAGTGTTATGTTCTGATTGGTTAATGCTGCTACTGGGCCCTGCCCCTTGAAAGCTCAAATACTGTACCATATTCCCTATGTCTTTTGTCTGATTGCTCCCTTTGAAGAGACCAGGCCTTGATTACTAATTAATAAAGCGCTTTTGAACCCTCTGTCGCTGGAATGGTGGAGTCGTGCTTAAGGGCTGTTTGGATCTCGTCCTTGGGTGAAAAGAACATTGATCTAACAGTTATACAAAGAGCATTCTAGCAGTACATGAATAGTATCTTCAATTGATACAGAATTGCAACTGAATACTCTACCCTTCTTAGGAACCCCCTTGTGCCGACCCACCCAGTCTGCCAATGGAAGTCAAATGCTCCTCCTTATATGGCCTCATTGTGAATAAGGGCCACATTTTGCAGCAATTAACAATCAAGATTGTTTTAAGTAAATTAAATGGATTTTGTAGTGGAAATGATGTTGTGTGTTGTAAGAATTTTGACACTGATGATGACAATGACGACAACAACAACTTGCAAACTTGGGATGATTTCTGGCTGCTTTGGATGCTGTGAGGGGCAAGAAAAGAATTGGATTTCTTAAATGTATTTAATTATTTATTTATTATAGTGGGTGGATTTGGCTTATCTTAGTTTTAGAGTAAGTGGCTATTTTTTAAAAAGCCTTTTCATTTCATTTCATTTAAAAAAAAAAATACTGGTTGTTTCCTTAGGAATGTTCTTTCTTTCTCACCCCAAAGATGGTGGTGGGGAACAGCCAAGACAGGATTGGGGACGGGGTTGAGGAAAGGGCTGTTTGTCTGTTGTTTATTTATTTATTACATTTATATACCACCCCATAGCCAAAGCTCTCTGGGTGGTTGTTGTTGTTGTTAAAGTGGTTTTTTTTAAAAAAAAATCCTTAGCCACCTCACCAAAAATTAAAGTAAGTTAAAGGCACCCAGACCTAGAAATGCCTCATAATTTACCTTGCCTCTCCAAATTTTTGGAGACATTTTCTTTTCAATCACTTTCCCATTACTGGATTAAGTGTGTGTGTGTGTGTGTGTGTGTGTGTGTGTGTGTGTGTGTGTGTATATATATATATATATATATATATATATATATATATATATACTGGGGCAAAAGTTTTCACTCAGCTCTAAACTTCTTGGCTACTTCCACACTGCTAGAGGTATTTGCCAACATTTCAATTCATGCCTCCTCTGTGGGCATAGTCTCCAAGTCACAGAAGTGATTCTAAGGCCATTTCTACACCTGCCTTTTCCCCCTGGGATTGTCCCGCGATCATCCCTGTGCATGTAAATGACACGCAGGGGATCCTGGGAGCAGGCAGGGATGATCCCTCCATTTTCCTGGGATAATCCTTAGGTGTAGAAATGGCCTATGTCTCTCCAGAGATGTGCATTATATGATAACATGTGAGCATATGATAAGTGGGCAGATCATTTTGAACTATTGGTGGGCCAGTCAACCATGGCTTGACTTCAAACTTTGTCTTAAACATATGTTGTTTGCCATATTTCTGGTCCAAAGCCAAATTCATCCCCTTCCCATCATGTGAAGTCTGAAATCCTCTGTCTCCCACCCAACAACTCCAACAATCCCACACATTTTGATCTGAGCTGGAGAAACAGTTCAAGCTCCCAATGGTTACCTCTTCCTTAAGGTGAGCATTACACACTTCCAGCATCCTGTTCCTCTAGGAATGGGGGAATAATTTTGTTCATGTCTGAGCATCAAATGAACATTCTAGGCATCCAGGAAGCTATACAGGTGACAGCAACCAAAATGCAGTAGCATAGCCCAGAGAGCTTTGGCTATGGGGCAGTATATAAATGAAATGAATAAGTAAATAGCCATCTGCTGCAGATCACTTAAGCTCTGATTCAGAGATTTTTCTCCAGCTGTGTTTTACTGAATCAGACTTTTGTTCCATCTAGGGATGAATGGGGGAAAAATCAGTTCCTTTTTAAAAATAAGAATTTACCAAAATTCACATTTTTTCCATGCATGGGACAGAAAGAACTTGAGATAAATAAATAAATAAATAAATAAATAAATAAATAAATAAATAGTCCGGTTTTCCCATACAGACTAAGGGCTTTGAATGGTTAGCTCTTTAATCCTTGGCTTTGAGTCTCTGAGTATTCAATCACATTTGAAGTGCTCAATAAGGGTTGCTATCTTTTTCTTTGGAAAGTCTTTTTGTCTTTAAAAGCTTTATGGCAGTAAGGTACAACACAGTCCGTTCCATGCTGGGAATAGCTGTGCCTGTTGAATTTGGTCAGCAAACATGGGTGAGGTTTTAGTTTCAGTTCATATTTGATCAGAATTCATCAGAATTCACAACTTTCTTCATATTTGAGACAGAATGGCATTGACATTTAGCACACTTGGATTGGGGATGGGTGGGTTTGAAACTGACAGATTTATCTTTCCCTAATTCCATCTAGCCAAGCGATTATGCTGCTGAATGGTAGCACCTCCTAAGACCTTAGAAGAAGTTATACTACAGCTCTGTTACCTGAGATTCATCTAACTGGAGATTCTAGGGACTGACTCTGGGTTCTTCCACATGCAAACTGTGTCTTCTGTCATAATAGCTTTCTATTATGAAATTGTATTATTATTATTATTATTATTATTATTATTATTATTATTATTATTATTCGATATAGATGAAGCTGAATCTGCAAGCTCAAAGCCCTCTTCACATGAGTTTAATCACCAGACCCTACTTGGCACCCTTGAGCCTTCAAGCTCATTAGAAACTAAAGCCCTGGTTGCCTTGAGAGTTATTTAAATGGTTACATGCTAGTCTGTTAATATCAAATCATATCCCATTATATATACAGGGATAAGTAGGACATGGTTGGCTGGCTACTGCAACTTACAAAGTCCATTATATTTCAGCATGCTTATTGTTGGTTAAAATGTTAATGAGCAGCATTATAGAAAAAAGATCTTGCAACACTTTTTAAAAAAGGTCTACATGACATAAGGGGAAGGAGAGGGGGAAAGCAGAGGAGAAAAACAAACAAAGCTAATTTAGGACCTGCCTCATTAATCAGATCTGCCTACAGCTAAGAAAATGTCACCTAAGTATTCTTTTGGTTTTGGCTGCATGCTGCTGATGAAGATACTGACATACCAAATAGCAGTAATTGGATTTCTGATTGTAGGAAGTAGTAAAAAAAAAATATGAATTGGAATGTACATTTTGAGTGACCTCCAGGAATAATGCCTACAGCATTTCCCATGTGGTACCTGTCATTATTAATGGTTACTATACAGGCTACTGTTAAACTGCTTGCAGTCATATGCTGCTCCCCATATATGCTTTCTGAAACTCATTGCAACTATAAACCAATTGTGGTTTTCTCTTCCACTTTTGTTAACACTTCATCCCCTAATAACTGCCTTCTTTGATAGAAACATGGATCTATCTATAGCAGCATCCTGTTCCTCTAGGAATGGGGGAATAATTTTGTTCAATTCCTATTTCCATAGGAATTTGAGAAGTTTACACTTACAAAATCAATACACGTTAAAGAACACAGTTATCTTTTGGTATTTGTAAGGATTTTGTGATGCAGTTCCCCGGGATGGGGGGTGATGGTGGAGACAAATGCATATATAAAGAGAATGTGCTTTGAAGTGTGTATAATAGTGGGAAAATGCACAAAACAGCATTTTGTGCGTTTGTGCTGGAGTGTGTTCAGAGGAGGGCAACAAGGATGATCAGTGGTCTGGAAACAAAGCCCTATGAGGAGAGACTGAAAGAACTGGGCATGTTTAGCCTGGAGAAGAGAAGGTTGAGTATCTTCAAATACTTAAAAGGTTGTCACATAGAGGAGGGCCAGGATCTCTTCTCGATCCTCCCTGAGTGCAGGACATGGAATAATGGGCTGAAGTTACAGGAAGCCAGATTCTGGCTGGACAGCAGGAAAAGTTCCTGACTGTTAAGAGCAGTATGATAATGGAACCTAGGGAGGTTGTGGGCTCTCCCACACTAAAGGCATTCAAGAGGCAGCTGGACAGTCATCTCTCAGGCATGCTTTAGGGTGGATTCCTGCATTGAGCAGGGGGTTGGACTTGATGGCCTTATAGGCCACTTCCATGAATACACACACACACACACACACACACACACACACACACACATCTATCTATCTATCTATCTATCTATCCATCCATCCATCCATCCATCCATCCATCCATCCACAAACAAACAAACTAGACAACACTTTGTATAAAAAGGGGTATATTAGGCAAAGTTGTGTAGAAAACTGCATAGATTAGGAAATGACTAAAGAGAGGTTTCAACTGGGGTCAACCCACCAGCTGAAGACCAAAACTGGTGGTGGGGAGATAGGCAGGCTACTATCTTAGGACCATCTCCTCTTCATTTTAGGACTATCAGAATTAGATAGCATGGTCTCAGGCTAGCCATATAAAACAGACTTCTAAAACTTCATATTGTGTGAAGTATTTCCAAATTATAGTTGATAAATCTAGCCCTTGGAAGCATATTTCTAGGCCAGAATAATTATGAAATATTAAGAAACGGTGGAAGAGACTTTACAACTGTCCTCTTTGAAAACCAAAGAAACCGTGATGAAGATTTGAATAAAACATTTGTAGGCGCTGCAAGGTAATTCTCAGTGGAATGTGAATCAGCCTTTCAACAAACATTAATGGAGAAGAAGTGAGACAGAGATTATTATGAAGTGTTAAAAGCATTGCCTGGCAGTTTAGATAAACAAAAATTAGAGCACCCACAAATAACAGAAGACTGGCATTTCCTGTGCTTTTGAAAGATGCTAAATTAAGAAGGCAAACCCCTAAGCATGAGGAATCAGCTAAGGCTATTTCCTCTTGAGGTGTTAGATATAATAAAAGATATCTGTTTTCACCTGTTATTTATACTCAGTGAAAAGCAGAAACTAGAGCTATGTGAACCCACAGGACATATACACACGGAAGGAAGTTTGAAACTGGTTTCAGTGCAATTTCCCCCAAGGAAACCCAAATGAGAATTACCAATTTATAAGGGTGCTGGATAAGTCTTTATTAGTGTGTGTTATCCTTCTTCGCAGACGTTCTCAGGAATGCCTGGCAGAAAGCCATACCAATGGGGCTGCAATCTTGAATCCCCAAGGAAATTGTAAGTAGTACTAAATATTGCTCAATATGTATGTATTGGAAAATTTCACTGCAATTGATGGAATTCACTCCCAAGACATGAGGTTATAAGGTTATAGGAAAGGAAAGGAAAGGAAAGGAAAGGAACCTCTCGTGCAAGCACTGAGTCATTACTGAATCTTGGAGGGACGCCAGCTTTCACTGACGTTTTCTTCGCAGGCCTTATAGCGGGGTGGTTTGCCGTTGCCTTCCCCGGCCGTTATTACCTTTCCCCCAGCTAACTGGGTACTCATTTTACCGACCTCAGGAGGATGGAAGGCTGAGTCGACCCGAACCGGCTGCCTGAAACCAACTTCCGCTGGGATCGAACTCAGGCCATGGGGAGAGTTTCAGCTGCAGAAACTGCTGCTTTACCACTCTGCGCCACACGAGGCTCTTATAAGGTTATAACCAGGTGTTAAACAGGTTTGGACAGAGCTTAAACAAGAGCTCTCATATGATTAAAGTAATCATAGTTGGTTTATCATACAATTTGTATTCTATTAATTAAGGATTTAGATGTGCATATAATATATTTGCAATGCATATGAGAAAATCAAACATTCTAAAGGCAAAAATACATACTTTGTTTTTTTTATTTTTGTTTTTACAAACACCTTCTCTTGCATTCAGGGTGGAAAGGTCCTGTTAAAATGGCCCTTGTACTTGCATTAAAAAAGAAACCCTTGAAAATATGTTGATTATGTACTTAGGAGGAGCTTTGTAGTTAATCTTTGTTTTCCTTTTTTTTCTTTTTAAATTAACCTAACTAATTGACTTGAGATTTGTGAAGTCCGGTACAAATGGACCTTTTCTGTACCGCCTGAACTAACATGTGACTTGATCTTAGTTATCCACCAGACTTTGCAATTCCCAAATGTTTGTACACTGTTCTTGATTCCAAAAACAAACAAACATATCAAATTGTTTTTTGAAATGTGTGTTTTGAGATAAAATATATTTTAAATATTATTTAAATACACATTCAAATGCCAAAATGCATTGCGAGAGGAAGGCGAAATAACGAGACAGACAACAAGGCTGGAGTTAAATAGGGCCACATTTATTTATGAGGATTCAGTGAGGAAAGATGGAGGCCTAGGCAGGCATCCTATCTTGGCCAATGTCTTGGTCATAATTGGGATAGGGCAATCCATTCTTATCCTTACAGGTGACGCGTGTTCTTCACCACCCATCAGGATTCCCCTTTTGGGGTAGGTAGGCCTTCCAATGTCACTCCCCCTCATGTTACAAAACTCTGAGTGAGTGAGTAAGGTTGGCCTAAGAGGTAAACCTTATCCTGTCACCTGGTGCCACATGACTCCCAGGTGAGGGCCTCAGGTGTTACCAATCACCTCAACAGTGTCTTATGAATGCTCACCAACCTTATTCTTGCTCCTGATGCCTGCATGCCTGCCTATTCAAATGTGACCAAATAGAACCAAATTAACCTATTAATACACCCTCACTGTCTTACAGTGTGAAGTAGGTGAAAAAACTCCCAAATAAAAGGAATTTGAGAGTAAAAAAATCCTACTTGGCCCCCCAAAGGGCAACCAGCGAACCCATACTGTCTACAGGAAGGGAGGGAGGGAGCAGCAAAAATTATAGTGGAGCAGAGGGGCGAGGTGAAGCCTTAAATAATGCAGCTCGCCCCTCCCCACATCAGTGGCACCACCAGCCACTGGGCCAATGATCAAGTGCCACAATCCCGTTCACCTCCCGCACAATTACCTCCCCACGCGCATGCAAGCAGGGCGTGGTAGTGAAGGCTTTTTTAAATGCAGATTACTGTGGAAACTGGATGGAACAGCTGAAAGTGGCCTGGAAATAGGCTGATGTGTCCATCCCTAAACATAGCATCCTGAAAAATGTGCTTGTGTTCATGTTCAGAAGTCGAAATGGAGAAAATTTGAGTTAAAATGTAGCAAAATGAGATTCACACACAATTTTTAACACCAGTTCAAATATGGAATTTGGACCTCTGAATTCTGAGAGGAAGGGTTGTTTCAGTCTTTTGGTCTCCAGAGTTTGACAAATACAGTGGTTGTGTTCACATGTAACACTAAGCCATGATGGGGTTTGCTAACCACTATGTGTCGTACATTATGCAAAAAGTCCACTATTTCCATTCTCCAGAACCTGATTTCTCAGGGTGTTTCGACAGATTAACTGATCATGGTGGAAACACCGATAGACAACACACAAACCCATCATCGGTTCCTCCAGAAAATTATCCATCATGGCTTAGCGTGTTGTATGAATCCAGCCAGTATATACTGTTGCTATAGGTGTTTGTTTTTCTTGCACTGAATGTAGTCTAATGTGTAAAAAAAAATCATCTGCCTCTTCTTCTCAAGATAATTTCTAGATGAGTAATAAAGTGTTCATCTAGGAACAGAGGAATTTGCCACTCCATTGTACATGGATGAAGAATCACCATGCCTAAGAATAATAAGGACATACCATACACAGTAGACTTTACCCATATTGTCCCAGCAGTAATGAATAACTTTGGGGTGGACACATGTGGTAGTATCCAATGCTGGTCCTATTTAGAGTAGAACCATTGAAATGAATGAGACTTAAGTTAGTCATGACTAATAAATCCCATTCATTTCAATGGATGTAGGGCTAACATTAGATGCTACCCTTGGAATGGCTCCACTTTTGACTTACTAGACTGGATGAGCAACGGTCTCATTTAGTATAGAGACATCTCCATCACATTATTTTCCTCCATTTTGTCCATGGGTCATTGAGAACATCAATTTCATCCTTAGGCCTTCTACTACAAACCTGGCATTAGGGTGTTATATTCTGACAGCAATTTTTGTGAGTTATGCAATGCAGCAAAACATTTTAGCACCTTTTTGCTTTCTGTAACAAGGCATTTAAAAGGGAAAAAAAGAAATATTGTCACCACATTTGAAATTACATTTAGAAACTACACTTACACTCCATTAAATATAATAAATTTTGAGCTGGTCACACAGAATTCAATTATTAAGCCCACATATTCAGGCAATTATGATGTTTAGGGGAATGCTTTCTTGGCAATTTTCCAAGCACTTTGGTAACCACTTTGCCACTCCTACTTGTGCTCCTTGTTCTTACAAAGCAAGATTTTCTGCAATTTGGGTTGCTTGTTTTAATTTTAAGAACCTTGATATTTAGATGGGGTCAGAGAATGCAGTCCAGGAGACTCTGTTGGATTAGGATGGAGTTGCTATGCAGTGTAGTAGGTAGGGATGGAAGAAGCAGTAATTTTTCAGCTTGCCAAAAGTCTCCAAGATGCAGTTTCAAGCTTATTTCACTTTGCTTCCATGTTCATTTCCAATCTATTTTTGGCTTGATTGAATGGGGAAAGTGTGCATTTTGAATGGGTAAAATGCACATTTCTGCACATTTTCCACCATAAACATGTAAATACTTTTGATTAAACATGTTAACACTTTCAACTGTGGTCACAATTTTTGTGAATTGCAACATTTTCTCCCCCCACAATAAATCAATCAATAAATAATAAAAAAAATCTACTGCCTGCAATCATATTTGGGATTTTGAGCATGACATTTTCAAATGCTTTGCAAACATAAACCTAGTTGTTGTGCATCCCTACTAGTACACATGACAGAAATTCATATTGTTCTAGTACCATCACTTCCCTTTTTATTCTGGGATTCAGCTAACTTGATTCCATCAGCTCAACAGAACCTACACATTTGACTGAACCATAGATCAACAATATATTTATTTTTAAAAATGTAGTGATTGGCATGTTCTGAGGCACAATCCTTGGGGGTTGTGAGGCTTTCAACTCAAGATATATGGTTTGCCTTTGGGGACCTCTCTGTCTCACCTACTTAGAGTTGTGTGGCACCAGGCAGAGGTGACATTGGGTGGTCCCACCACCCCCACCAAGCACTCAAGTGTAGCTCAAGATAAGAGTCAGGTTTTACCTAACTCCTGCCTTGGTTGAGTGGCTCACCCATAATGCAAGGTAGTTGCCCGGAGAAAAGATTTATTCAATTCCCACTATTAGGCCTTCATAGTTTACCACACATACACACACACACACACAAACACACACACACACTTTGACTTTCAGAGAACTATATATAGACCACTTCAGTGCTTCTTCAGACCTGCACCCCCCATTCTCATCTTCACTAGCTGTCAGTTTCATCTTATCTCTCTTCACGTCATTCCAAGTCGTCCAATCTTGCTTTTACTATACCGTGCCTCTTTCTTATCTTCCACACAGTCAATTCCAGATTCAGATAACTACTACCTCCCCTTGAATAGTCTGCCCTAAGTTCATTCCTAGGCCTTGGGCTCATTGCAGTTGGAGAGCAGAAAATCAATTTCATATTAATAAAGCAAAAGCATGTACATATTTTCGGTCATAGCAGCATCTCCTTCATATTGGCTAGAAGTCTGTGGCAATGAATTGGCTTGCCAATTCAAGTCAATATATGAAATTCAGTCACCTCTAACCCCAACCCCACTCAATCCCCAGTTTCTGGGTCCCTTATGATTCACAGGTCACAATACCCCTGTGATTAGAAGTTACTACAAGCAGAATTTATTTTTATCAATATTTTTATATAAATAAAATAATTTTACTTCTCTTTAGTTTAGTTACGAAAGTCAAACAATAGGTCATTCATTTGCATTCAATTCTAAGTCCAATTTCTGCCTGGTTTTAGTATTGATTAATCATTGACTTGCTTAATATACCTCATTTCATTACTCACAACTCTTAATCCCTAGAACTCCCATTTACAGACCAAGTTTTCTTTCATACATGTTGGAAACGGAACCTCATTTCCTTAGATCTATGCGCTCCACAGCCCTATATGCTTTATTTACAAATTCAATTAGTTTCCTCCATACCTCTTCAAACTTGTCTTCATTTAATTGTCTTCATGCTATTCTTAAGTTTTGTGTTAATTTCTCTAGGAGAGCAATCTGCCACGCTCTTTTGTACCAGTTTTTGATATAAGGTCCTTTATAAACTTTCCAATATTTAGCTATCAGCCACCTTGCCGCTAACAATAGATGACTCATTAACTACTTGCTTAACAGGTTAATGTCTGATCCTTTATATAAATTTAGGAAGACTAAGTGAGGAGATGGATGGACCTGTTATCAAACCAATCTTTTCATATATGGATATCCAGAAATTATGTACATTAGGGAATGCACACCACATATGTTTATATGTTCCTGTGTCTGAGCATCCCTACAACACTCTGGGAATGCCCCTGGTCTCATCACTGATAGTTTCCATGGTGTGAGATACCATCTGTGGGTCAGTTTTAACATCAATTCCCTATTTTAATTGATACTGTTTTGAATGGACACCTGTCCCACAATGCATTCCATTTTTCCCCATAAGTGAATTCCAGGATTGGTTTCTCACACTGTCCGAAGTGGGTCACACTATAGGCAGAAGTCCTCTACACATGTCTTAAAGCACATGTAGGCAGTAGGAATGTACAAATAAGCAAAATAAGCTTGACAAAGTTTTCTGAATTCCCTCTCCAAGCTCCTTCTGACTGAGGCCTGTGCAAGATTGTGAGCATTGATTTATTTTTCTTTTCATATGGAGGTCTGTGCATATTTTCATTTGTGTTTTTCCAAATGTTCACATCAGTTGTGCACATTTTTGAAAGCTATGCATTCTTCTCCCATTGTGGGGAATGTGGAGTGTGGGAAATGATGAGGTGGACACAAGATTGGGATTTAAACAGGGCCACATTTATTAATAGATCTGCATAAAGGGTAAACCTAAGCGGGCATCTTCTCTAAACCAGCCTCATGCTGTGGTTTTATCAGGTGAGACATTCAGGGCCTGAGACTGGTGTCTCAACATTCGCCATCTCCCAGGCTTCCCCTCTGGGGGTAGGGAGGCCTTCCGTGTCAACCGCCCCCCCATGCCTCATGGCTATGACACAGTGAGGAAGGTTGGCTGCAAAGGTAACCTTATCACTGCCTGCTGGGCCATGGGGTTCGCAGCTGGGGAGCCTCAGACATTAACGATCAACTCAACGGTGCCTCTAAATGCACATTGACCCTAACCCACTCAAGCTGTCTGCACATATCTGCCTACCATTAAATGTGACCAGATTCTTAACAGCCAAATCAACCTAATTATTTCTCCCTGCCTGTTTTATAGTGAGAAGTAGGCAAAAAACCTCATAACCAATGAAAGATTATGAGCAAAAAATTCCTACTTCGCTGCCCCCTAAAGGACGGCCAGCAAGCCCACACTGCCTACAAGGAGGGAGGGAGGGAGCTACACTTCAAAGAGGAGGAGGAGGAGGAGGAGGAGGAGGAGGAGGAGATAGGGAGGGGCGAGAGCCAATTTAAGGGCTCAGATTCCCCCTCCCCGCTCCAGTGGCACCATGAGAGGCCACAAGTGGCATGCCTCCATGCTTCATTTCCCACACCCACCCACAATAGTCTCCCCATGTCCAGGCTGTATAGGGCATGGAAGTAAGGCATTTGATTAAAGTATATTTGTACACTTTTCAAAAGAGCACTGTTTTCATGTACATTTTTTCAAATGTGTGCACACTACTGGACACATTTGAGAGACATGCAAACCACACTGCAGACTCAGAAATGTATAGACTTTGACTGCAGAGTTAGTGAATGGCCTCCATTAAAGGAGAAAGGGAAAAGCCTTCTCCATCTCCACCCCACGCCCATCACAAGCATTAAAAGGCCCTTTCAGACACCAATGCAAGTGTGTGTGTGGGGGAATCTTAGGGCCTTTAAGAGCCCATCAGCAGGGCAAGGAGAACTAACACAATTTCACCAAGGCTGGGAAATTGTGTATTTCCCCCACATTCAACTGGATATTGTCAATCAAGGAAACATGGGACAGAGTTCTGCTGGGCACGTTTGCCAGGGTCAGAGAGGGCTGAGATTGAGGCATCCAGTGAACTTACAAGCCCTCATGGATTTTTGACCCATCCATTCATCTGTGGTCCAGAAGGTGTGAAGTAGGTACAATGAACTGAAACAAATTTATCACATGTCCTCAGTTTGATAAACTTACTGAGTAGAACAGTGGCTCAGGAAGGTCTCCCTCCTCACCTGCATAAGGTGATGCCTTTGGTAAAAGGGGCAAGGGTGGACAATTGCTGTCCCTCTCCTTAGGGTAGGCATAGGCTCACACCTAGAAGAATTAAGGACCCGTTTTGTAACATGTTGAGTGAATTGATACAGAATACATATGTGTACATAGAATCATAGAATCACAGAGTAGTAGAGTTGGAAGGAACCTATAAGGCCATCAAATCCAACCCCTGCTCAATGCAGGAATCCACCTTAAACCACCCCTGACAGATGGTTGTCCAGCTGCATTCATTCATTGAGTCATTCCTTCATAAATATTACCACTTTGCATGGTTTAATAGACACATTTTTGTGCACTTTTACTATACACATTTTTTTGCATTGTTTTAATGTGACTTCATAAAAGGGCTGGAATTGATGTTTAACTGCATCCCAGTTTGTTTGTGCTTTGGGGTATTGTGAATTTGGTGCAAGCTGAACTAGCTTTCCCCCTATACCTATGTGCAACTAACTGGGAAAGGAAGGCATGAACTCTCTGTCCATGAAAATGTCAGCAACCCGCCTTGGAACTCTTAGTGATGTTCCTTGGCAATTTCTCTTCTTGCCACTCCTTTTTCAGTAGCAAAACTTTGAAATGTGACAATCAGATTCTGAACATTGGAAGTCAAGATGCAATACTCTAAACAGGTGAGTGCCTTCTCTTTGGGGTAACTGAAGCAACACATGATCAGTGATTGACAGCAATTAAGCATTCCCTTTTTGCAAAAGCTATTATTTGTCATTCATTTTCTTCCTATTGGTATCTTGTGTGACATAGATCCCAGCTTGATGTCTACATGCCAATCACTCATTTTTTCTTTAATTAGGCTTGCATATAAGCAGAACAAACTTTAGGGAAACCACCCTGTGCATTTATGAATTCTTGAGTTACCTAAAATGTTTACATCACATTTCTTGATATCACTGTTCTGGATACACATAAACAGATGCTCAATTTCCCTTATTTAGTACAGAAATATTAGGCCCAACAACAACTGGGAACTGTTTTGGATGTGGTGAATGTTGTCCTGACCTACCTTCAACATTTTGATAGAACAACCTAATGAGGAAGTCATATATCCCAATTTCCAAGACAGATGTGTGAGTTGTCCCCATATTCAGACCTCATGCATTTCCCCTGTGGGCATTATTACTTTGGAAGAATAGAAAGCATACCATACAAGTCAGTTCTACATGCACATGCTGAGTTGAACCCCAAATGGGTTCATCACCTTGGATAGCTCCTTTAGAGTTCTGACTGAAACCCAGAGTGGATCCACCACCCCACCAGCCTCCACTAACGTAGCTTGGTGAACCACTGTGGACCTTGCATACTCCAGCACTAGAAAGGAATATGATTTCACAGCTTTGGCCCTTTCAGTTTTCTAGATACTATAATTCCTTTGGACTGGTAAAAATCCCATGAGCCTGGCCTTCTGTTTGTCTCTAGTCAGGCAATACATTCTGTGCTTCTGGCTCAAGCCCCAGTAGCACACAGGTGGTGAGGAGAAACTGTGGGTCTGGATTCATGGAGGACCACCCCTGGCCTCCCCTTTCTCAAAAGCAAGGAAATGCTCTGTGTTCAAGTCACAGAGTGGGCTCCTTTTCAAACCCCTTCCTCCCACCAAAAAGGAAATCAGAGATGTTAATGAAGTGTACCCATGCCCTCATTGTCAGCACTTCTGTGGGAAGGAGAATAAAAGAAAGGAGTAGTGATATTCATAGATTTGAAACTAAAAGCATATATATATATATATATATATATATATATATATATATATATAAAGTTTCCACTTGATGAGCCAAAGAACAGAAAATCTCTGAGCAAAGTTTTCCAGGATTATTTTCTTTGATTGTATTCTAGTTTTAATTAGGTTCTTAGCATATTCCAGCAATGCACTTTAAGACAGGTCATGGCAGGAGATAGGTTTTAAACAAAAGAAATCAGAGATCAGCAGCGAACAGAGCTATTACTCTTTGTCAGGAGGCTTTGCCTTTCTTCTCTTCTTTTCATCTTTGTTTCTCCCCTTACTAGTAATAAAGAGAGGGGTGTGTGTGTGTGTGTGTGTGTGTGCTGTTGATGGTGATGGGGTGCTTTCGAAATGACACAGTTGCTTGGGATTTAGGATTAAGACGTTAATTTCCATAATGTCAGAGCTATACAGCAAGTGTAGGCAGCAGGATGAAACATTTCAGAAACTAAAAAGGCCACCCGAAAATAGAAGCCTTTCTATAGTGCTTAAACTTTTGAAGTAACACTCTGGCTACATTGGAACATAAATTCAGCAAGTGACACATTTATATCAGGGCTGTACAGTTTGTGGCTCATCAGGTGAAACACACCCTTGCAGCTATGTGTTGTGGCATGACAGATGCTCACCATTTTCCCCTATTTTGCAATGCCAATTGGGAAAAGGCAAAACAAAATAGGGTGTTGGTCCAGTTTGTCGGTGGACTGTGTGTGGCTCACATTTTTTTCCACTTGAAAGGAACTCCTGGTCATCCTCCTCTCCATTTCATAGAATCATAGAATCATAGGACAGCAGAGTTGGAAGAGGCCTACAAGGCCATCAAGTCTAACCCTCTGCTCAATGCAGGAATCCACCCTAAAGCATCCCTGACAGATGCTTGTCCAGCTGCCTCTTGAATGCCTCTAGTGTGGGAGAGCCCACAACCTCCCTAGGTAACTGATTCCATTGTCATACTGCTCTAACAGTCAGGAAGTTTTTCCTGATGTCCAGCTGGAATCTGGCTTCCTTTAACTTGAGCCCGTTATTCCATGTCCTGCACTCTGGGAGGATCAAGAAGAGATCCTGGCCCTCCTCTATGTGACAACCTTTTAAGTATTTGAAGAGTGCTATCATGTCTCCCCTCAATCTTCTCTTCTCCAGGCTAAACATGCCCAGTTCTTTCAGTCTCTCCTCATAGGGCTTTGTTTCCAGACCCCTGATCATCCTGGTTGCCCTCCTCTGAACACGCTCCAGATTGTTTGCGTCCTTCTTGAATTGTGGAGCCCAGAACTGGACGCAATACTCTAGGTGAGGCCTAACCAGGGCGGAATAAAGAGGAACCAGTACCTCACGTGATTTGGAAGCTGTACTTCTATTAATGCAGCCCAAAATAACATTTGTCTTTCTTGCAGCCATATCGCAAAAAAAAACCTGTGAGATAATTTAGCGAGTCAGTGACTGGCCCAAAGCCACCCAGAAAGCTTCCATGGCCAAGTGGGGACTAGAACCTGGATCTCCTGAGTCCCAGTCCAATACTCTAACCACTACACCACACTGGCTCACTGATTACAAATTACATCTGTTATATCCCTCCTCTCTTTTACAACTGGATCTAGCAACTTCCAAAAGGCATTCACATAAATTTGATTACTTCCTAACTCCATAGTCCAGTCCTTATGCCTTTTTAAAAGAATGTTATTTCTAACATTAGCCAGGTGGCCAATTTCTGGTGGGCATTTCATAGTGGAGAAGCAGCAGCAAGATCCCAGCAAGGGATATTGCCAGACAGAAGCTTGCATTGGGAAAGGTTGGTCAGTTCTTGGATACATGCAAAGTAAAATTGGCATGCCAACAAAACAATGCATTTTAAGAACATTTGTTACGATTATTTTTAATACTCAGCAAGGACTATAGCAGGGTTACTGCTGTACAGGAACAAAGATGCCCAATATGTAAGCCATTGGATTTGTGCCTTTGGCATGCATTGCTACTGTAAGGGTCCATTTAATTGTTTATAACAATGAGTACCAATGAGTGGGCAACTGTAGAGGTGTTTCAGCTGAACAATCACCCGGGGGCTGGAACTTAGAGGGCAAATCCTCCCTTTGCTTTCCCTAAATGAGGCACCTGCTCTAGGTTATTACTGCCACCTGTGTCAGAAAACAGGCAAACATCTCCTTCCAGAGCAACAGCCGTATCTTCTCACTGAGAAGTCTCCAGGTTCTCATTAAGACTGCCAATTGGCCCATTATTCTCGCTATGCAGGCTTGCTCATTAGTTCGCAACAGCATTTCCCAGGTGCTGTGAAGAAGGCTTTCTAAATAAACCCTGACAGGACAACAAAGCTTAAACGCTTGGCAACCTTAGGAAAGACAAACTGTAATTCTTTCTCACCCCCTTTTCACTTCAGATAGTCATTATATTATGTAACAGAACCTACCCATATTATTCCACTCTGCTTCAATGCCATTGGAATAAGCTTCTGCCATACAAGAGAACCTGGCAGCGTTACAGTTGGCAAGGTAGGCTTGTGTTATTGAGACATCCATCTTCTTGAAGCTAATCTTTACCTCTTCTTCTTGATAGGCATGAGTAAGCGTCTGGGGCCTGATTACACAAAACACATTTCCTAGTCTGCTCTAGCACATTCTTTTTTCACAAAACATCAAAAAACCTCTTGTTTTCCAGGCTCAATGATACCAATTCTTCTCCTTGTTGTGCAGGATCTGAAGCCCATAATATTAGCCTTACAAGTGCCTTTGCTGAGGAAATGATTCAGCAGTAAGGGTGCCAACAGTTCCAACAGGAATTCCTCTAACATGGTTGTGGGTGCTGACACCCAAACGGAATCAAAGGGGTCCATATCAAGTCAAGTCAGGGTTACACAACTCTCCTCTGGATGGATTCCAGCTGGGTTGTAGGATCATGTGGAACGACCAGGAGTATCTCATCTGATGTCCTCAGTGACATTACATGCTAATTTCAACTCTGTTGGCAGCCCTGCTATGGACACATTTTTCTTAAATTCATTTTGGGTGCATGGTCTCCAGTCCTCTTCAGATCACCTGCAGTTGCCCACCCCTTCTGTGTAGATGCTACTACACGGAGGATCTCTGGTGTTGATGATACAGTGCAACATTCTGTGCAAATATCCCCTGAGCTTTAGAAATGTTACTTATCTGAATGACAAAACTGTTTGGTTTCCTTCGAAGTTCATTAAAAGTTTCATCCAATCAGGAACCTCAAAATTTACCTTAAAGTTTCAGTTTCTGTAAAAAATGGTGGTCACCTCAACTTTTAATTAGTGGTGCCACCTTAAAATGAGAATGTGTCAACTTAAAATCCCTTCAAACATGTTGTCCTCTGAGACATTAAACCTTTTATCTTCATGTTAGCATCTACATTGATTACTTGGGGAATTTGACGCTGTCTCCTATTCAAATTACATTTTCCTCTTGGAAAGAAAAATTAAAAGTGAGTTTCTGAAATTTATTATAGGGAGGGGAGACAACAACAGAGTCCCTTGCAGTGTCATTATGTTTATATTATTTTGCATTCTCATTACAATCACTGTCAAAATAATAGGTTTGCATTTGTATTATGTTCTCATTACAACCTTGAATGAGGCATCAGAATTTTAATGTCTCATATATTCAAAGAATTAGAGCAGTGCGCCACATTGCTTTGACCTTTTCAGTATTCTGTAAATTGATGCCACCCTCTACCCTCTCCCCACTCCACGTTCATGCGTACATCTCCTCATTTCTCAGCTTTTCTTCTTCCTTAATTGGTGGGGAAGAGAAAACGTCCAACCAATTAAAACACTGTATTTTGTAAAGGTCAGTCTAGTACATTTCAATCAGTGTTAAACCAAACATCCCGTCCCGATAATTTTGCTTTGGTTTATGAACATTTGTCACAATAATAAAAAGTGATATTGATGTAATGATTTTAGTACACAATGATCACCTCAAATGATTTTAGTACACAATTGTCACACACACACACACACACACACACACTGTGATAGAGAATATGAGAATATGTTTCTGTTTTTTCCCTTTCCTTTTTTTTTATTACACTCTTCATCAGTGTGTTGGGATCAGATAGCAATGAAATTACTGACATCATATATTTAATTGACCTTAATTATAGGTGTGTGTGTGTTATTTTCATTAATATTTCTGTGATACTGTGATTCTCCCCAGCCCGGCTCCTTCCCTCTGCTGACCCCTGCTACTTGGGATTGTGGGGAAAATCAGGGGGGGGGGGAAGTGGTCCCAGAAATCATAGGGAAATGGAGGGATCATCCATGCCTACTCCCAGGATCCCCTGTGCATCATGCAGATACACAGGGATGATCCCAAGGAAAAGGCATGGTGTAGACATGGGGGTAGAGGCATAATAGCACAAGAGGGCAAGATATTAGGTAAAATCAAATGTCTTGATCAGTTTGACAATAGAAACTACTAATTAGAGGGGCAATAAGTTCTGTCTCATTGGTGGGGGGAAGGGACACTGAGTGGAGTGAAGGACTCAAGGGAATGGACATTTTATGACTACTTCCATTAACAACAAGGTAGCAGCTGCAGGAACAAACACTTGTGGTTTATAGGCACTAGATCTACACTGGACGCATATCCATGCCCTTTCAAAACCAGCATGCAAACCCAAGTCTGGAGACCCGAGTTGATTGTGCAAATTACTCGTATTCCACTGTCACCCATCCAGTCCTCCAATTACTGTCATGAATAACTTAGTAAAAAGTGTGGTCTTTTTTAATAGGCAAGATAAAGTGGCTGATGCTTGTACATCGAGAGCCTTATCAGTAGCAGATCCACTGCATTCTTTTTAAACACCAGCCTCTCCATCTGATGTGTCAGCTCTTAAAGCTAGCCCAGGTAGGCTTTTAACTTTAATGAATTACCTGAAACCCATGTTTCAGTCTCCCCCCAACCTGGTGCCCTCTAGACGCATTGGACTACCAGTCCCATCGTTCCTACCTAGCATGGCTGTTGACCATGCTGGCTCGGAGGTTTTGTAGTCCAACACATCTAAAAGTTGGGGAATCCATTGTAGTGTAAGATTATTTTTTCTTTGTAAAGATTTAATGTGATGATGGTTTGATTTATTTTTGGATAGTAGATAATGCAATGACTGTACCTGGATAATATAATTACATTTATTTTGTAAGTTGCTAGATCTCATGACTGCAGTCTCCACTGAATGCCCCTTCAGGCTCAGAAACTAGAACAGAAAAGACACAGGCTATCAAATTTCTCCTGAAATGTAACCATCTCAGTAGGATGGTAGAGCACATGGTTTTGGCAATAATTTATTTTATTTTATATCATGTTTTTATACTGTTTGTTTTATACTTTGAATGGTTTTAATTTTTGTGAACCGCCCAGGGAGCTTCAGCTATCGGGCAGTAAAAAAATGCAGTAAATAATAAATAAATAAATAAACATACCCTCTGTATTTTATTAGGCGTTTTCTCTTGCCTTATTTCACCCGGCTCAAAACATAAATTCTAGGACATATTTAAGCAGTACTGTTCCAAAATATAACAGACGTTCACATCTTAATATAGTTTTAAAATACTGTATTTCCATGCACCTTTCCCCCCCTTCTTTTTGGAGGGCTTAATTACTGTGTCATGCTTTTGCTTATCAGAAAGCAGTGAAAGCTTTAATTACTTTGTACTTTGGTTGGTTTTGAATGCATGCAAAATTTAACTGTTTCCCCAGAAGCAAATAAAGTCCACATTTATTATGTTACATAAAAGTTACGGAATGATTTAGAATAATTAAGTCAAAGGCTGCCTTATTCTGGGTTCCACTTATTTAAATGGTGCATAAAATTAATTTCAGTAATTTAATTCTTATTAAAGTGTAGAGCAAGGGAGAAGAAAAGTCATGGGGAGAAGATAAACTATGGGCATGTCTACACCAGCCCTATATCTCGGGATCATCCCAGGATCATCCCCGTGCATCCAAATGCCACACAGGGGATCCCAGGAGCAGGCAGGGACAATCCCTCCATTTTCCTTTGATATCCCTTAAGTGTAGAAAGGGCCTATATTGACCCACACACACACTTCGTTTTATACGATATGTGATTATTCCTCAGGAACACCTATATCTCTTGTTACTTCACTAATGTGATACACTTAAAAAACATTGAACAGAGCAATCCTGTGGCCCATAGATAGTGTCTGGGTAAGGGATGTTCAGACTGCATTTAATCCATTCTACAAAGTTGTATGGATTGGGTGGAGTTTTGAGTTCCATCATTCGCAAACTCTTAAATTCAGTTGTTGTTGTTGTTGTTGTCTCTTTTCTCACACATGGAGGTTTTTCTAGATGGACATGACAGGCATTGCCAAGACATGCTGTCTTTTACAGATTCAGGCATTTCCTGACAATTGAACACTGCTTTCTGGATGTTGATGTGGATGTATTTTGGTAGGCCCAGTTTCTGAAGGTTTTTGGTGTAAACATTTTTTTTTATGTGATACTGGTGACTGATGTGACTAACAGAATAATTGTGACCTTTTCCTGTTGCCACAGTTCTTTAAATTCAATGGTCACTGGGGTCTGTTTCTCTCTTCTCTTCCTTTTCTAAAACATTTTTTGTCATTAGGTATTGCTATGTCAATGGGGTACGTGTGTTTTTCTTTTTTGTCTATAACTGTTATGTCTGGTTGTTGTTGTTGTTGTTATTTTGCCACTCAGAAAATTGCATAACCAAATTCACTGGAAGTTACAAAAGTATTTATGTAACAATTTGTAGAATTTATATTTGTGAATTGTGTAAAGTTCATCTAACTTGTAGTTTTCCCTACAAATTTATTTACACTTTTTTTTTTGAAGCCACATGTCCATGGAATTTGCCTGACATATTGATGCCAGTACGACATGAAATCCATGGATTGGATTTCAACATATCAAGACCCATTTCAGTCTATTTCAGATATCTCTGACGTCCCTAATCTGGGGAACCACAGAGCACTGCTTATAACTTCTTCTGCAACAATAGAGCTTTCAGTATAGAAAAGGACAGTGAATTGTGGATCTTCCTTCCCCCAAACCCTTCCCTTCCAAGTCACCATGGAAAGTTTATCTTATGATTAGGGATGTTGAAGGAGTCTCCCAGGGACCATAAGGGTGATGGACATTCCTATGTCCAACCCTCATGGGACCAAGCAGATGTGTCTAGTGCTAGGATGGACCCATGTCTGAGCACCCAGAGGAGGGCCTTAGATGTTGAGTGTAGTGTATGGGTAGGTTCATGTTGGAAGAGTCGTTACGTCAGGTATTGTGGTCCCAAGCAGTGTAAGGCTTTATAGGTTAAAACCAGCACCTTGAATCAGGCTCGGAAATGTACAGGCAGCCAAAGCAAGCAGGCCTTTTGCCCCTTTCGTTCTGCTGTGGTAATGGTAGCCAGCTAAGTGATCTGATATACATCCTCAGGATGAATGTGAAGATCCAAATGTAATTATCTTTTGGATTTTGCACTTCTATGAATTTTGTGATGACACTCTCAGCTCAAAAAGTATACCAAAACACCTTTTCAAAATGTCAATTTTAGGATAAAAATGTGTATTTTGCTTCAAAAAAGACATTAAAATATGTATTTAAAATTGTATACATATTTTTATATGAACGTTCATGCAGATTTTTATTGTATTTTTATTTTTAAAGATCACACGTTAATGCAAAAACCGAATAGAATGGATTTAAGTATGAACACATACAAAATCAGCACTGTCCAGAAATAGATCAAGTTGTCTATTTTACTCATAATTTGGGTGCATGCATGTTGGTATGCCTTGAATGCTAATCAGAACTCATAAAGGGCTGGAGAAAATGTCTTGGAGAAATTACACTCAATTCATAAAATATACAGGAATTATGAGCTGGGGATATATATATATATATATATATATATATATATATATATTCCAAATTAGCAGCACTGATCATCATACTGATTTCAATTGTCCTTAATGCCCAATGCAAAGTCTAATCCTATGTGGAGTTCCTGATTCTGCATAGCAGCAACTTGTTTTTTAAAATTTTGTTGACTTCAGCTTGTGAAAATATGCAAGCAAACAGAACCTATATTACAAAATGTAATGTAATTACATGGCGACTGTATATTACAAATTGATACTGACAGTATTCACTTGGCTGAGCATGACTTAAATGAGGAATCAATCAGACTATTGAAGATTAAACTGTTCTGATTTTCTTAAATGAAAGTTATATGCTCCATTTATATTTGTGTACCGAAAGGCCATATTAAATGCTGACCCATTTGTAGTTAGAGGAGGGAAAGGCTGAACACTTGTAGGTGTTTGGCTGTCGGAGCAATATTTTGACAGTACAGGATATATATGTCTCTTTCTTCTCAACTGGGTGTTATTAATTAATATCTTGCTGCCTAATTAGATTCCCCCCTTCTCATTTGAATTTGATCTCTCAAGCACACTGTCACACTGTCGACATGTACTGTGTTCCAAAGGAGCAGAACATCTGGTTGCATATTAAGTTCCTGTAGGGGAGTTTAACTTTCCTGGGAAACTCAGCACATTCAATGTGACTGCTACAAACTTTGTGAGATGTCGGAATTTCAATCAGGCGTACAATCTGCATATTGCCAGAAAACGTAGAGGGGGGATGTGTCCATGGACATTGGACGTCAATGGGGAACGCATCCTTTATGTATACTAGGGAAGGTCTCAACTGAATGAGGGTCCAGCAGAGAAGCCGCTGACACCGATTTACATTGGCAGCCTGCACATGAGGAGGATGAGTAGGTCCTATCATTCCATCCCTTTGTTATTCCATGAGTTAACTGTCCTCTGAGTGCCTCATAAATGTCTCTACCTAACTCCGGAATGAGAGCATGCACACCTTGCCACATTTGTCAATTAATTCACCTTCCACTTCCTGCACTGTTCAGGTTAAGTTGCACTGTGGTGAGATGTGGGGAAGGCACGGGGGTCTGGCTGGGGCTTGAGGACTGGTGAGAAATCATGGGTTTGCCCCCCCCCCCAGATGCCAGTCCAGAGATCCCCATGCTTGACCTGCACATACACTGAGTCGGGCAAGTGTGCAGTCACCCAGTCCCTTACCAAGCCAACATTTTGCATTAAAAAATGTAGATATGCCTTTTTTAAAAAAGAAAGAAAAGAAAAGCCCATTTGAACAAATGGCAGCTCTAAAGGGGCTATTTATGCAAGATATTATTTATTTATTTATTTATTTATTTATTTATTTATTTATTTATCATACTTATACCCCGCTCCTCAGCCAAAAAAGGCTCTCAGAGCGGCTTACACTTAGCAAAAAAGACAGTCCCTGCCCTCAGGCTTACAATCTAATAAAGACATGACACACAAGGAAAAGGAGTCAAGGAGGGAGGGAGGGAGGGAGGGAGGAGAGAGAAAGAAAGAGAGAGAGAGAGAGAGTCCAGGAGGAGCAGGCCCTGATGTTACTTCTGCCTGCTCCTGTCCCCTCGGTCCTTCTTCTTTCCCCACAGGGCCAAGATGGCAGTTTGCCCTGTGGGGGGGGGGGGAGAGTCCAGCAGGAGCAGGCCCCGATGTTACTTCTGCCTGCTCCTGTCCCCTCGGTCCCTCTTCTTTCCCCACAGGGCCAAGATGGCAGTTTGCTCTGTGGGGGGGGGGAAGAGTCCAGCAGGAGCAGGCCCCGATGTTACTTCTGCCTGCTCCTGTCCCCTCGGTCCCTCTTCTTCCCCACAGGGCCAAGATGGCAGTTTGCCCTGTGGGGGGGGGAGAGTCCAGCAGGAGTAGGCCCCGATGCCACCTCTGCCTGCTCCTGTCCCCTCGGTGATGTAAATGGCCACTTTATGCCTAGCATTTGCATATGGGTCTTTATGGGGGGGGGAAGTAGAGCTGCTATTTTTATGTAAGATGGCAGCTCGGAGAGGGATCAGGGACCTGTGCACCACTCGCCTGTGGACTGCTCAGTGACCCACTGTGTGTAGTGAGCAGGGAGGTCCAGCAAGTGCTGTGTGACCAGACCAGGATGAGTTTGCCCATCACTAGTGAAAGGGAAGGCTGGATAGGAATATGGGAATCATAGAGCTATAGAGTTGGAAGGGGGCATTTAGGCTGTGTGCAGAAATCCAGTACAAGCATCCCTAACAGATGCCTGTCTAGTCTCTCCTTGAATATATCCAGCAACAGAGAGTCCACCATCTGCCAAGGTGGCTGGTCCCATTGGCTGAGTGCTCTGACCTTAGGAAGATTTCCAGGTCTTCAACCAAAATCTGCCTTCCTATCATAGCTCATTATTGTGTGTTCTCCAGCCTTGGATGTACAAAACATATGTAGTTTCACAAGCACACACTAAGGTGGGAGAAGGGAAGAAAAATGTATTCCTGGAACTGGTTCTAGGAAGACCTTCTTGAGAGGCCTTCAATGAATGTGCCTTCTCACTGCCATTGTTACTGCCCAATTACTTGTACTTTGTCTTTAGCCCAAAACCAATGAACCACCCAGGGGAAGAGGACAAGTTGAGCAGAGGCTGTTTTCTGGTCACTTGCTGAGAGGGGCAAAAGAGCAGCAGGTCTAGGGGACTCCTGGAACTAAGAATGGACTTCTTTCAGGAGTATGAGCTTCCTCAGGTGCCCAACAATATCAAGCACTTTGGGAATCCCTCCCCACGATCAGCCCCATGCATTTAAGTTTCATAAAAGTAGCCTTTTAGGCAAATGTTCAAATAGTAATTATGAAATGTTTAATATTCGGTGCCAAACTAGATGTGATGGTGAGAGATCTACTGCATATTCATGGTGGTTCCACAGAGACCCATCCTCCTATTGGAATCCACCAGGGGAAGAGCCTTCAGCGTGGTGCCCCCCCCTATGGAATTCCCTGCCTCTGGAGGTCAAGCAGGCGTCAACTTTCTATTCCTTTCAGAGCTTCCTGAAAACGTCATTGTTCCAGGAATGCTTTCCTTAATGACCAACCACGGTTCACTTTGCTTCTTTTAAAATCTATTTAAAAGTGTTTTATTCTGTTTTTATTTTATTTTATCTTGTACACCACTCTGATATTTTGAATGGGGAGCGGTATATAAATATTGTAACTCAATAAATATTTTTTTAAAAAAATGAATAGCACCCATGGGGGTATTCATATTAGGATTACAGTGCCAGGGAAAGAGGAATTTAATCCTTTGTGTCCATACTATATTCTTGATGACAAACACCCTCCACCAAAGTTCTTATCCTTCACCCCTTCCTATGAGAAAACATATACCTGCACCCATACTTTACCTGCAGTTTCCTCCTTTGAGGCAAATGACACCTTAGAGGAGTTCACTGAGAAAATAGAGATGGGGAAAGGGTTAACTCCCCCACCCCCACCCCAGTGCTGTAGTCCTGATCCAAATTATCTCTCCCTTGTAGATGCCATTGGCTTTATCCATTCATGGATCATCTGGCCTCATGTTTAGTTGTGCCCCCAGGCATTCAAC